>NW_021940737.1:1962166-2307167 GCF_001715985.3 Manacus vitellinus | reverse complement strand
GAAAAACTGGGGGCAGTAATGCTTTAATCTGGGCCGTGTTTGGGTCCTGGGACCCGCTGGGGATGGACTATCCTGCTGAATAGGGGTGACGGTCTCGCAAAGGCTTCACATTTAGATAAGGTCGCAGAATATCTATTTAGCAATCGTAGAAGTAGAGGCCAAATAATACTGGAGGGGAGCTGCTGTGCGACTGCTTTCTGTGCCTTTCTGAGGAGGTGCTTTACGGTTTTAAAATAATATTCATCGAACTGTTGCTTCTTCGTGGGCTCTTGGTTTATATAAATATAATATTTTTAATTTTTTTAAGTATACGTGCTTTTAAACTGAAGCATGTCAGGCCTCTTCCACCCTAAATGAGTGTGTTTTCTTTGTTGTCAGTACTTAAAAAATTGTTATCTTGAACTTTGCCTGGTGTTGGGCTGCGGGCGGGGAGGGAGCGGCTCTTGAATTCGCGTAAGAAAATGCATCTCGCTGTCTTCTCTTTCAGCCAGCCTCGTTCCATCCTCCTTGTTAGTTCCGTGCTGCCTTATGCGATAATAAATGGGATCACTTTAATGACCTTTAGTCACGGGGCTGCTGAGGTCAGATTATCCAGTTCAGGTAACTCGGTTTTGAAGTATTATGGCTCAAAAAGGTCTTAAGAGTAATATATTCTACGAAGTAAAAGTTCTTACGTGTTTCTAGGCAGACTACAGTGCATAATTAAAGCCAGGTGAACCTTGCTGCTTGTGATATTTTTGCTGAAAAGGCCCGTTCATAAGAATTAGCATATACTTTCCATTAATGCAGCTGTGTTAGCTGGAGGTGGGGCGGGGGGGGGAGGAAGGAAAGCAAAATCAGGTTTGGAAAATGGGAATTTAATTTTCATGCCGGACTCTTACCTGCTATTTCCAAGCAACAGTTTGACCTTGAATTATTTTTCGGCCTCTGTGTTATTGAGGGCGTGACTGTGTGTACCGGCCGCGCTATGCAAATAAATAAGTGGAGCGGCAGCAGTTGATGATGCATTGAAGCCACTAGTGGCCACTGGCTATGACTTTTGTGGCTCTTCACTGACTGCGAAACCACGTGGAGCATCCATGTGCTCTGCTTTTTATTGTTACAAAACCTGCCGGTGATTCTTTGCGAGGTGAGACAAGCCAGTAGCTGTGTGACACTAATGATTTTTAAGGGGTACTCTTGCACCATAAGTGGTCTAGTTGCATTCATAAGAACCGATGATGAGGGGATGTTAATTTTGAATTACTTCTGCTTGAGGTGATGCTTCATTTGAAAGCTCGGGGTGGTATTTAGTATGATTCCTCAATCTTCTCAGTCCTTGAAACCACTGTATTTCTTAGGCTTTACAGAGAGTCAGAGCATGAAATTTAGCAAACTGAAGAAAAGAAGGTGTATAACACGTCTCGGGATGTTGTACACTGTATAAATACTTTGCCTTTCTTTTCCCCGTTCCTAAGTTAATCTGATGACCTTTATTAGCAGTTACAGAGTTTACTTCTCTCTGTATTTCCCGTGATGGTACTTAGAACCTATCTGCTAGAAAACCACGTCTCTTAAGCACTCTTGTCTCCATTTCCCTTTATTAAATGATACTTCTGTTGGGGAAAATATCCTTAAGGGATTAATTCTTTAATCTCTTAATGGAGTGGGGTGAGGGTCTAAACCCTTAACAGTCCTAACTGCAATTCTTAAGTGCTTTGCTGACTTGTTCCAGCAGCACACACCAGGATATTCTGTTTTCTCACTTGCAGAAGTTGCTCATTGCCTGCTTTCTCCAATCTGCCTTCTAAGAAATTAAATGTCCTAGATTTCTAAGTAGTTTGCACTGGGCTGCTGGAGCATGAGAACTTTGATTTTGATGTTTAAAATAAGCTTCACTCCATGCAGCAACTCATTCTTACTAAAAAAGGATGTACAGTAGAAAAATCTATCACCTTTCAGAATTCTAATAATTAGAAGGCAATATAAGAAGTAACAGAATATGGAGTTTTAAAAGGTCTTTCAGTGTTTCTTTTGGAGATTGGAGGAAGATGACTTTGCTAACTGAATTTACTGGATTATGACATCTCTTATGGTTTCCAGACCATGGTTGTTTTTTTGGATAATCATCAGACTACAACGTTCTGGTAGATGCATTTATTGAGAAACAGGTAGCTTAAATGAAAAATCTGACAAGTCAGAAAACTTTTTATGTGTTCTTTGGGTTGCCACAGACTTAAGTAACGGAGGGTTCTTGAGAAAAGTATTATCAAATATTGTGTGTATGGAAGAATCCTTATTTGTAGCAAAAAGTCCTTAGGATATTTCTAAATTAGGTAATTCAGATATTGCAAAAACATCGATGTGAAAGTGTGGAACTGACCAAAATCCTCTGCATAAGCAAAGCCTGTTTATGACCCTACCAGAGGTCTCCTTAATTGAACCATTTCTTTCAAGACTGTGTTACCTTTTGGTCTGGTCATCACAGATCACAGTAAAAGTGAATTATTGGGGGGGGAAAAGCCCCAAACAACCCAACAATTGAACAGAACTCGATGCATTGAGGCGCTGAGGTGGCTTTGCTTATTCAGAGGGTTTTGGAGAAGTGATGCTGGTCTGTAAGGATCAGAGGAGGGTCACCACTGGCAGGGCTGTACCTCTGCCTGCTGTGCTTTCTGCAAGTCATCGCTGCTGTGGGGAAATCTGCAGCTGGGTCCTGGTGATTTCATCCCTGTGGGAGGTACAGATCAATAGGTTCAGATCCTGTCAGCTGCTGCTCCTGCACAGGCCAAGGGTGTCCAGAATCTGCAATATGACCAGTAGAAAACTCCCTTAAGTAGCTGCAAAGAGGAGATTTAACATGTGGGCTGTACCCAAACAACTGATCTGTCAGGAGCTTTCATATTTACTGCAGGTGCACTGAGGTAGTAATTGCAAATTTCAGATCCACAATTTGGATAACTTTAAAAAAAAACCCAACCAACCTTCAAATCTTTGGTGATTTAGGTTTACATTTAGTCATGCTGTTTTTTTTTTTTTAGCAAAAAGCTTTAATATATTAAATCTTCTAAGAGAAACTGTGTAAATATTGTAGATTCCTTAGAGCTTTTTCCTTTCACGTTTTACTCTCACGAATCTTGTTTCCTCTGTATTTGAGTTTAAATTTTGACTAGATCACAGAAGGCTATCAAACTGCATTAGGCCACAGTTGCTTTGGGTGTGTCAAATGCAGGAGGATAAATCAGAGAACACTCACTTTTTCCCTAAATACAGCTGCAGTGAGACAGTGTGGATCAGCATATAGAGGGAATGTGGTGTTAAAGGCAGCTGGATAATATTAGTCAGAGTGATAAGTGTCATCGGTGCTCAGCTTTGACTTGTTTGAGGGGGCTGGATGTTTTTGTGTGGATGTCATGGGAAGGGAAGCTTGGAGAGCACAAAGAATTTGTTTGCTGTTAACATCTGCAAAACTCCTCCCAGCTGGGGGAGAAGTGTGAAGGGCCTTGCTTGGAATGAGCTGGGTGTGGAAGCTGCATGTGAATGGGGGTTAGGAAAGGCAGAGGTGGGGATTGAGGGAGTTTGAAAGGGAGAACAAATGAATAATGCAGAAGTAGCTGTAGAGGGTGGAAGTGTCTTTAAATATCCCTCTTTCAGCAGAGCACTGAAGAATGTGCATTCAAGTCCTATTAATAAGCATGTAAATACTTTTTTAAATTAAGGTAGAATTAATGTTCAAAATTGTCATCTTGAAGTGAGAAAAGCTTGATTACTTTGAAGAGATTGGAGCACTTCCCTATTGCATAGGCCTGATCCCTCATAGTATTCTGATGCTGTTTAATTAAGCTCACAACTGTTATTTGTTTATTTGTGAGTCAGAAAATCTTATTTTTACCCACACTGTGCATCTATCACAAGGCAAATTAAAAAAAACCATAGAAACATAAATCTTTTCTGAGACTGAGGAAGGAAAAATGGAAGAGATGATTTAGAAGCTCTAAATTACTAATCCCTTCAGTCCATAAAACCGTGATTATGACAAGCTTATCTAAACTGAAAATCTTCTTAAACTTTATTGTAAGGGTCACGTGCATGTTTTGGGAAAAATAAATGTTTGCAGTGATTAGCAATGCTACATAGGCTTAGAAAGGGATGAATGTTGCTGGCTTAATCTCAAAAATCACTGTAAAAAAAATCAGTCCATGTTAATAATTCGACTTGATGTGAAGGGCAAGAAAACAGGGGATTGTGTAAGCTTAGCTTAAACAGAAAAACATA
The DNA here is from genome assembly GCF_001715985.3 of Manacus vitellinus. NCBI lineage: Eukaryota > Metazoa > Chordata > Aves > Passeriformes > Pipridae > Manacus > Manacus vitellinus. The sequence continues at coordinate 2,302,913 of NW_021940737.1, read as the reverse complement.
CCTGAAAATCTGTTGACTATGGATTGGTGTTTTCTGCAGAGAATAGGGAAAGGAGGTCTTTTACTTCCCTCTAACAGGTTGTCGTGTGTTAGGACTGTGTCCTGTGAGTGGACTGATTCTGTGTCATGATTGGATTAAAATTTTTCATTTCTATGATTATTTAATTGCAGCTGTCCTCTAATTTATCACTGGGTTTTGTACTGATTTTTTTTTTCTAGAAAGAGCAGGGAAAAGGTAAAAAGAAAGTACATGATTTTCTACAGTGATGTGTCTTTCTAGGACTTGCTACCATGCAAAGTTTGAACTTACAAGAGGGAAAATTTTCATGGAACTGTGCTTTTTTATAGTCTCTTAGTAGAATAGATGCTGAAATTTCCAGAACACCTGGATATTTTTCTGCTGAATTGTTCATCTTTCCATGTTGTACCTTGTTCACCTCTTAGCTAGGTGTACACCACTTAATCTAGAGCAATAAAGTAATTTAAGATATTAATTTCAAAATAGATCTATTAAACTCTCCCCTTCCATCTTCTTTTCTCAGAACTGACAAAGGGGGGGAAACAACTGTGAAATGTAATTTAGCTATGGGATGTGGTTGGAACATCTGAAAGACTAATGAGCAACTATTTTGACTTCTATTACAGCAGATTGTGGTTACTGCAACTAGGGCTACCTGTATTTCTGCCTTCTGTAGGTGAACTGCGGTCCATTCTTATTGACATGCTCTCCTTTCAGGTTGAACAGAGTCGTTCTGACCTCTCCTGTTCAAATTGCTCTCTTTGTACAACAGTTGAGGGCCTGTGTTTTCAGCCGTGCTTGTAACACTGGCTGCATGAATCAGAGCAGCTGGGTGGGATTTTGACGAGCACACTCTGGAAAAAGCATCCAGTGTGACCATCTCCTTTTGCTTATGTAAGAACAGAGTGATCACATGGGCACAGCAAAAATGTGTGCAGTTCCTTATTTGGGAATGCATTAATAACCTTCCTCCTGTTGGAGTGTAGTGGCAATTAAAGCCAGTGCAATGTGGCTGAGTCGCTTTTCCAAGTGGATTTATGAGGTTTGCAGTTCTTCTCTTCATCGAGGCTGAAAAAAATAGCTTATTTTCTACTGGAAGTTATTAATTTCTGTCATTATTACAGGAAAAAAAAAAGCCCACAAGTAGAGTTAGGATAGGGACTGTGCAAGCATATCTTCCATGTATCTTCACCCTTTCCCCTCTTACATGTGACCTGTATGAATTAGTATCATGGTTATTTAGTTGTTTCTCCCAGCTGTTATGTTTAGTGGTAGGTTTTTAATTATGTCAGAAAGAGATCTAATGGTTTTGCATTTTTAATTATGTCAGAAAGAAACCTAATGCTTTTGCAAGAAAACATGACTTCTGTTGGTTCCTTAATTATGGAACATGACTGAAGTACTGATAAAACTCTTGATGAGCCCGGCAGCCTTTAGTGTAAACCTATAGTCTATTCATCACAAGGAAAATATTTCTATAATGTCTTATGTTCCATTGATGAATGTTCCAAACTGGCACTGTGGTGTTGTTTTTTTTTTTAATAGAACAAATCCAAAATCTTGATGATAGGCTGAGAACCATTGGAAAGACAGACTTCAGATCAGGTCCTATCTGAGTCATGCCAGTGCCAGCTTCACAGAGATTTTTTTCCAGGAGCTAACCTGTGAGGACTGTCTTTATTCTACAGGTGCTGCTCTGCTGAGACAACAGGTTGTTAATTATATTATTTGGTGGAAGAAACCTCTTAGAATTACTTTGCTATAAATGAAGTATTATGCTGCTTCCATTGGAATAGTTATTAAATGAAACATTCTGCCAGCCCTAATGTTTCCTGGATGAGGAAGAACTAACTTTGTGAGGGGTATAGAAATAAATGCATTTTAAATGCCCTTAAAACACCTTCTTTTGTTGGAGTTTCTTGAAGGAAACTCAGCAAGGATTGTTGTGGAAACTAGTGCTATTTTTCCATTGTCCTTTTGCTGTTAATCAGTACATAGCACTACTGTGAGGTCACAGAAGTTCTCCTACCCCAGGATTCATTTGGTGGAAGAGCTGGGAGGGAGCCAGTGGCAGTTCCCAGGGTCTGAGCTGCCTGGCCTTGTGTCCAGTCTCAGCTGGCCCCGAGCAAATGTTACTTAGGATTGTGCCAGCTGGCCCTGGCCTGTGGGCTGGAGAATGCTGGCCTGCAGGAGGAGATACTCTATGAGATGGCCATTCTGCCCCTGCATTTTTAGGGAGATTTTTACCCCTTTTGTGGGGCTGAATCCGTTGACTGGGAATCGTGAATTAAGCCTCACTTTTACTGAAAACAGGAATAGTGGAAACATCTTTACAGGTGTTACTAAATACGTGTTTGTAGAAGTGTGTTTATTGTAAACACACATCACTGAGGTGGGAAACAATACAGATACACTTCTCACGGCTTATTTTTCAAGGTTTGTATAATAAAATTATCTGCAGGCAGACAAATAAGGGTAGGGGTCTACACAGTTTTTAATATGTATTTTATAATCTGACATGCCTGCTTTGGCTTCTCTGTCGAGAAACTTGCAGTGGATCTGTTCTGTGGTATTTTTTCAGTGTCCCACTGACACCATTATTGAGTTTCCAGTGTCCTTTGGCAGAGAATTCCATCACTTGTAGAAATTCTCTATTTTATTGTTTGAACTGGCTTCTGCTGGTTACACTTAGTGGTTCTGGCTTAAATGGGTGTAGCCCATGAATGGTTCAGCCTCCCCTTTCTCTATCATTTGTAGACCTCGCAGACCTCTGTGACTTCTGTGTTTTTTACAGACTGAAGAATTCAAACCTCCCCAGTTGTTTCTCATGTGGAAATATTTATGTATCTTTGATTGTCTTGTATAGTCCTCTGAACATTTTTTTAAGATATTATATGTGATATACCATTGATGCTGAAAAAATAGTATAACATGGAAACCTGTGACTATATATAAAGCATATGTATGATTAATACATTAATCCTATGTGATGGGTTTTGATAACATATTCAGAGTCTGAGTGTGTTGGCATTTGAGCATCTGAAAGACTTGTATTGCAGCAATATGTTTTCTTAAAACAATTAACAGAAAGGCTATAAAACTTAATACAGTCTCATAAAAAGCAACTGATCTTGGAGAGAAACTGAATATATACAAAGTGTTAAGCTGTTCATCATATTAAATATCTTGTTATATAACCAGCATGGGAAGGTTGGTGGCATGGGAGTCAGAAACCTGACTAGTACAGTGGAATAAATGTGTGATTAAGTCTAACTCTTCATTTGCAAATGGACTGTTTCAGGAATTCTGTGAGGCTTGGAGAAATTCCTGAGTGATGGCCATCAGAGCCAAAAGCAAAAATCCAGGCTTTTTATATCTTTAACTTAAAGGGGAAACTTTGGCTACTGTGTTTTTTTTTTCTCCTCTCTTTGTCCCAGACTGGAAACTTAATAGTAAGTTGTGTAGAACTTGTCAAAATTGAACATTTTCTTGGAGGAAACAGGGCTTCAGCTTCCTTATGAACCGAGAAGATACTTCTCCTCACCAACACAGTCTGCTTTTCCATATAGATGTTTGCAGAATTATGCATGGCAACACTTAATTGCTTGGAGTTTGTAGTAGTGTGGTAAATAGGTGTAGTTAATAATGGGAGGGAACCTATGAAATGTTCTGCATGATTGGCATTGTTCCTGCTTGACCAATCAGCTTGAATAAGAATCCTTTTACAGAAGCTATGTGGGTGGGAACTCAAATGGCCACCGAAAATCTAAGTAAAGGAGTTGAAAAGCACTTGTGGAATCTGTATTCTTTCAGAAGAGGGAAGCCTTAATCTATAGATGAAAATACTTTCTGTGTCGCTTTGTGTGGCCACTCTTGGGATGTTTCCTTTTGTGTTTCTAGCGCTGTCTGGTACTTGACAGTCAGTTGATGTGAAGTAGTTGCTGGAGTTCCCAAGAGGGAGTTGGTTGCCTTTTCATCAGTGCAGTCCCCGTGGCTGAGCCCTGAGATCGCTGCTGACTTGCAGGTGGCTGTTCGGTCCCTCCTGGTGCTGCAAAGGTAAAATGGGGAAAGTTCTTCCACGTGTGTGTTTGTCCTTCAGCTGTAGTAGAGATTAGGACTTAGTAGAAGGAATCAGGTATGAGAAAACAATTTCTTTATGTTAATGCCATTTAAGTTTGCTATGCTGTGATGACGGTTCAGTGTGCATGTGTTAGCAGTGTCCTGTTTAAGATAACTGTAACCATATAGATATGAAATCTACTTGATTTTAGTTTTTCTTTCTTCTTTTTCTATTATTTTATGTATTTCTGCGTAGGTCATTATGTAAATATGGTGGGAATGAGAATTTTCTGAAGAACCCAACCTTTTAACTTAATAGTCACAAACTATAGTAAGTTTTAAAGTGTAAGTATGGTGGACATTATCAGTTGTGCACAGCATTTCTAACTATTGGGGTATTGTTACAAAAAGCAACAAGAAAAATAAAACTAACTTCATAAATTATTTGCTGACAGCACCTGCTGTCTTGTCATGTAGACTTTTCCAAATAAAATAGAAGGCTACGTGAATCACAGGCTTAAAATTTCATTTTGAAGATTGAAAAGTGGTAACAGTATATCTCTGGGCGATAGCAGTATGCCTTTTTGAGATTTAACACTTGAACTTGAGCTGTAAATTCGTGTAGACTCTGGAATGCATATTTAAAGTAAGCTTTTCCACCTAAGACCTTAAAAACATGTCCTTTGGCCTGTTGGCATGAGCAGAACTTCATGCATGTTCCAGTAATACTATAAACATTGTTTTGAGACAGATACTGCCAATAAAAAATAGAAAATGTAGGGCTGATGTAACTTAAATATAATTATTTAATCGTACATTTTTATGTGTAATTTCACTTTCTTTTTTGATTATTAATTTAGAGGTAAAACCAGCCCCAGTATCCTTATGTAAAGTTAACTTCTTACTTCCATCACAGTTAGCAGAATGTCCCACAGGCAGCTGAGGAAGAATAATAAATCAAATAATTGTTGCTTCTGTTGTAAACTCCCAAATTTATTTCTGAATGTGATACCAGCTACTGAATAGTTCTGTAGTGAAACTAATGAATTCATGAATGGGGTTTGCATGGTCAAGGTCGTAGTATAAAGTATATAAAAATATAAACATACCTCACAGTTAAAGATGGTGGGGAGAAGAGTCATTGTCAAAATATTTTTTTTTCTTTTTTCTTCCCTGGGAAAATAATGGATGATCTTACAGGAAACTTTGATTGTGTATGGGTGTGCTTTCTTCAAACCGTCGTAGACAAATATAAATTTATTCCATTCATGAATGTGGGTTTGCAAATATTATGATAGTTAATTGTGAAAGCTTTTCCTGGGGAGGGATTTGGCTGCTCTGCCTTGACATTTACGTGCACATGTGTATTTATAGTTGTGATCTGTCTGGAATTTGCCTTTGTGGTTTTGTTTGCTCTTTAACTTGTTCTGTGATTTAGTCCTGTCCTTCTCAGTTTTGTTTCTGAGGTTTAATAGGTGAGGAATGCAGAAGAAATGGCTTAATTTAAAGGAAGTATTGAACACTGGACTGTAAACTTTGTCATTGCATAACAAGAGTACCATGACATTACCCTAAAGTAGTTTCTAAGAACAGGAAGGCACGTCTGAGGCTGCCCAGTTTCGCAGAAAATGGTTTTCCAGAACTGACTATAAGTAAAAGCTGCAGAGATACCACTTGATACTGGAGTGCTGATGATAACATTTTTCTGTGTATGCTGAAATGGAATGTAGCTGTTGTATTTGAAGGCTGTATGAACAAAGAACTGATGATACAGATGGTTGAGTCATAACTGATATATCAGTCAGAGATGTAGTTGAATTAGGAAGAAAGCTTTTGGATGGTGAAGGTTTTTATCTCTAAACATAATTGTTTTTGAGGTGGTTTCACAGCCAACTGGATTTGTGTGTCCAAAAAGGTACTTAGCACTCATTCAGGAGCAAGCTTAATGAAGTCTTAGGTTATGGGCTCACTGATTGATAGGTTGGTAGTCCAGTGACTTGCTTCTGGGAGGCTCGAGTAAGTTCCAGGGCACAGGGCAGGGCTGGGTGCTGGTAATGCTGCCCAAACCACATCCCAGCACCACCCCTCCTTCCAGTTAAAGGTGAAAGTCCACAGCGAAGGGGGGCACACATCCAGTGTGCCAGTCAGAACTGGGCACCAGCAGGGCTGCACACACTGCAGGGCCCTCAGGGACTGGGCATGAGGTGCCAACCTGCAGGCAGGGGTGACTGAAATGCAAGGGCTCTGGAAATGGCCTTACTGACAAAATGCCCTGTGGGGTTTCCAGGTTCTGCTGCAAAAGAGGAAGACAAGAAGGTAGAAATGCAGAAACTTGTAAAGAACAAAATAATCCTATAAAGGAGTTCATATGTTGCACAGTAGGTAATGACCTTGTCTGGGTTTTGGGGGGACGCTTATTCAGGCATTTAAACAACAAGTATTCCAGCATATTGGAAGCAAAATCTTTTTTCAGTCTAGAAGAGTTTTTCCTAGGTGTATATGGTAACAGGGAAGACATGACTGTAGCAGTAAAACTAAATATTTACTTGTACTTTATTAAGGCTGTTATGTTTCCTGTTTACTTGAGTTTATTTGGAGGGACTGCAGTGCCAGTACATGAAGGCTTTTCCTTTTCTTTTGATAATAATTCTGAGGAGGAATATGGGATAAAATAACAAAATGAACAGTAAAGAATTGCAAATATCAGATATTTGGAGTTCTGAAAATCTGTGATTTATTATCTATCCTTGAAACTGCTCTAAAGAGAGAAGATTTGGAAGATGTAAAAACTTACCACACTTAGCAGATGGATTTCACTGTCTGAAGAAGTGCTGGTATGATCAGATATACCCAAACTGTAATTAGCATGATAACTAGATGTCCATCTTGTGCACACTAGTCTTTTAACAATAATGAACATTAAAAAAAGTTCTCCCTACTTCTAAGAGAGTCGCATCTCTTTGTTACAAATTGTTTAAAGAACTCAATAAGCATGTGAGAGGAACTGCAGCCTACATGTATTTCCAAAAGATCTCTGCTTGTAGGATAAAAGGAAGGTCTCAATGTGGAGAAAAAGAAGGAATATGCTTTCTGGAAGGAGATGTTTCAGTTACCCATTGACTCTTAGAAGATATGAGATTCCAGGCTATAAATTCATTCTGACAATGAAGATCTCGTGCAGGGCAGGAAGTAGAAGTAATGTAGTCATTGCTGTACATCCCACTCACAATCTTAAGTAATTTAGTTTTTAGGGAATATCTTACATAATTAGGGTATAACTCAGCACTTGGGCCAGAATAGCATGTCCCTCTCTATAGGGAGAGAAAGGATACCTGAACACTTAGTCACTGTGATTGTCAGCAAGCAGTGCCTGTGTGACTTTGTTACAGACTCTGTTCTGTAAGGATTGAAAATTAAGGTAAAGAAACTTTTGATTTGAGGAGAAATCCTCATTATTGTGGCTTTTAATGTAGCCTGTGAAATTAAATAATACGTTTTACAAAAGGGGGGGAGAGGATGGGTCAGTAAACCCTGCTTATTGCACTGCTTGAATATTCTTTTGATACTTAAAAGGAGACATGTGTTTAATGTAATATTGTCAAAAGCTTAAAACTGCCCAGTAAAACATACAAGTGCAGTAGCTCCTGAGGGAGTTGTTCTTTGCTTCACATGGAATCTGCTGAAGTCTTGTTGTAATTCCAGCTGTTGACCTGTTGCTTTCAGAACTCCACAGCGGAGAAAATTTTAAATTTAGGATGTGGGGTTTGCAGACTCTATCTGAAATACTAACTGTAAATTAACTAAAGTAGCACTTTCAAAATAAAGATGAGAAGGGTGATTTAGAGCTTTATTCCATGTGGAACTCAGCAACAGCTTCCTCCTTCAGCTGTAAAGATAATTGATTCTGTAACCTTGTGGCTCCCAGTGTGCCAAAAATGCAAGTAAGTCCTGAGAGATTTGGTGGCAAGGGGAGCTGATTCCTACTTTCAATACCCTTTGGCCTCTGTTACATTTGAAATAATATCTACATATATGCAAAAGTTCTTGCTTTCTCAAATACTCTGGTGAAATCTTGGCTTTATTCAATCTTCATCTTTTCTACCCCTATTCCAAAGGGGAGTGTAAAAAGCCCTCAATAAATAATTAAGCAAATCCTGGAATCTAGTAAATTCTACTACAGAAATTGGGAAACAATAGATACGATGTGAGGATTAGGGGGAATGACACAAGTTTAAAAAGAGAAAGAAAAGATACGGATCTTTTTCTAGAAATCTCTGGTTAAGGAGACATTTTCTGTCTCTTCTGAACAGCCCCTTCTAAGTTAGAGCAGGTCCTAGAAAACAACTTCACATATAGTGCTCCCTGAGTCAGAGGATTAATGGGTTTTATTGTTGGAAGGAAGGCAGTTGAGTTTAGTTGTCTTCATAGTAATAACTTCATAATTGAGCCTAGAAATGTCTTCATATGGGTAACTTCTAGATATGACCAAAACTGGTGTGTTTTAATACTTTGTTCCAGGGAGGAGTAATTTTTCAAACTGTATTAATCAGTCTTGAAGTTTATTCCCCTACTGATAAGCGGGGATAGTTTCTTGACCTATAGCTTTTAGCAGAGATACAAAAGAAATCTTGCAGGCTAAAACTTCATAGCGTTTTCCCTACAGAGCATGAGAAATACTTCAGTAGTAAAATTTGCACTGGATGTTGTAAAACAAATGTATAAGAACCAAATGTTTTTCTGTTACTAACATCTCATCAGAGGGAAGGTATTTGCTTGGTGTATTGCTGTACTTGCCTAATAGTCTCGATGTTTCCTCTTCTGTCGAAGAAGGCTGTGATGGGAGTTAGAGTTTTGGTCTGTTTTAATTTAGTGGTTCGAGTTGTGTTAAACAAAGTGGTATTTTTTTGCTCCGATTCATTCTTTCTGCTCAGTAGTCCGTGACTGCAGTCAGCTGTTTGTGTGGGGGGGGCAGCTCGATTTTATTGTTAAAGAAATGAAGTTTGTAGTTGATTTGGGTGTAAAATACTTGCTAGCCTTTGCTGGCAAGGGTACAAATGCCCGTTGATATATTTGGAAGGCGGTTCTGTACCGCTGTCTCTATAGAAACAGTGAAGTAAAACGCTATAATTACTTCCTCTGGGCCGCTGCAGTTCTCTCTCTCTCTCTGGGGGCCAGTCAGTGTTTGGGGCTGGACGCTGTTGGTGAAAGGCCCTGTGGTGTCACTCTGATTTAACCTTTACACTTTGGAGGTTTGGGGAGGGAGAAAATAGCAGGGAGCGCTGGGGGTGCGCGCGCAGGAGCTGGAGCTGGGCCAGCGGGGAAGTGACGTCCGCGATTATTTGTGGTTCTAGAAAGAGCCGAGACACGTCGTGGGCATGGGAGGACTCTGAGGAGAGGGCTGTGCCTGCTGTGGGTGTCATCATTTATAAATGAGCAGCGGGGGAGGGAAGGAGGTACGGGAGAAGCTGCCCAGCGTTTCTAGATGGATCGGAGAGTTTGCTGATTTACGGCGGTGCCGTTTGTTTGGATTCCGGATTTGATTTGTGTTTTTCCTCCTCCAGCATCTCCACCTTGCTGAGACACTGGACGCTGCTCTCTTTTATAGCGAGGAAAATCTGAACTCCTCCGACACTCAGGATGGGGAAAGATTATTATTCTATCCTGGGAATTGAAAAAGGGGCTTCTGACGAGGATATCAAAAAGGCTTACAGGAAACAAGCGCTGAAATGGCATCCGGATAAGAACAAATCTTTGATTTGTGTTTTTCCTCCTCCAGCATCTCCACCTTGCTGAGACACTGGACGCTGCTCTCTTTTATAGCGAGGAAAATCTGAACTCCTCCGACACTCAGGATGGGGAAAGATTATTATTCTATCCTGGGAATTGAAAAAGGGGCTTCTGACGAGGATATCAAAAAGGCTTACAGGAAACAAGCGCTGAAATGGCATCCGGATAAGAACAAATCTCCCCACGCAGAAGAAAAATTCAAAGAGGTTGCAGAAGCTTATGAAGTGCTGAGTGATCCCAAAAAGAGAGACATTTATGATCAGTTTGGGGAGGAAGGTACGTATGTCTCTGTATTACTCTGATCAGTTAATTTCATTATGTGGAATGAAACAAAACATAGAGGAAAACACAGTATGTGTTGATTTTTAGGCAGTGTATTTGGCTCGTCAATTTTTTTTAAATGTAAAATGCATTGCTGGGTTTTAATGCTGATACAGTTTTACTTTCTTATTTTAATTTTTTTTATTTTATAAATCCCAAGTACTTAACGGGCAAAAAGTTACTAAACAGAAAAAGTTTGTATCACTCATAAATAGCTTTCTGGATCTTTTACCCTACCAGAGCACTTTTGAGATGCAGTTCAAAAGAGATGTATTCTTTTTTTTATATTTTTGCCTGAGGGCAGTCTGCTTGATCCAGGCAAGGCAGTCCTTCTGAGCAGAAGCCCAGGTGTCCAGTCTGTAGTTGTCCTTGGCTTTGTGCCTGGAGAGGAAAGAATTTGGCTGATGTCACGAAATACCAGAACAATTTTTTAGCTTTAATTGTAAACAGTGATAACATGCCAAGAGAATGAGGCCTCAGAAATGTCATATTTATCCTAAAATGGTTATCTGGAGAGGATGGCTTTTTTTTTATTTTTGACCAACATGACTTTCAGTCTTATGATTGAGCAACAGAGGAAGTCATTAACATCCCTTGCCATAAATGTATGGTATCAGAAATTCCATATGGAATAATGGCTTCCGTTGTGACAACTGTCTGCTTGTTGCTGTTCACTCAAGGCCATGGGTTTTACTGTTATACAGGAGGACACTGAAGTAATTTGTTACCATTATAAAGGCACTTTGAAGAAAGGTACAAAGTGTGAATTTTTAGAGTGGTGTATCTGGAGGTATCTCCTCATGCCTCAGTTGCTCTCTGAGCTCTTCAGTTGCATCTGAGAGTGTAATTAGTAGTTGTAAGGGAAAGGCAGAGGGTTGGGTTTTGTGGGAAGGAGGAAAGACTGTGTTTACACAGCCAAGAACTTGATGTACCTTCAAGAACTTTTGGCCAGCTATTCCAGGAGGTGTCCTTCTGCTGTCACAGATTGAATCCCTGATCTACTTGTTTGACATTAACAGTGCTGTGACAGAAGGATTTACTACATGGTGCTAAGGACTTCTGATATGATCTGGTGTGAGATGGAGAAGGCATTCTGATGTCTTACTTGGATACTCTTGGTACCTGATATTTAACTTATGCATAAAAGGTCTAGAACACTGAGACAAAAAAACCCCACAAACTTTCCTCCTTCAAATTTAAGGTTTAGGGAATCCTGCTTCATTAATGTTAGCCTTCCCATTTTTGTGGCTGTGGAGGTAGGAGAGCAGCTGTAGTTCTGAGTTGGTCTAAGATTTAAAAAAAAACCAACCCACCAACCAAACAAAAAAACCCAACATTGTAAGTTTAGAAATAAAAGTCCCGTAAGAAGACTTTCAGTCTTTTTATCTTAAATGTTTGAGAAAGTATCGTGAAATGGTCAGAGTAGAAGAGCACTGTTACGAGGAAATAAAATACTTGATTGCCTGTTGGGAAAGAGGCATTGAAGAAAATTGATTTTTAGCTGGGTTTTGAATGGGAGCTCAGGAAGTACAAGGGAGTGTTTAGACAGAATTGTACAGGAAGTCTTAGCAGGAAGGAACAAGATGTAGATCTCTCCTTGCGGAAGATGAAATAGATACAACAAAGCTATTGAGAACCTTTTGATTTTTTGCACGGAGACAGTGATAGTGTACATAAGATTTTTGTACCCAAGTGGTTTGTAGCTGCTTTGATACTGAAAATGCATTGCAGGAAAACAGAGGTAAAACTAATTAACACTGAACTAATGCTGAACTATAGAGACTGTGCTAAATGTTGCATATGTGAGAGTGCATAATTTTCCCCAGAAGTGATCTTGTGGAAGGTTGCAGTTCCCTACAGACTTTGCAGAACAAGAAGAGATCAAGTCAAGCAGACCTGTCCTCTGCTAATTCGTTAAAATAACTAGTTTGAATCGTATGAAATAAAATTGGCAGTGTCAGAATACCTGCTCTTCTGAAGTCCTTCTAGAGCTTCAGAAACTTTGCTGCTGTTCAAGCTATTGAATTACTGGTTGGTACTTCATATTCTTATGGTGAGTCCTCATTGGAAGGAGACTTTTGACTCTACTGTGAATATCTTTTTGACTCATCAGTTCTGCTGTCATTACACTCTACAGTAGAAAAGCTTATACTAATACTCATTTTGGTTTTAACTTTGCTTATTTGTCTCCTTTAGGTCTGAAAGGAGGAGCTGGAGGATCTGATGGACAGGGCGGTACCTTCCGGTACTCCTTCCACGGCGACCCACACGCCACATTTGCAGCTTTCTTTGGGGGCACAAATCCTTTTGAGATCTTCTTTGGAAGGAGGATGCCTGGTGGCAGAGACACTGAAGACATGGAGGTGGATGGTGATCCCTTTGGATCCTTCACTACCTTCAGCATGAATGGTTTTCCAAGGGAAAGGAATACAGTTGGCAGCCAGTTACGTCGTAAACAAGATCCCCCTGTGATCCACGAACTCAAAGTGTCATTGGAAGAGATCTACCACGGCTGCACGAAAAGAATGAGGATTTCACGGAAAAGGCTTAACCCAGATGGCAGAAGTGTCCGAACAGAGGACAAAATTCTTACCATCGAGATCAAGAGGGGGTGGAAAGAAGGCACCAAAATCACTTTTCCAAAAGAAGGCGATGAAACCCCCAACACAATTCCAGCTGATATTGTTTTTATCATTAAAGATAAACCTCACTCTCATTTCAAGAGAGATGGATCAAATATTATCTATCCTGTTAAGATCAATTTAAGGGAGGTGAGTTTCTCTTTTGGAAGAGCTCTAAATGTTTGAAGTTGTTAACAAATGATACAATGGCTAAAAGCTGCATGGCAGCTGTGAAGTTTTAGGATTTGGGGTTTGGGTGTCTTTTTTTTTAATTAGAGTTTTGCTTTTGTCAATGTGTGGCTTAAGAGCACAGTCATTTATAGTGGAAGCAATAACTGTGTTGATAAAAATGGGGTATTATTTCCAAGCTGTTTACTGTAGAAGTGGAAGTGTACAAAGGTGGAAGGGTAAGAGCACAGGTGATATGTCTTAAATCTTCAGACATTACCTTTCTAGCTAATGATGTGTTAGGCAGAAGTGACAGACACATTAACAAATCCTATGTGGTATGCTCCTTGCTGCTGGGATATGATTGCTATTTCTGGAGGATAAAGCAGAAATGCCTTAAGTATTTTCGTTTCCAGCAAATTCAATGTCTCCCCTTTTATGTCATCATTCATTTCAGTGTGATTTCAAACTACACAGAGATTGATTTCATGAAGATAAATAATTGTGAACAGGTGTAAGAGGAGCTATGTATAACAACAAAAATGGTATAGCTTTTTAAAATTCCATTCCAAGTCAAAACATACTGGCTTTCTGAAGGAAAAGTCAGAAAGGCAACTTCAGAGTTCTTAAGAGTCTGGAGCCTCAACATAATCATCATTTAAAAGATAATGTGGCTGCGTGTAATGTATTTTTTCTTCTTAATTAGTATCAGGTTAAGAAGTAAACTCTTGCTTGCATTATAAGCTCTTTGTGTACATTAGGCTCCCTTCTTAAAGGATTCTGAACTAAAATAAGTGTGAACTAGGGTGAAGCACTTGAAGTAGTATGAGGGAGGGAGAAGAGACTATTTAATGTTAATGTGGGTAATACAGTTTCTTCATAGATAAAAACCTATTTAGACTCATTACATTGTTATGTAAATTGGACATTATCAGTGTAGACTAAGTGTGCTGAATCAAGTGAAGCTAGAGGAATCAAAATCTTATTATCAGAGATCCTAGTACTGAAAACAAACTGTTGGATTAAGCAGGAGGTTTAATGTTTTAATTTTGGTTCACCAAAATAATAGTTAGTTTTTGTTTGAGTATCACAAATATTCACTGAACACAGCTCTGAAATTGGATATGCTATTGCTTATAGACACTCAGATGTCTTTCTGCAATTTGATACAGGTTGGTAGTGTATTAGAATAACCCCCTGTGCAATGTAAACACACAAAAAATGAAATGGGATTCTGAATTTCCAATGGCAACTTAGAAGACTGACATCTCTAGAGAAGTATGAGTGAGGATTTCCACTCTGCTCAGCTCCCTTATTATTTGATGAAATCTCTGAAGGACATATAAGCTCAATTACCCTCCAGTGGACATTGTGTGAGATTTGTAAATTCAGCGATTGAAACCTTCTCTTTTTAAAAAAGGAACACTATATTTGAATTTTGGCATCTCAGTAGTGCACACTAGAAACACTGTTTAGGATTTTAGTCACTTCTAAATAATCTAAATTCACTTGAAGGTACAAAAGAAGTTCTGACCAATTTGTTTTTCTCCTGTTATGATCTTTTTTTTAGGCATTGTGTGGCAGCTCTTTCAACGTGCCAACCATAGAAGGAAGAACCATACCCATGACAGTAAACGAAGTGGTAAAGCCTGGGATGAGAAGAAGAATTATAGGATATGGTTTACCACTTCCCAAAAATCCTGACCAACGTGGAGACTTAATTATAGAGTTTGAAGTGATTTTCCCAGATAACATTTCTCCAGCATCAAAAGAAGTACTTAGGCGAAATCTTCCAGTTTCATAAAATGGAAGACTGTGTATGTCAACAGATTAAAATAGGACACTGGAAATGCAGAAGACTGGCAAGTCTGTGCTTTAAAAGTGCAATCTGTAACAACTAGTGGAATCTTTGTTTCTTTTTGTTTTGTGGGATGGGTGGGGGGGAATACTGTAATGCTGCATGAGAAGAAAAGGATTCAAGTACAAGTCATACAGGTGAATTCTGCAGTAAAATTTACAGGGAAAACCACTCATTTTGTTTTAATCTTCCTAATCAACAAAATTTATTCATTATTTTGCTTAATATAAAATGCAGTAATTTTTTACAAAGCCAGTGCATATTTCTGATACAGTACTTGAGCCTCCAAGTACTTTCTTTCTTATATCCTTACCCTGTCTGTAACATTACACATTTATACAAAAGTTGGAGATAGTAGTAGAAATACACAAATATATAAACATTTAAAAGAGCAAAACATGAAAGAGATCATTTTAGTATGTTGCCTTCCACTGCACAAAGCATAGGCTGGAAAAATCAGGTTGGACTCCTGAACCTCCCCCCAGTGCAATGAAAGCCTTCTCTTTATTGCCCCAGGAATGTCAGGACTGCATTGTGAGTCTAGCAAAGGGCAGATGGCTTGAGGAGCCAGAGGAGCCATTTGCTGTGGGACAGTTCCTCAGCCTTCAGGCAGCACAGCAAGAAGGGATTCCACAAGTAACAAGTGGGCCTGCTGTCAGATGGGGCAGGGGAGCCGGTGACAACACGGAGAAGGCTGAGTTACTCTGTGCCTTCTTTGCATCAGTCTCTACCAGTAAAACAAGCTGTGAGGAATTCCAGGTCCCTGAGACCAGAGGGGAAGTCTGGAAGCTTGGCAGTGGAGGACCAGGTTAGGGTGCACTTGAACTGGAAGCCTGTGAGTCTGACAGGTTGCCCCCAAGTGTTGAGGGAGCTGGCTAATGCCACTGCAAGGCCACTCTTACTTATCTTTGGTCATGGAGATTGAGAGATGTTCCAATAGACTGGAAAAGAGAAAATACCACTTCTCAAGAGGAACAAGAAGGAAGTTAGTCAGCTACACCTCAAGCCATGGTAAAGTGATGGAAAAAAATCCCCCTGGAATGCATTTCCAGAAGGTGATCAGGAATATTCAGCATCAATGTACAGTCGGGAAATCTTGCTTTACCAATCTCATTGCCATCCCCAATGAGCTTTGGGGATGGCAGGAGAACAGTCCACGTTGTTTGCCTTTTACATCTGGAGGCAGACTCATAAAGTACATGTTAGATGAAGTGGAAAGTGAGGTGGATTTAAAAGCTGGCCAAATGAAGTGGGCACAGGGGCTTGTAATCCATGGCACAAAGTCCAGATGGAGACAAGTCAGTCCTGGTGTACCCTATGGCTCAGTACTGGGGCCAATACTGTTCAGCATCATTAATGACCTGAATGATGGGATGGAGTTTCCAAACCATATAAAATGTGGGAGGAGTGGCTGATGTACTGGCTTTCAAAGGGACCTCAGCAGGCTGGAGAACTGGACAGAGGATTCTCACAAAGTTCAGCAAAGGGGAATGCAAAGTCTTGCTCCCTGAGGAGCAGCTGACCAGCAAACTCAGCAGACTGACTGTGAGCCAGCAGTGCAGCCTTGTGGCAACAAAGGCCAGAGCTTTGCTAGCAGATGGAGGGAGGTGATCTCTGTCAGCCCTGAGGAGGATACAGCTCGAGTACTGGACTCCCCAGTCCTTGGAAGATACAAATTTAGTGGAGTGGCTCTAGCACAGAACCATGTATGAGAGGCTGAGATAGCTGGAGCTCTTCAGCCTGGAGGAGATCTTGGTACCTGATGTGAGGGAATGAAGATAGAGGAGCCAGGCTCTTCTCAGTAGCTCTCAGTGACAGGACTAAAGGGACACCAGTTAATACACAGGGGATTCCATCTGAACACAAGGAAACACCTTTCCACCGAGAGGATGGTCAGACACTGGAATGGGTTGCCCAGAGAGGTTGAGGAGTTTCCATCCCTGGAGATGCTCATAACCTGAGCAGACATGGTCCTGGGCAGCTGCTCCAGCTGACCATGCATGAGCTGGGGTGTTGGACTACGTCATGCCAAGAGGTTTCTTGCCTCCTAAATCATTCTGTGACCTTGGACTTGGCACTTTATTCACTAGCCGGTGCTCTGAGCCATGTTCTGCAAAGGAGGCTTGGCCCCAAGCTGGGGGGTACTCGTGACCAGGGCCTGGGGAGCAGGTCTGTGCTGGAGTGGAAAGCTGCACAAAGGACCCTCTAAAAGCATTTGGCTTGGGCAGGTGTTCAAAGATCACGCTGATCTCAAGCATTCATTATTTTCAGAGGCCAAATTTTACTCCCTTGAAGAAGAAGGAAGAGCCCAGGTCCTAAGGAGAGTTTGCTTAAAACACAAAGTGGGATAGGGGTTGCCCATAAACTTTCATATGCTTGAACTGAGTCTTTTTTGAATACAAAATGAGTTAGTTGTCTTTATAGTTTAAAAGATGCATAGAGAGATGGAGAGCCCTCTGTAATAGTCTAGTTTTATAATACAGTAATAGGGCTGGTTCCCTTGATTGTGGCATGGTATTGCTGAAAGAAATGCCTTGTGGGCATGCTTTATTACTTGAGTTTAAAACCATAATACAGTGCTTTAACAATACTTTCAAAGGGGGTTGTTTTTTTGTTGTTGTTGTTTTTTTCATAAGAAAATATGTAAGATTTGCTGTCAGCCTTTTGCCTGTGGAAATTTAGAAGTTACCTGCTCTCTTAAGTAGCTTAAGAAATAGCAGTGTTACATATGTGATTCTCTGCAGGAAAGTAGATCATATGGAAGTTGGGATTTAATTTACAATAACTGCTTATTGAGCACAAGAAGAATCCCATTTCTGTTACTCAAAGGAATAGAATTTCTGGGAGATATTGTTCAAATCAATTTTTTGACTGCAGATCTTTCCATGTCATATCAGTTAGTTGTAGTTCTAAATCCTACAGGAAGGAAACAATTGCTGGAGCAGTATCACAAAGAAAAAAAAAATTGCTGCTTAGTGCTTCTGCATATTGTTAACACTATATATTGTTTGTTCAAAAAATTTCCATTTCAGTATGTTCCGTATTGCATTTCTTATGTGGTTTTTAAGTAAAAAAATGTAAAGTTGGTTTTTAACATTCTCTTATATTTTGTTATGATGGTAAACGCTACGAGCTACACGACTTCAAAAGCGTATCATCCTAAAATACCTGTTTGTCAGTTTAAAAGCTAATAGAATCGAGCATTTTGTAATCCAGGATCTTGTAATGATAGTCCAAATTGTAAAAAAAAAAAAGTTACAGCAACTAGGACTATTTTTTGTAATTATCTTCAGGCAAGAGGAGTAGTGTTAAATTGAAGAATTGCAGTATCTTGTGTATTTAGAGGTGTATATAGATTATATATATATATGTATAGCAAACTAAACTTTTCCAACTGTTTTCAAGCTCAAAATATAAAACTTGTAGGACTGGTATGAAATAAATGCTTGTATTTCTTTTCTTATGGAGAGTTAACAAAGTATATGTTTCAGAAAACAGCATGTAGAACTACTTCAAAATATGAGAGGAAGCATTAATATCTTATCTAATCCAGGATTCACAAAAAATAATATTTTTCTAATCAAAAATGTGCTTAAAAGCTATGTTTTAAAACCCACTTGATTATTTAATAAAGGCTACTTGGGAGAAGGAAGCAAGTACTCAGTCACCTGCTATATTTGTAACTACTGAAATACATGGAAATAAAATGGTCATTCATGAAGTTGGGATGAGGAGGATTTTTGGTCTCCTGGAGGCTGCTTAGGTGCCATTGAAAGTAAAAGTCATTTAGTTGCTTTGAAGTTCATCCAGCAAAGCTATGAAAAGCTCTGCTTCTAAAGATCCTTTTTTAATCTCCCCATCATCAGTCTTTAGGGTAACCTCAAGCTGTTGGAAAGTAGGGCAGAGCTCCATTACAGCCATTCCACAGCCGTGCAGTGCAACTCCCACTGCTCCACAGCAGGTTTCTGATGTCCTGAGGGGACTGGTGTTCCCCTCTCCTGCTGAGCCAGTTTTGTATTAGCTATGCTGAAAGCTTGTTGAAGCCTGTTTGTGGCTTGTTGAACAAATTTACTCCGTTCCTTTCTAGCATGGTGCATCTTATGTGCTAGTCTTACTCACTGGTAACATACTTGAGAGGAAAAACAGATTTTACCAGTGAAATTTTCTATAACTTAGGGTGAAATTCTGTGCACAGGAATTCATCTGCTAGACCTAAAAAATAGATGGACATGCTACTGTAAATATTGAGTCAACTTTGCTTTTCAGTCACTAAATGCTAGTCCTCCTTTGCAGCTGACTTGAATAGTTCTTACTGTATTGCTTACTGAACAAATCCTATAGAACCAGGCTATTCATCACAAGGTCCCTTACTGTTTGGCACACAAACTGGGCAAACAGCAACACTGATCTCCTCAGGAAGTACAGAATCTCAGCTCTTCATTTGTCAAATTGCTCAGCAATGGACTTTTAGATGGCATGATTTGTTTCCTTCAGGCTTCTCCAGTTAATTGTTCTATTATTTAAGGAGTGAAAGTAGAGATCTACTGTTGATCCCCTTGGGCACAGAAGGTATAAGTGCCCCATGCTTGTTTTGTTTCCCTGGAATTACTGGCTTCCCCAAGGGAGGAGCTCTGCAACAACAATCTTGTTAGTCAAGCCTGATTGCTTTATCGAGGGCAAATTACCATGTTCACAGCCCTGCTGCCTTACATTCAAAAAACTCCAAACCCCACCCAGCCAGCACTCAGATACCAGATAGATACATCATGTATAGTGAAACACTCTTTATGTGCTGATAGTGGCATTTCATGTCCAGTAACGTGACTGTTTGATTCTTTTTTTTTTTTTTTTAGTACATGGTTTATTTTTCTTTCCAAAACCAAGACTAAATTTTTATGCTCTAAGTACTCTCTGATTAGATCTGGTCAGAACTTTTGACTCTGGGTTGCCTCATAGTAATTCATTCTCTGTGCCTGCCTGCTCTGACTCCATGTGCCAGAATCCTTCTTCTCTGCAATGGTTTGTCTTTTTTATTCTGAAAGATGATGTGGTAAGGCAGTGCTGCTTCTCTGTGCAGCTTCATAGCCGATTCCTTTAGAGGTGCTGGATGTCACCTCATGAAATTTGCACTCTTCACATCTGGAGTGGATTCAGTACTCCAGTGGAAACAATTCCACTGAGGTGAGTGTAGTTTGGAGCACAGCTGTCTCCTGTGATGTGAACATCTAACTGAACAATACGTTCCTGTATTCCATGGTAGAAAAGGAAACATTTCAAATTTATTAGATGTTACACTTTTCCAATATTTCTGTGTTAATTCCTGGTGTGTCAAAGCTGGAAATAAGAAGGCTCCTAAACTTTGCTTATGTGGCTGTTGCTTTATTAACCCTTAAAGATTCATAGATATTCTGTGTACAGTTGTGGTAAATAAGCAGGGTTTAGGTGAAGTCCTTATAGTACATGGTTTCTTTAATATCCTAAATGCTTAATACATGGTTTCTTTTATATCCTGGATATAAACCTGGTAAATACTAGTAAATACTTAGTACTTGGCTAATTCCTGAACCTAGTAAGTCATCCATCATAGCCGGGCTTCGGGAACGAAGATTTGGGAAGGGCTCTACCCATGTTTCTTAGAAACACGCTGGTGGCTAAAGAGGCCAATACAAGATAGATATGTCCGGTTGCAAAAGGCACAGCAGAAAGACTCCTTAGGTGGGAAATTCTGCAAGACACGATTCTTTGTGTTGCCTTTTCTCCTCAAGGGTGACCCTGTGTGTGTTCTCAAAGGCATCAGCAGCGTTATAGATGGTGTGTCTCCAAACCTCCCGACTGGAGGCCAGAGTAGACCAGTTATGATGATCAATATGGCCAAGGCTGAGATGTTGTTTCAGCGAGTCCTTGTATCTCCTCTTTGGGGCTCCTCTCTTGCGGCAGCCGGTGGCAAGTTCCCCATAAAGCAGGATCTTAGGGAGGGGGTGGTTGGTCCTTCATCCTTGAGACGTACCCTGCCCAGTGCTTGGCTAATTCCTGAACTAGTGAGTACTCCAGTGAAAACAGGGCGATTCCACGGAGGTGAGTGTAGTTTGGAGCGCAGCTGTCTCCTGTCAAGTGAACATCTTTGCTAATTCGTGAACTAGCCAGGGGGAAGGTGGCGAACGCCCCCGCTGCGGCTGCAGGGTCGGAACGCGGGCAGGGCTCGGCCCGGGGCTCACCCTCAGGCTCGGGCGGGCTCCTCGGCCGCAGCTGTTGCGGGGCCGGGCGGGGAGGGCTCAGCCTGGTGCTCGGCCAGGAGGCTCGGCCCGGGGCTCACCCTCGGGCTCGGCCGTTGCTCCGCGGGCCGGCGTGTGTGCCGGGGCGGGGGCCGCACCTGGCGGCCGCGATGGCCGCGGGCCGGGGCGGTGCCGCGCCGGGGGCAGAGTTCCGGAGCGCGGGCGGCAGCGGCCGGAGCCGTGGAAGATGCCGCTGGGGCTGCGGAGCAAGAAGAAGCAAGGACAAAGTCCAAGGAGACCTTCAAGCTGGTGGAGAGCGAGGGCGGCGGCTCCAGCCCCGTCCCCGTCCCCCGCGCCGGCCCCGTCCCCGTCGCGGCTGCATTTCCACACGCAGCTGGCGCACGGGCAGCCCACGGGCCGCGTGGAGGGCTTCGGCAGCGCCCGCGAGCTGTACGGCAGCATCGGCCCCAGGCCTTCGGCATCGACCCCGCGCAGGTACGGCCGCCCCCGCGGGCAGCTTCGGCTGCTTCGCGTCTTCTGCGAGGAAAGGCGTTCCCTTCGCTGTTCCGAGTTACCGCTCGGGAAAAGACACAGGCGGAAACAGCAGTGGTCCTCCTGACCGAAGGGTCTGCGGTGTCTCGGGTAACCGGTGTGACAGCTCCCGGGCACTGCTGCGCTCGGGGCCAGGGAAGGGGCACTGGGGCCCTGCGGGTAAATACCCAGAATGGAGGCAAAACGGGAGGGGGTATAAGTGCCCTAAATCTCACTACATTTTAAAACTTCAGCTGAGTGTGATGTTTAGAAAATTTTCTGCTTTATCAGGTGTATAATTATCAGGTAATTATTTTTAACCTCACTGTTCAAGTGAGGTTCACGGAATCATAGAATCAGTCAGGTTGGAAAAGACCTCTGAGATCTTCATTTGAGTCTGTAACAAACTCATTTTTTTTTAACGCTGCTGCCTTTTTGATCTTTTTTTCTTTTTTTTTTTTTTTTCCTGAGCCACGTTCTAAACATTTGTTTGGATAATGATTCATTTGTATTTGTAAATGCATTGTTTTCTCTTGGTTAAAAGGTAGTGGCCCTATCAAGTTCTTCCTACGTGGTTCTGTGAACCTTGACCTCTGAGTGGGAAACTGAAACAAAGTGCTAACATTTCATTACGCCTACGTGTGGCTGTACAGCTTTACTTGTTCCCTTCTTTGTCACTGGCGTTTTTAAAAGTTCTGAGAGTTTGCTGTGGCCTGAGGTAGCAGCATTTCAAACAGTACATTGTAAAGGAAAAGTGGCAGTAGCAGTGGGTACAGTTTAACCAGTCGCTGTTGCATTAAGTAATTAAGAGGTACCAGTGCCATTGCCAGGCAATGCACCTATTTTCCAGATCCTCCCAGCTGCTTTCTGACCTGCTGCTTTGTTTTCTTTCCATACTGAGCTGCTGTTCCCCTTTTGTTCTGTTCCATCTCAGACCTTTTACTCTCCAGTTCTCCTAATTGCCAGATTGTCTTCTATTTTAGTTTTCTTCCTTTCACTGTTGAAATTTCGGCTCCACTGACTGGAGAAAGAACAGTGTTCATTCATAAGGAAACTTAATTTTGTATGAATGGTGCTCTCCTGTTTCTCCTGCTAAATGTATAATCTGACACCCTCAAAGGTTTTAGAGGAAGCACCACATGTTTCATGGGCATGTATTGCCAGCCTTGTGCCAAACTAGAGAAGTTTCTTATTTCTTTTTCCTCTCCGCTGTTCCATTGCTATGTGTGGCTTTTTGGGTCTTTCTGTTGTGGTTGATTTGTTTGTTTTATTTTGTTTTAATGTGGTTTCTGGTAGAAATTGATGGAGAGTTATTCCTGGAGGCACTGAACTTTAAATCTTTCATTCTGTAAATTCAGTTGGCTTTAAGAAACTAAGTTGTACGAGATGCAAATCATGATCAAAAATATTTCATGTTGTGAAGGTGGCTCAGCAGAGTGAAGAACCTAGGCCAGAGGGTCTTGCAACAGAAGTTTGGACAGACAAGATAAAATAGAATAGATCAGTGAACAGCAAGAACTGCCCTGGAGTGTGAATTTATTAGAATTTATTTTAAATGGTATTTTCTGTTAGGTAAAGCTTCTTTTGGACAGATAGTCTGGTGTAAAGAATAATGCCAGAAGCTACATCTCATCAAGCTGACAGACACTGAGTTGCTCAGGTGCTGTTTGTAGGTGTTCCCTGTGCAGGGCAGGTTCTGTGACCTCGCTGTGCTGGAGCCTGTGGGCAGTGCCCACCCCACTGCCTTTGGAAACAGGCACTACCACAGGGATCTCTGCCTGGGAGTGACTGAGGTGGGAATAGTGGGGGGGAAGGGAGGAGGAGAGGCTGGTATGGAGACCATTCAGAGAACTTTTGCAGAAGTGAATACATTTAATATGATCTGTGAGTTCAGTGGAGTGTAGGCAAGGGTGTGCATTTTCGGATAAATTCCTGCCTGAGCGTTTTAATAAGATTGAGAACGAGCTACACTTGTAATCTGTCACTTTTCCTTTTGACTTCCCATGGTTTACAGCACCTCATTCCCTCTTTGGATCACATCTCACAGGACCAGCTGAGTTCAGCTTCTGCTGGAGAATCCTTTCCAGGTTCTGTGGTTGACTGCCAACGATGACAGAGAGAAGTTTATATAAAACACGGTTTTTGTTGCACAGACACTGACAGAAACTTCTGTGCAGACCTGGATCATGGGCAGGGTCAGATGGGGACAGGGCAAGACAGGGGATGCTTCAAAGGGGTTGCTGCTTCACTCCTGTGATGTTTGCTGGATGTCTATGGAGGAGTGAGACATAACAGCAGCTTTCTGAGGCTTTTCCTCTACTCATCCTTTCTTGTCTAGGTATTTTATTCTTCATCCACTTTCCTAGGTGAATATATCTCACTTATTCCTCTTGAATCTGATATTTAGCCTGCCTTTCTGCCTACCTCTCTGTCTTTTGCTATGACCAGCATTTCTTCTTTTCCTGGTGCAATGTTAATGTTCTTTCCACAGGGAGGAGGAGGAGTGGATGTAGTTTCTAGCAATGGATTACCTCTATCATTAGTATGAGTGCTGTTCGAGGTAGATCACATTGTTCCTGTCTTTTAACTTAATTGCTTCAACAGGCTTTCAACAAGCAAGCACAGATCTAAAAAAATTATATGGATAGATGCAATTCTTAACTAACTACACATGTTTCTGTTTGCATGAGTAATAAAAGTATCTGCCTCTATTTTTTCTATGAAGGATGAAGTAGGAAAAGTAGTTGGAAAAAGTATTTATCGTTTGTCTTGGCCATTTAGGATTACCACTGCACTGTGACTATTGGGAAATGTAACAGGGAATGTTATGTTCCCTGTAAGGGTGAAAGTGCTAAAGTGCAGCCTGTATGATAAATAATCAGCACTGACTGAAGGACAATGTGGGTCTGTTAAAGCATTTGGTGATGGTGTGCTCCTATGAGAGCACATGGTAGGGCTTTAAAGCATTCAGAGTAGCTAATCAGGCACTGAGAACCTGGATATCAAAGTGCAGCTGTAACAAGGCTGTTTCTTGATCAGATGAGGAGGGAATGGTAAACCACAGGAGCTATATGGATTTTTGGGTTGTGTACTCCTAATTGGTGCTTCTGATGATTTTGGGTGCTTGGAAAGGTGAAGTGTGGTGGGGCTGCTGAGGTGAGCTGAATGCTCAGTGGGGGTGTCTCTCAAGAGCCAGTGGAGGTTGGAGTTTCTTTCACAGTGGCAGGAATTTTGCTTCACAAGGGGAATACAGGAAAAGAGAGCCCTTTCTGGCAGCCCTAAGGGCAGAAATGCAGCTCCCTCTGTCTCTTCCAATAAGAGTCAGCTCCTGAGCTTATGTGTGGGCTGTTGTTCCACAGGCCTTGCCTCCTCATGCTAAACAGTCAAGTACACTGTGAGGCTGTGCCACATTCAACTTTCTTGAAAGTGTTTGATTTAAACCTGTTCAATTTAAGCTTTTATGGAAGACTGCTGACCAAGCAACAAGCCACAGCTGAAACTTAGGTTTCTGAACAAAACTGCCCTTCTAAATCTAAAGTGTGTTTTAGAGAAAAGGGTCAGCTTGTGAAATCTTCATCCCCATCACCACAGTGTTGGAAGTTTTATTGTATCTGCTTATCCGTTGAAACAAATTGTGCTCACAATCTCGCCTACAGATTGAATGCTTTTGTGAGCAAACAACACTCCCTACAAACCACCTCCTCCCAACCCTATAGCAGCAATTGTTTGCTTGCTGTTTCCCTAAGCAGTGCTTAAATGTCACTTAAATGTATTAGGTGTGATGCTTGCTGTTTTAACAGTGTCTTTTTCAAACAGTTTAATTGAAAGTATTTGAAATACGAGTATGGAAATAATGGTATAGAAGAACTCATATATGTGTGCTCTGGGTTTAAAAAAACCCCAAACTGAATGGTTATTTTATAAAACTTTTGAATGTTTTTGGGGAGGCAAAGTTGCAGACCTGATGCAGTACCAAAAGCACAGTAGAACTTGGAGGAGTTGGTGTCAGTGGGTGTCACATCTTGCTCAGAATTAGATTTCCCATTTCCCTAGCTCTTAAACAGAGAAGAAGATTATGATCTCCTCTGTAAAGCTATCTGAGATCTCAAGGTGTAGGCTTAATAGGGAAGATGAGAACATAATAAATACATAGGATATGCAGTATGGTGCTGCATATATACTTTATATAACACATCATGTAACCCTCTCTTTCTGAGCTAATACAGTTTCTTTATATAACACACAGTGTAACCCTGGTTTTTACTGCCTAATGTGGTCTCTTCCAATTGAAAATACTGATGCAGGACATAATCCATTTTATAATCTATTTTATAAGGTTGTGCATAAGCCCCCAGATCCTGTCACTGAATGGAATTTCCTTGTTCTGTGTGCTGCACAAGATAACTCTGGGTGAAGGAGGTATCCTAGATACTCTGGGACTGATGTAACAGTTCTGATTTATAATATCTTGCTAAAGTTGGCATGAAATATCACAGCACTGGTATGCTGAGTTAAAGATCAAATGCATATGAAGGTTTAGGGTAAGGAGAGGAAAGGCTTAACAATGAAAATTGCACATTGAATTTTTTCTTGCATCGTTTTTGGATGAGAAAATTACTGTTAAATTGTGCCAAAATTGGAGTGAGTGGAAGCTGTTGTTTAAGTATTTAAGTATATAATCTGTTATTAGGTACCAATATTAAACTTATGTAAAATCCACCAAAAATATAATTTTTGAATTTACAGGTCTCAGTTGTGTACGAATAAAGCTGTGCTGTAACTGGTAGATGGTGTAATGGTGTATTATCCTGGAGAGATACATCTTTAGTACATTACTCTTTGCATGTATTTGTTCTGAGAAAAAGCAGTTGTTCACTAAAGAGGATGAAGAATGATTTAAGTTTTATTTTTGACCGGCTGATGCTCTCTCAGCCTTGTGGTTAGCACAGAACTGACTCACAAAAAATTCTGCAGACTTATAGGCTGTAGTAGGAATGCCATCCAGATGAAAGTCTAAAAAGAGAAGCTCTGGATCGAGTTTCTAAATATCACATTTCCACTCTGTTGCCAATTTTATCTATTCAAAGGTGTGACAGTATTTACTAGATGATTGTCTGTTTGACAAGGTCAGATGAAGGATGCTAATGTCTAAAATGTAAAGGCTGCTTGTTGTTCATTGTGAGAACAATGAACAAAGAACTGAGTTGCCGTTTTAAACTGGCGAAGTTACGTAGCTTGAGAGAGAAGATGTGCGTGTGAACTTGATATTATCTGTTCGAATTGAATTCTTTTTTACAAAAAGCTTATGCTTAGAGATTATTCTTATTTACAAAATAGAATGCAACTTCCTACTTAAAACTAGGTTAAGTTCTCTAGGTGTTATTACTGCTTCACTATTGTTTGACTGAAAAACATTGCATTGCCTAAGCAAATAAAACTAATGTGTGTTAGGGGTGTGCTGTTACGACTTTCATTGTTAAATAAGGTGTTAGATTGCAGTGGATGGATTAGGTGAGATAAGCAAGTAGCCTTTGAAGCCAGGCTGTTTGGTGGGGGTTTTTTTGTTTATTTTGTTTTTAAAAACTAAGCAAGACCTCCCTCCAGAAACACCATCTCTCTACTAAACTTTCAGTTTTTAAAACCAAACTCCCCATATTATAGAATCTTAATTTCTAGAAAGCTCCAGAAACTTAAATGCCCTCAGTGAAATACATTAGTAAAAAGTATCCACCCCTCATTTGACCTGGAATCAACTTAAACAAGACTTTCATTTCGATTTTTCTGCTGTCATCCAGGGGATGCCAGAAGGAAAGAAAAGGCATTTGAAGTGTTCTAGTGTGGGAAAATGTGTATGTTTTATGAGGATGGTGAGGGAAGCTGGGAAGGCAAGAGACCCTCCCTCTCCAGCAAGGCACAGCAGGGTTCAGCAGGCCACAGGCCCAGCTCTGTGCCTGGTTTTTTGGGCAGCTGACTGCTCCCCAGGGCCTGCCACCTGCGTGGTGGCACAGATGAAGGACACGGGGTGACACCCTGCTGCTGTTTTTCTTGAATGCTAGGCTGGCTTCCCACTGTGTACTCCTTTTAATGTGCTGGCACTGCTTTTTCCACTTCCTAATTTGGGGCTGGAGCGGACGCTGGAGCGCGAGGGGGGTCCAAGGTGCACTCTGAAGGAGAATAACATCCAGCAGATATAGGCAGGGAGTGGAAAAGTATCTGCCCTTATCTGTTGTCCTGTCAGATCCGTGTGCACGTTGCTGGCAGCAGAGCCTCTGTGGGATGGTTTGCTGCTGTGCCTTTGCCACCCGTGCTGGAGGGACAAACGGAGTGGCAAGTCTCCTCCTCTTCCTCTGCTTCCAGTTGCATGTAAAAGATGATCTTTGGGGGTACTCTTTGCCTTGGTCAAGTAGGTTTTAGGGATTCTCCAGGTTTCTCTTGGAGCACAGAGTTCCTCTGGTTTGGCTGCTGTGCAGGAGGAGCTGTGGAATCCCTTGGCCCTCACTCCTCTCCCACTCCAGCTTGGAAAGGCACTGGGCAGGTGTAGTTACTAGAGCTGTGAGGGGGATGCTGGGTTTGGGTTTTTCTGTTTTGGCTGGGTTGTTCAGGGCAGCCTATAAGAGCAGAAAGCCCAAAGCCTGCCTGGAATGGCCAAATTCCTTTGTGCAACACCATGGTGGGCAAAAGCATCGTCTCTGTCCTGGAGCAATACAGCTGGATTGCTCTCACCCTCCCTGTGCCCAGGACAATCAGCCTCCCTGCTGAAGAACTGCCATAAATGCAGGGAGAAAAAGAAGTGCCTGGTACCCAGTGCTGAAGGGAAATCCCTCAGAAAAGCTGATTTATAAAAAAGAAATTTACCCTTTTTATTAAGCCTTGCTTTTACTAAGCTGGGACAGGGATGACCCCAAGTCATGCTGGAGGGAGGGTAGGAACTAAGCAAACCCATTGAAGGCAATGTGCTCTGAGCTCATGGGGGAACACATGGAGCAATACAAAACATTTCGTGCTCTCTCATGGCCGTTTGGTTTTGATAAGCTCTTTTTTTTCCCATTAAACTGCTTTTAAGCAATCGTGTTTTAAGTAGTCCCTAGTGATCTTTGAATCCTGTGGATTCTGTCGTGTCATGTGTGGAGGCTGTCACCTCTCCTGGGACAGCTGGAGAAGGACAGATATCCTCCTTTCACCTGTGGATCTGTCAGAGGCCAGCACCATGCTCTCATTTTATCTTCCTATCAAACTCATCAAACCTAATATACTGTTAATGTGTTTGCTTTCCTCCCACACAGATCATGTTTTGCACTTTGAACACTCATAAAGTTGACATGGACAAGCTCTTAGGTGCACAAATTGGCCTTGAAGATTTCATATTTGCCCACGTGAAGGGACAACGGAAAGAAGTGGAAATTCTTAAAACTGAGGATTTGCTGGGACTTACTATTACAGACAATGGGACTGGCTGTGCATTTATAAAGGTAAGCTGAATTACCAGTGAAATCCTTTGTTCTGTAGAAGCTTCTGTTACTATAAAAAGGTGATTATTGGTTTAATGATCCTTCAGGACTATAAAATCTTTTATTATCATAAATATGGTAAGTAAAGGATAAAGTTGCTTTCCTTTAGGTACATCATTCAAGATTAGCTCAGCTATTTCTGTGCAGCATGTCATTCAAAATTAGTTCGTTTGTTCATTGCTTCTGTAATGTGTATCAGCTTTACAATGTGACCATTGTGTTTCCCGACCTACCCTGAGGTGGTGGGTGTTAGATCCTGCTTGCATCTGCCCCCTCCTATTTTAAAGTGATTTCCTGATGTCATTGATTAGGTGCTTATAGAACGCTCATGTGATAATGAGATCATGTTCTTTCAGTCTTTGCCTGTTCACAGGGCAGAAGCCTTTGTGCTGCACTAGAATAGGGGCAAGTATAGTGCTTTTTCAGCTTTCCAGTAGTGTTGCCTTAGGTAGTGTGAATTAAAAGGATATGAATTAACACAATTTACCACAATTAACTTGAGTAGCAACTATGGGCAGTAACATGCACAATATATTAATCATAATTGCTTCCCTTCTCCTCTTCTGGAGGACCTACAGATAGTATGTTTTGAGGCAAGTAGAGGCTGAGGAAATGATGCTACCCTTCTTGTTAGACTAGGTGTTAGGAACCTTAATCACATTTTCTGCCTTTTTTAGATTCTTTGCTCTAATCTACTCCAATTATCCACTATTAGCGAGGCATTGGCAATTATCTTCGGTCACTGCTGTCCCAATTGCTGTTCTCATTGCTGTTGTAAACAGAACTTCTTGTGAGGAGAGCTTGTATTTTCTGTTCATTCCTTCACTGCCATGGATATAAAACAAGACACGATTTAGAAATCGCTTCACTTGTCGTTGTGGTGGAAAAATTTGATCGTGTTTGAGAAAGTCAAGATGCAGTGGAGGTTTCAGTGAGCATTTTGGCAAAACCACAGCCTCCTTTTTTATGTTTAAAGACAGAGAAGTGTGAATTTCTGGTGATGGCATCCACGCAGCCCATACCATTCAGTCGTGCTGCTGCTTATGTGGCATTTTAAAAGGAGGCATTGACAGCAGTGCTTCGGTGCTCAGCATTCACGTGTGCAGCACTGTGCAGTGAAACCCTCTCTGTGCTTGGTTGGGAACACAGGGAGAGAGCAGCCAGCACACAGAATGCTGCATAATTGGAGCAGACTGGAAAACCCTCACCACATAAGCAAGGCAAGCTGTAATTTCCAGTAAATCGGGTAAAACTTCTCTGAACAAACACGGTTTTACTCGTACTGGTTTAATAATAAGCATTGCCATGAAAATGGTGTGGTCTTCATGGAAATGCATCAATTTTAGGAAGTTTCCAGGAGCTTTGTTGTTGCACATGTAGAGAATGGATCTTTAAAAGCAGCATAGGAAACACATATGCAAAAGTCAAAGCTGCATCTTTGTTATACTTGGTTGTCTGGGTGAATGACTAAGCAGAGGCTAAGCTGTTTCTACTCTAAAGTTTGATAGAATTGTTTTTGTTCATATAAAAATATTTTCCTTGAAAATTTACTATGTTCCAATCTTACTTAAAAGTTAATATTAAATTTACTGATTGGTGGGTTGTTGAAAGTTGTTATGGGCTGTAGTAGTTTTATTGCATTTTGAACAACAGGGTACTTTCTATGTCTGAGATATAACCCAGCCAGTTTCAAACCTGACACTGAACTGCAGGTTCTTTTCCTATGAAATCTGATGGGTTTTTTTGCCATGCCAAGAACAAAACTTGGTGTCATTCTACTTTCTCAAATTTGGTTTTGGGGTACATGGCCAGATGGGAAGAAGTATTGTGGAATCAAATTAGCATTCAAAGAATAGCAGAAAACTTGAAGTGTGACTGAGAGGTGTATAAGGAGACATTATCAAATAGGGTAGACATTACATAGGAAATGTAGATCCTCACAGCTTTTCACTGGACTGTAGAGCACTTGAAATACAGGCCTAGCAGTTGCACCTTAACTGCTGTGACAATGCTGCTCTGCTGTCTCAGGTCACTTGGAGTGATGATAAAAACTAAGCCATAGGGAAAAAATGTTTGATATGACACAAATAACAGCCAGTGAATATTGCTGAAACAGTTTTATTGTTGGGATCCCAGGAAAGAAAGCAGCTAAATGAATAGGAGTTCAACACATAGACTAAACATTAACTGAAGTCTGGTGGGCACCCTTTTGAATCCTGGTAATTCTGGTAACAGAAATGCATTTGGTGCCTGGTTTCTGGCGTGTGTGCAACACCCACCTCTTCATTCACCACGAGGCTTCTGCTCGGTTTTGATATCATCATCATCATGGCTGGGCTTCGCAAACCAAGATTTGGGAAGGGCTCTACCCACGTTTGTTACAAACACGCTGGTGGCTAAAAAGGCCAATATGAGACAGACACGTCTGGTTGCAAAAGGCACAGCAGAAAGACTCCTTAGGTGGTAAATTCTGCAAGACACGATTCTTTCTGCGTTGCCTTTTCTCCTCAAGGGTGATCCTGCTGTGTTCTCAAAAGCATCAGCAGCATTACAGATGGTGTGTCTCCAGACCTCCTGATTGGAGGCCAGAGTAGACCAGTTATGGTGATCAATATGGCCAAGGCTGAGATGTTGTTTCAGGGAGTCCTTGTATCTTCTCTTCGGTGGCAAGTTCACCATAAAGCAGGATCTTAGGGAGGCGGTGGTTGGTCCTTCATCCTGGAGATGTGCCCTGCCCAGCACAGCTGTGTTCTCAGCAACATGACCTCAATACTTGTGACTGCTGCTTGTTCTAGAACAGATGTATTGGTCACATAATCTGACCAGTGGATGTTTAGGATTGCACGGGGACAGCGTTGATGGAAGCGTTCCAGGAGTCGCAGGTGGTTTACAGCGCACAAGTTTGGTTTTGATCTAGATTAAAGAAAAAACTGCTGGAAAGAGTTAAACTCATCCTGAAGCTTCAAACTGTGGCAGTGCGTTATCGCAATGCTCTCACACTTCCCACTGCCTCTCAGATGGAGGCACATGTGTGGGCTCACACACGCGCACGCGGAGCAGGAGCAGGTTTGGGGATGGTTGTGCAGCTGGGCCGGGTGTCACTGCAGTAGGTGGCAACATGTTTGTGTGCTTTGTCTCCCTGCTACCTCAGTCAAACTCAGCCTGAACAACGTCAGGCTTTGTTGAAAAGATTGTTATTCAGGAACACATTCAAATGGAATTCGTATCTCTGCTAAATATAAGATATTTTACTGTGTCACAGCTTTTCTCTTATATAGCCAAAGAATAACGGCTTATGTGATGTATGCACATGAGGAACAAATACATAACAAGTACGTAACAACAGTAAACAATCACTGAAATTTTAAGTGTGATAAATTATTTTAAAGATTTTTTTTCCCCCTCACTTTTTACATTCCACTTCACAAAACCTATAAATGCTGACTTCTGTTACGACCTTTAGACCGTGTGTGTTTTCCATGAGGTGGCATTTAGAAGATTTTCTTATTCTTTATTCTTATTCTTTATTATTTAATTTCTTTATTATTTGATATACAGCTGTATAGCTTGATGAAGAAAATGATAGTTTTACCACTAGAGGTGGAACTCATTGAGATTTACCCTTTCTAGTATGTCATTTTTTACTATATATAACACACCTATTGTATGTCCCTGGACCATACTTGCTAAGAGAAAAATTGTGTTCCTATGCTTGTCAAGCTGTTAAATCCAAATAAAACAAAAAAAATGATTAAACATTCACATTAGTGACATGTCCTATGTTCAGTTTTAAAGCACAAAAGATATTAGCTTATTCAGAACCCTTAATTTCTAAAGTATCTGTGCATTCTTTTTTTTTCTGCTGATTTTTTTTTTTATTCAGTGCTTATTAAAATACTTAGTTTGAAAAATAATGCTTTTCAAAATACGTTTTATGAAAATCTTACAGACCAAACACCCTGCTGGAATAACAAGCTCAGTGCTACTGATGTTGTTCACTGACATTCTCGAAACTCTGTGGTGTCACCTCTGAAAAGGTGTCACCTTTTAAAGGAATGTTCCTAATGCTGTTTTGTTTTTCTTTTTAAATCCTAGAAAATCAAAGAAGGCAGCCTTATGGACCAAACCAGAACTGTCTGCGTGGGCGACCACATAGAGACTATAAATGGCAAAAACGTGTCGGACTGTCGGCATTATGAAGTCGCCAAAATGCTGAAAGACCTGGAGAAAGGTCAGATGTTCAAGCTGGAGTTGATAGAGCCTTTGAAAGCATTTGGTGAGTGCCCTTGTTCACTGGATAGCAAAATCCCACGTTGCACTGCATTGTAAGTTTGTTTTCAGAATGTGCCCCTAAGGTACCGTAGCTGTCATGTTATTTTTTTAGCTGTGCATGAATTTTTTTTCTTTGAAGTGGAAAATTTATGAATGGATCTTCTTCCACCTTGCTTTCTCCAGCAGTCATCCTCCTGAGGGTTTAGTCTCAGTCTCTTTTGCCACTGCATGAAGCTGCAAAATAAGTGCAGGAATTGTATCACAGATACATTTTTAAAGTGTGGATCACTTCACTAATATGCTGACCCTCAAAACTCCTCTTTTCCTCTATTGATACATATTCCCTGTTGATCTGTGTGTCAGACTTTTCCAGGCTGCAGAAAACACTGAGATTCCCCAGAGCACCTCCTCTGCTGCCTCTCTGCCTGTCTGTTCTCCCTCTCCCCAACTGTTTTGTGGATCTCTAATCATACAGCAGGGATACTCAGAATTGGAAGGAAGCAACATGGCAAAACTCTGTCTCTACTTGCCACCTGCATACTATGAGCAAGTTATACTTAAATATAAGAGGAATGCATATCTACTGTGAATTCTTATGTATATTAATTCTATCAATGTGGTAAATAAGCAAACAAAAAACCCCCGGTATATTTAACTCAGGGAATCAAAACAGAGATCGACTTATCATTTTTATCATCTCAGTTTTTTTATATCCCCTCAAATTTTGTAGCATTTTCCTGTAATAAGAACTTCAAAATAGTGCTAAATCATAAGTTTGTATGAGGCCTTTTGTGCAGCTGCAATAATGGGAAATTCAAAATCACCATCTTCCCTACAGCAGCCAAAGTTTTAAATGTTTATTTTTCAAATCTTCTTTTATGTGTTAATATTTTACAGCTAATGTCATACACCAGTCTTGACACTTGGTGTCAGAATAGCAGCAGAAATTGAAAATGTGAGAAATGCAATGATTTCTTTCTGCTTCTGGTGCTTCCGTGAAGAATGGGGGTTCTGAGTTTATCTCTAAAGCGTTTGGATATCAGCTGATACTCCTGTATCAACTTTAAATGTGTATGTTATACATTATGCTAAAGTAGTATTACATGTGTATTCTATTGCAATTAGTAACACAGCAATACCCTTTTTTAATATGAGCCTGTAATTTGTATTCAATGCTGAAAGTGTTCCACAGTCTGTTTGTAAAGGCCAGGGTAAATCAGCATTTGATTGATGACTTCAGCCATTATTTAATAGTATTTACTTCGATCAGGTGATTAAGATACCTTTTAGTCTGCCTGTGATGTAGAGGAGACCTGCTAATTTCATGGCAATACCTTTGATCTGACATTGAATTAAGAGGCTATCAGAGTTTGTGGGCAGATTTTTGGAAGGTGCATGTCACCTTTTTACCCTACATAAATCAATTTGCACATTGCAGTAGGTTAGAACATCCTGCCTCCAGCCTGAGATGCAGTTGGGCTTTAGGCACAAATTTATTCAAGATAGTGTTTAAGCTGCAGCTGCTGAGAATAGCCCCAGAGGAGATGAGGAACAAGATCCAG
The DNA here is from genome assembly GCF_001715985.3 of Manacus vitellinus. Classification (NCBI taxonomy): domain Eukaryota; kingdom Metazoa; phylum Chordata; class Aves; order Passeriformes; family Pipridae; genus Manacus; species Manacus vitellinus. The sequence continues at coordinate 2,267,996 of NW_021940737.1, read as the reverse complement.
GTCCTGCTGGACAAGCAGGTGCTGAATTCCTGTTGGTTTCCCCTGTGTGAGTGCTGGGAATCAAATTGTTTGCTCAGCTCAGTGTGGCTCGTGGGGGTGTTTGCACCACTGCAGCACTGGAAGATGGGAATGTTGCAGTGCTAAACCTGCCATGTAAAGACCAGAATAAATCAGCAGTTGGCTGGTGACTTGCAGCTGTTATATAATATTAAGGAATAAACACAGTTTTCTGTAGAATAGGGAAATAAAATTGCACAAGGTGCATGTATTGAAGTGCATGCCATAGGCCTGCTTAGATACATTGGTCAGTGGAAGTCCTGGCTTCAGTGAGGTCGAGCAGATATTGGAGTCTGAAGACCAGAAACTGTCAGCAAAGCAATACTTAAAATATAGTTAATTTATAATTTTTACATACTTCTACATCTTGATTAGAATAAACAGTGAAGATAATGTAATAACCAAAGCAAATACATCATATTCTGATGTACCATATACTTAGTTTTGCTTGGTGTTGTTTTATTTTTGTTGTTTGTTTTTGCCTTTAGAAAAGCTGGAACCGAGGTCCAAAAGTGGAGCTTTGACAGAGGCAAAAATCTCCAAAGGGAGAGAAACACTTCGCCTGAGAACCAAAGGCTCTGCTACTGTGGAGGAGATGGTATGGTTACCTTGGGGCCCCTCAGTGGTTCAGTTATCTGGCAAGGTAGGAAGGAAAAATCTGGATGTCACAAGGTAGGAAGGAAAAATCTGGATGTTACCAGGTAGGAAGGAAAAATCTGGGTGTTACCAGGTAGGAAGGAAAAATCTAGATGTCACAAAATAGGAAGGAAAAATCTAGATGTCACAAAATAGGAAGGAAAAATCTAGATGTCATAAAATAGGAAGGAAAAATCTGGATGTCACAAAATAGGAAGGAAAAATCTGGATGTCACAAAATAGGAAGGAAAAATCTGGATGTCACAAAATAGGAAGGAAAAATCTGGATGTCACAAAATAGGAAGGAAAAGCTTGTGGGACAAAGACTGCCTTCTGCATGGAGAAATGCTTATAGGAAGTTGAAGATTATCAGGGATAGGATGGGGCTGAGGAACCTGGAAGCATAAAACCTAAGTTTAGGTTTTGGAATCCATGGATTACATGGATGGATTTAAGGTAGAGTAGACCAAAGAGGGAAAGGGGAAAGAAAAAGGGAGGGTGGTTGAAGAATTGTTTCCATTTCTGACACTGCAAAGTGTGTGGGACCAGTGTAAGGGTTGTTGTTAGGAGAGACTAATTACATGGGCATGAATATGTGTAAAACCAGGATTAGAGTTTGGTGAAGAAATGTTATTTATTCTGGGTTCTCCTAAATCTGTTGAGGGTTTGAGGAAGATCTGTATTGCCAGGAGATGTTTAGTTTGAATGTGTGAGCTGCCTGGCTTTGATGGCAGGAGGTAGGCTCAGGTTTATGAGAAGAGGGAAAGAGAGTGGAATAACCAATTTTATTTGTAGACTTTGTAAATCCAGGTGGCCAAGATGGGAGTAAGGGTAATCACTGCCAAATTGCTGGTATAATCATACTTTTGTTCTTTTTCTCCCTTTGTTTCAATAAAGCCAACTGAAGTTGAAGAAAACGCAATTAATAAAGTGGATGAGCTTCTTGAAACATACATGGGGATAAGAGATAATGAATTAGGTGAGTTTTTAGCAAATACATTACTACAAAATTAAGCAATTTCTCATTTTCTGAATGCACTCTAAAATTTATTGAGTACTTTAGTCTCTGGATGTAAATGAAGCAAAACTTGTCCAGCATGCAGCCTCAAAAACTTGCCTGTATTTCTGCAAATGTGTGTGTCTGATAAAAGAATCTTCCTCCCACTTCAATCCTTATGATATAATGAATTAATCCTCTATTCTTCACATTGCCTACACACTGCTGCAAGAATTTTTAAGTTGTTTGCCATAACTGTCACACTGTATTCTTTCTGGCACATGTTTTCTAGTGGATCTTGTGTGTACCACATTTAAGGATTCTTAAGGATAAGTTTATTTGCTTTTTTGCCCCTTGGCTTGGACACATCACAGTTGATTGCTGAAGTTGGAATCTGAGATCTTCATCAGTGAAAGGGCAGCTATTTAGCAAGGGAACTGACAGAGCAATTGTACAATTTATCAAATTCTCTAAAACCTGTGTTCTGAAGAACATGGGAAAACTTGCAGAATGTTTACTAGTTATCAGAATCATCAATTTATAATGAAAGAACTAAGTGTCATAAGTTCCTTAAAAGTGCCCCAAACTTGTCCTTGCTTTTCTCTGTTGATCTGACAACAACTAAGTAGGAATTTCTGTTTGTGTGGGAAGAAGCTGCAGTCTGGCTGAGTAAGCAGTGCCACTGTAGCCAGCTGTGGCTGGTGTATTCCTCATGGGATCTTCTGGAACTGCTGATCCTGAGATAAAGAGGAAGGTGTTTATTGTTATGGTAATACCTAAAAAAAAAAAATCAGCCAAGAAATAGGAAAAGGGTAAGCTAAATGGAAAGTGATCTGGAAAAGAAAGCTTTTGTGAGAGAGAAGTGGAGAAGGAAGAGCAGAAGAGAAAATAGGTCTGGCATGAAACTAAGGGCAAAGAAGCAGGGTTGGAAAGGCAGTAGTTAGCACAGAGGAGTGAGAACAAAAGGAGGTTATCTGAATAGCCAAAAGTTCTTTGTGGCTGCTCCTGCCAACCAGCATGTGATTGGCAGATTCTGCTGGTTTTCTCTCAGGAAAAATTGCAGGTAAAACACTATTTTTCTTCAGTTTAAGGTAGAGGTGAGCTTCCTGACATAGAAGAGAGGGCAGAGCTGCCCCAAAACTTGTGAGTTCTGGTCTTTAAGTAACGTCTAAACTTTCTTATTCCCAGAAAATAAAAGTTCTCAAAACTCCTGTTCCCAGCAACTTTAACATGTGATGCTGCTGCCATGTAATGTGCTCTTGGGATCCCTGTGTGGTACTGAGCCATGTTTAGGCTGGGGAGGATTCCATGGCCTGTCCCTCTCCTGCAGCCTTTGTGCCTCAGTCCATCTCTGGCTCCAGGTTCAAAGCCCTGAGTCTCTTGCCAGCTGTCCCTCTGGGAGCTGTTTTTGTCCTGCAGCTGTTGCAGTCCTGGCTTAAGCTGGGCTTCTGGAGACTCCTGTCCTTGCAGGTTACTGCCAAGGTCTCCAGGCTCCTCACCCGACAGGAATAACCAGCTGGAGGTGTCCTGCTTTTGGTGTCCATGGGAACAGTGCTGTGGGAACTGCTGTTCCCTGTGGGTTTGGCTCTCAGGGCTGTAACAGGATGGCTCTGGCACAGCAGACTGAGAAGTTCAGCTATCAACACATATGACTGAGCTGATTGCCAAGCACCTGGTAGAGTTTTCCCATGAATTCCTTGATTTTTTTTTTTCTTTTTTCCCCCCAAAGATGTAGTGCCCTTCCTCCTTCAGTCTGTAGTTTGGAAACTTTCAAAGAATGCCTTAAAAGAATACTCAAAGAAGGAAGAGATCTTTGCTCTCAGAGAGACTCTCTTCTTCCCAACTGGGTGGTTGTTTTGTCCTTCATCTCTTCTTTTCCTCCCCAAAAGGGAGTGTAACCAAGAAAAGCTGTCAGGAATCAAAGACTGTAGGGTTTAGTTTGCACCTTTGAAGCCCCATCCTGAAGTTCAAGTCTGAGAGTCGGCGGCCAATGGTGCTGACAAAACTTTATAATTTAAAAACAATTAAACAGCTCTAAGACTCTTTAGCAAAGGAGAGCTAATCACCTGTCACATATCTGCTCAATTAACACATGTCAGTTTTTCATAGACTGGATGTGATCAGTCATCCATGAAAATGAAATATGAGGAAAAGATTCATTCAGAGAATGCCAATCACCACTTAGCTCAAAATTTCACTCATTACTCAAGCCAGATTAGTTGAAAATGCAAGTCATCACAATGTGCAGCTGACAAGTGATTAAGATCTCAATCATTGCTCACTCCCATGCAGTTCTGTTTGTCAGAATCCTTGGATGTCAGTGTTGCTCCTTCATCTCCGTTAAAATGACACTTCCATGGAGTGATTGAATTCTAAAACAGTGCTCAAGTTTCAAACCATAAGTTAGAAAGAAAGAAAAAGAAATCCTAATGTCAAGTTACAGACAGAATTAAAGGTGAGATAAAGCCCTTAATTTTTGCATAGTTAAGTATCGTGACAGTTGCAAAAAGACTGACTAAATCTATACACAAATCCCTAAGTTGGAGCAAAATGCTGGGAAATCATTAGTGGAAATGCATGCACTTTTTTCTTTTTTTTTGGTACAGTTTTTTATTTTCAGAGATCTAAACACTGCTGAGATTTATATACCTGCTTTTGGATGCACTTTTACCTTTTTACCTCTTTACTCTTTTACTGAAAATTGGATTCAATCCACAGAAGGGACAGTTGGCTCTGGAATTGTGTTCCTCAGCCATTTTATGGGCACACTAGAAATTGGGTGAAGGCTTGACTTCAGCCTTCTTTAAAACATAAATGTACAGTTGAGAGATAATTCAGGTTATTTTAAATTCTATGCTTTCTTTTCTGTTAAAGAAGCTTGAACTGTGGATTAATAGGAGCAACTCAGGGAACAGTGTTAGTGAAAAATACTGGTGGCATTTAGTTTTTAAATCAGTAAGCCTTGAATTGTTATAGACTGTATTTGATCCCAAAAATTCTGTGTGGGAGGAAGCCTGGATCAATGGAATCCAACCCCAGAATGCTGCTGGTTGAAAAATGATGGCAAACAGGCCTTGCTGTCACTCAAGCTTCTTCTCTTGGTTCACAAATCCAACCCAGCAATATTTAATCCATGTTTTTATCTCAAAATGCTTTAGCTGGAGTGATATTCTCCCTGGATCTTTTGTTTTCTTCTCCTTCTGTCACCAGACTTCCTTTCCCAAAGGATTTTATTGTATACACTCTGGGGCGTATTGTTGTGGCTGTTCATTTACTCTGAGAGAATAATGGGAACTTCCAGAAAAAAAGAAAGGCAGCAAGTCCAGTTAAATGAGAAAACTTCTCCACTTCAAGAAGTATTAGTACTTAAAAAAAAAGGAACAAGAAATAATATTTGTAATAGTACCTTAAATGCCAGATACGATAATGTTGAACATGAAGCTTAAAACAAGTAATGCTGAATATTGGAAACTGCAGTGTTATGCTTCATTTTCTGCTTTAAACTGACAGGACAGAATAGTAATATTTGTTACCTTTTTGGTGAAGGCAAAACTTCCAATAGCATTACAGCTAAATAAATATTGAGGTTTCTGTTAAGACTTCTGTTAAGAAGTTACAGTGTAGGATATAGGCAGAAAAGGTAGATAATAAGAGTGTAAGGTAGATAATAAGAGTGGCAGGCAGCAGGTAGCTTTCATGGCTTGTGCCCCATGTGTCTGTTAAAAGTGAAAATAAAGATTTTGTGAAAGATCTTTGAAGTTATTTTAAAGAAGGGACTAGGTTTGAAAAGCCAGCATACTACTTTGTTCAGATTCTGGAAAGGCTGATATTGAGCTTCTCTGTTAAAGCTGACAAGACTTCTAATTCCTTTCATCACTTTTAAGATTGCCGAACTTTTCACATTTTATGTAGAAATTTATCAGGTTTTTACATTGCCTGAAGTGAAATTAAAAAAAAAAAAAAGAAAAAAAAAAGAAAATCTGAAAACAATTGGGGGCTCTCTTGAGTGTGGAAAAGTATTCTCTTGGAATGAAATTCCTGTAATCACTTATTGTGCAGCTCTTACCAGAAGCACTGGGGGAGAGGGAGGGGAGTGGTGACAATTTGGCACGAGGCCGTCACCCCCCCGAGAACCGGCAGAGTTTTCTTCAAGTTGGCAAAGTGTCTGCTAAATGCCTTGGCGGGTTTCGAATCGCCTCGGGAATTCCGCGTGGGCAATGTCCTGGTGGGAACGCGCCTGTCCCGCACGGCGGGGCCGCCCTGGGGCTGCGGCACCTGCCTGGGGAGACGGGAACGTGTTCGGGGGGTGATGGAGAAGGCTGGTCAGCTTTTAGTGCTCCTGGGTGCATGGAAGGAGTGAGGCGGGGTTCAGCTTGGCACGGGGTGCCTGGAATTCCCGAGGGATGCTGTTCCCGGGATGCGCGGCAGTGCGGCCCCGCCGGCACTGGGGGTCAGCACCGCGCTGCCGAACGCGCAGCCACGGCCCTGCAGCCTCCCGCGGAACCGGCATTCCATGAACATCGCGTTCCAGCGGCTGGACCTGGCGATGGGAGTGTGCCCTGATAATTACAGCACGTCAGACGTGCCCCGGTAGCGCTGGTTGCGGCTGCTCAATGCAGATCATAGAGTCATAGGATCAGCTGGGTTGGAAAGGGACCTCTGAGATGCATCCAGTCCAACCCCCTGATCCAACCTCCGCTTGTGGTTCCAGCCGCATGGCACTGATGCCACATCCAGTCTGTCCTTAAACACCTCCAGGGACAGAGAATCCACCACTTCCCTGGGCAGCCCATTCCAATGGCTGAGCACCCTCTCTGGAAAGAATTTCTTCCTGATATCCAACTTAAACCTCCCCTGGCACAGCTGCAGACCGAGCCCTCTTGTCTTGCTGATGGTTCCTGGGAAAAGAGACCAACCCCCAGCTGGCTCCCCCCTCCTGTCAGGGAGCTGCAGAGAGTGAGGAGGTCTCCCCTGAGCCCCCCCAGCTCCCTCAGCCTCTCCTCACAGCACTTGTGCTCCAGTCCCTTCCCCAGCCTTGTTGCTCTTCTCTGGACCTGCTCCAGGACCTCAATGTCCTTCCTGAGCTGAGGGGCCCAGAGCTGGACACAGCACTGGAGATGAAGATGTTTTGGTTTGAGGCTTTAGCACGGCAGTGATGTTCTGGTTCTTTCTTGGCTAAGTTGAAAGTTGTCCTGATTTTCTGTGTTTAGTGGTTTTTGTTTTCAAGTATAAGCTAGTTTTTAAATTCTGGTTTTCTGTTCGGGAAGCTCAGCCTTTAAAGGAATACTGTGTTTGAAGTAACACTTGCTGTTAATGGCAGTTTTTTACTGTGCAGTTCTGAGGCCTCAGCTGGGGCAGTTGGACTGTGATGCAATGCTGGGTGGTCTTGTTTTATCTCTGCTGTCACTGTTATGTGGCTCTTTCATGTCTCTTGACCAGTTTATCTTAAAACTGGCTAAATTCTTTGTTCCCCCTCTGCTTAAACACTTGTCTAGATGCTTACTGTGTTCACGGCAGCTTTTTTAAGTATTTTGTGTAACTATATCTTGCCATGTTTGGTCTTGTGTCACCTTGCACGGCTCTTCTCTCTCTGACTTTCTCCCACTGTCTATCCAGAGTAAGTTCATATCCTGCCTCATATCCAGAAATCTGTGAAGTTTCAATTACACCCTTCACCTCGTTATCTCCAGGATTTCTCCTCTATAAGTACCTTTTTATGCCATGTTGTCAGGGAATAAGCTGATAGGACAATAATGAGCTGATGGGACAAATCCTCTTGTCAGGAACAAGAGTCCCTTGTTTAATGCCCATTTCCCATCCAGACTTGTCTGAATCAAGAGTCCCAGGAACTTCCCAGGGGGAACAGAGAGAATCAATGCAACAGGGGTAGGGTTTCATCTGGCAGGGAAAGAGATCTTGAGAGTCCTTGAGAACCACTGGTGGTGCCTGGCAAGCTGAGTTACACTTGAACTGTCTCCATCACAGCAGTTTATTTGTCAAGATTTACAGATATTTTCCTTGGACTGCTCTGTGTAGTTTGACACACTGTGATTGTGGTTGGAGCCTCATGTCTGAACACAGTTAAACCCAAAACTTCAGGTTTCTTCAGAACTCCTGTTGTTGATGTTTACAGTGTGGAATATGGCTCAAGCTTGCTTACAGCTTGTTACAAGTTTGCACAACAGCAGAAGTTTATAACTGTCAATGAGCTGAGTTTCAGGTCATCAAAATAACATCAAATAAATTTATTAAAACTGCAGAGTAGGGAAAGTTTATTTTCCTTTTTATCAGGGAGGCTTTGCTGTGTGGATTCAATACAGTGCATGTGGTAGATGGCAGATTGTCCCAGTGAAGATGTTTTCCTGTGACTTCAAGACTCCCTTCCCTTTCTCAGGCACTGTAATACGTGGTTTTCATTTGGATATCCCTCTGGAAAAAGGCTAGAAGTTATCAAATCCTTCAGTGTGACACTTGAATTTGATACGTTCATGAAGAAAGTGATGGTTCCTTGGTGTATAACAAAAGATTGGGGACATTTTGCAGTTTAAGGCATTAAGATATCACAGTCTGGCTCTGTCATATCAGACCTCTGCTTTCATTTTCCTCGATACCAGGCTGTTCCTGGTCTTTGCTGGCTCTGGTTACAGCAGCAAGGCCTTTCCCTTGCTTTTGCACAGTTTGAACCACCTGATTTAGACTTTCAGAAATAACCTTTTCACTTTCCAGAGGCAAAAGCAAAAACTTACCCAGCCTCTAGGGTACTATAAGTTAAATATGATTTTCGAAGCTGGAGGTAATAATAACTGAAGCAAACTCGTACACTGAAATTAATTGCTCCTTAGTTTGGAATGATGTGGAAAAATGTAGGTCCAAGCAGGACAATAACGTGACCCACAATAAATGCCTCAGCCTCTTTACTACCTGGAGGTGCTGTGGCTTTATTTTGTGCATTTGGTTGGTTTGGTTTGGTTTGGTTGGGGGATTTTCGTTGTTGACAAAAATAAGCTAATTAAAAATTAAATGGAATTACGTTGAAAAATTAAGCAAATCTGCTTGAGGTTGTACCATAGTTTCCTGAGAACACAACCTCTTTCAGGCAGTTGCAAAAACACTGTGTCCAATACCTAGCAAATCAGATTTTAATATTCTTTGTGCTCTACACAACACATTAGTTGAGCCACATTTGGATTCTCTTTTCCTAAAACATTCAAGTGCTCAAGTGTTTTCTCTAGGCTCATTTGTCAGTACTCCTTTTTAAATGCAGGTCATGCTTAACATTTGAACATTTAGACTTGTAAAACATGGTCTGTTGCTAGCAAACCCATCCTGGCTTGGTTGCATGTGCCTGTTTTGCAGGCTGTGTGTTGTTTTCCATGTTTAAACCCTGTACCTTTTGGCTTTCTATGAAAAGCTTGGCCACTTTAAACTCTTAACTTGCTGAGATCTGTTCTGTGTTGTTTAGAGGAGAAAAACACTCAAGTTTGCCTTCTGATCTTCTGGTTTAGATCAGCAAGGTCGTATCTTGCTGAAGTTGGTGATGACCTGGCATGGGTCTCATTGTCACAGAGGGGTTGAGTTTAACCTTGTTTTTAGGCCCATGCTTCTTGTAACGAATACAGGATACAGTTTAATAACATTAAAATGAAAGGTCATGGAATTAAAAATTAAATCTCTGCCAAACAAACAGAAGGATGTATACAGAGCACTCTGAGGAAGCTCTCCTGTCAATCAGAGCAGCTAGTAGATAGTGGGGGGGGAATTAAGCACATAAATTCCCTCAAATCCCAAATTCAGCAGGTAAACTTTGCTTCTCCTTAAGCTGACCCTGCCAGGTTCTGAAAACAGACGTTCAAAACCTGCCTTGGCCCTGTGTGTTAGCTGCCACTTTGATGCTGATTCCATTATTCTGTTTTGTTGCTCTTCAGCTGCAACCATTGTGGAAGCTGGAAGAGACAAGAGAAACCCCGACGAGTTCGCGGTGGCCTTGGATGAAACTCTTGGAGACTTTGCCTTCCCGGATGAATTTGTCTTTGACGTGTGGGGAGCGATAGGAGATGCCAAGCAGGGACGACTGGAATGAGAACTGTGCAACTCCATCAATCCCTGTTTGAAAATACAAAGTGATTTGCAACTATTTCCATCAGTAACTTTATCGAGACGAGTTCAGGGTGCTCTGTGTAAAGTGTTCTCGTCTGAGACTTTCCTTTTGCAAAGGAAGGTTTCTGATAAAAACATGAAGATAAACCCAAAGTTTCGACAGCTGCACGTTTAAAAAATTTAATTTGCACACAGAAATCGCTGTGAGGGACGTGTCAAGGTGATATATTTATACAGAAATTTTATGAAAATGATGTATTTTTTATTGTACAGACACTTTGATATATCCATATTCTGAAAAGCTTTAGACAGAACTCAACAAGGAGTTTGGATTATTTTATCTCTTTAGAGAGGTTTATAAACTTGTTGAGGAACTACCTAGCTCTATGCTGCAGTTCCCTGGTTTTCCTTTTGTCCCTGTGTATTCATGTACACAAAAAGCTGAGAAAAACCCAAAGCCTCAGGTTTTCTTACAGTTTGGCTTGGACATTGTCTTTGCTGTGTAGACAAAGCTGGGAATAAGTTACTCTGATTCTTTAGGATGCAAATTCAGCAAAAAAAAAAAAAAAAATCCTCTAAAAGATGAGAACTAAAGTCTTGGAATGAAAAGACTCACTTGCCTTTGAGCCACAGGACATTCTGTCTGGATATTACTGAGGTGAGTGAGTAGGGTAGAAATGCTTAAAGTAGGAAGCTGCTGCTTTATTCAGATGCCATATTATTGCAATAGGAACTGTGGATGGAGAAATAAATGTTAATTTTGATTCCTGTGAATATATTTGAATAATATCTGTGAGTTGGCTTTGGAGACTACAGTCTAGGACTAGTTGATCTTTGCATATGCTAAATGATTTCTTGAAATCTTATGGAATTCCCCTCTTTTCTGTGTTTTTTTCAATGTGGAAACACAGGAGGGATTGAAGGTGTTCAGACCTAGAGATAATTCTTGTAAAGTCACAGACACTCGTGGTTTGGATGACAGTGCATGACTAAAGCCTGAAAAATACGTTAAACTGCTTTTAGATGTTAGGATTTCAAATTATATTTGTACATAAGCGTTTAACTGCTAATTTCTTACTAATAAATCTGAGATTATAGAAAATGAAACTAAACAAGAATGTGGGGTCTGACCTGGGAAGGTGTCCTAGCTTTTTAGTATTTTTATATTTGCATAAGAGTATAAAATAATAATTATTACAAAACTTTGTTTTCTAAGTCACTTCCTAGTTACTTTTCTTCTGAGGAAAATGTCTTTCACTGTCTCGCAGACATCTCTTTAAAATAAAACCTATGCCAATAATTTCACATGTTCTATGTCAGTGATTATTTTTGGGTCTCAAACCATGAGAGTTTGAAGCATCATGGAGAGAACAGGTCCTCATTCACTTTACTAGGTTATTTAGGAAGGCTTCCAAACTCCCCTTCAGTTTTTTGCACCTGTTAACAATTAGTGAATATTTTCTCTAGTTAGAAATTATTGCTTGAAGATCTTATAAATACCATCCAGTGATCTTTGAATGGGGATGATCTCCAATTTTATAAATGCTGCTGTGAATGTTTTGCTCTTTTATCTCTGGTTTAAGGACAAGCTTTCACATAATATAGATATTCCTATTTAATGAGTGGTACAGAGCAATATGGAGGTAATACATTTTAGGGTATTTTAGAAGTTCAAGGTATCAGAATTTCTCTTCATTGTACCTCATCACCAGTGTGGGCTGAAATCTATATTTATCTTCAAACAGGTGTGATTGTTATCAATTTCTGTATGCAGAAATTAGATAGAAAATATATAGAAATAGAAATACAGACAGAAAAATTTGGACTAACCCCATTATGAGAAGTAAAATTGTATAATTTTACAAGAACACGTCACTTTCTGTAAAACTTGAAAGTAAAGAAATTGAAGGAGGTGGTTAAATTTTATACATTGCTCTTTTGGGGCCTTGAGGATATATTATTTTGTGAAGGGAGTGTAGTTTTAGGACAGAGAGCACAAGGTCTGGCATTTCTTATTGTTTGATAATTGCAAATCTGAGCCCACAATCTTCTATTGCAGTTGAGCACACTCAGCTCTTGTACAGAGTTACTTTAACTGATATATTCAAGGTAATGAAGGGTTAAAATGTTGGGAGCCATATGGTTTATTCTTTAAAGTTCCAGGTGAAAAGGAAAAAGGAAATGTCAAGAATTCCCTGTTGGTTTCGAATTATTTTATATAGAAGTCAAATATCAAATTTTGTGGAAATGTTTATGTACACTGATGTTAGTAACCAACACGTTACTGATTGTAAAATAAATTGAAATTATTTATAAAAAATAATTTATAAAGAATTCCTTCTTTATCAAAAAGTACTCTGGAAGAGCTGTATTATAAAATAATACCTGAGATGTTGCCTGTAGCAGATAACCCCTGCTGTTTGGGCCATTCATTTTATTTTGAGAAATTAATGTTGCTCAATCAATTTATCCCCAAGGGATAATTTGTCTCATTAAACTGATAAAATAGTGAGATAAAAGTAATCTCTGAAGCTCTAATTCTGCACAGAGCTGTCTTTTGCCATAATGACCTGTCTTTGTGGAGTTTATTTCAGACCTAAGATTTAAACAGTGATTGCAATTTTACTGGCTTTTGCTGCAATAAAGTACGTCAATATATCTTAATTTTTTCTGTGTTCTCCCAGCATACACTATTTCCAGTGGTTCTGCTACCCAGTTTAGTGCATTATTTGTGTTTTCCTGATAGCCATGAATAATTTGTCACATGAAAATCACGCTGCCTTATAAAGCATGGTAAATACCTCTCACTTTCTGCAGTGATTTGTGTAGTAAATTAATGTGGTTTCACTAATTACTTCACTTTCAGACTTACTGCTCTATTCAGGACAAAACACCACCATTTTTCTCTGTATGCAGAGACTTCAGGTAGTCTTTAGGGGATTTAATGAAATCTGGTGTTCATAAAGTTCTGAGCTCATAATCTTAAAAACATGATGAGAGAGGAATATTTTACACTTTTAAAGGAAAAAATTTTGCAAATTACAGATATCTCTTTTGTGGCACCTTTAGTATGCCAAATTATGCTTCAGTTAAATTTGATTTTATGTAACCCTATTCATGCAGCTGCTATTCAAAGAGCTATTAATATAATCAGTATATGTAGGAAAGTCTTGTCTGCTATTCAGATTTGCACCTTGATTTGAATAATGCATGTATTCATACTTCTGTATATTATCTTCTTCACAATTAGTCTATTACATCTTTTTTTGAGCGAAATGTAATATAAAGCTTTGCAAATCTTGTTCTTTGTGAATTTGAGAGTGAAATATTAATGTTAAAATCACCCTGATTTATAATATTTCGTTAGATTTTTTTTTCTTCCTGCTTTTTAATGTGAACTTCTGCTGCTTTTCAAATTACATATTGTTTTTCATGAAAACAGCTCTTAGAATGTCTCTTCCAAAGTCTGACTATTGTAGTAAAATGATATATTACTCTTTTTAGTTTTCTCTTTTTTGCCTGGAGATCTTTCAGAACAATTAGAAGTCAGGGTGTTGACTATTTCACTATTTCCCCTCCTGAAATCAAATGTATGTTTGCCACAAACTTCAGAACTCAACTCAGGCAATAAGAGCTTCAACTGAAATTTATATTCAGTATTGTTTTCTGCAATTCTCTGACTCACTATGTTTGTAAGGCATTTTGCCTTTAGATGTTGGTGTACACTGAAAGATCCCTGATTTAGTTTATGAAAATCAAATTTACAGGCTTGGAAGTCAAAGTCTTTGATTAAAAATGATGCAGCCTGCAGTACAGACTTTGTCCTCAGAAAAAGCTGGTTTATGTGTGAGATTCAGTCAATGCCAACTAAAAGGATTGAGACAGCACAAATGTAAAGAAAACATCTCTTTAGGGTTTTTTTTAATTGAAACACGTACACTGGCTTTAAATAGAACTACACAGAGTAGTTTTTTTCTCCTGGGAGGGACGTGGGTTTGTCTGAACCTAAAGGTTACAAACAGTGGTCCCCAAAGCTTTTCAGTTGTGTTTCTCTAACCATTGCATGCCTGAATTTTCCATGGAGGCAGAAAGAATGAAAATAAATTCACTCTAATATTTGAAATTTTGATTGCCGAATTTGTTTATATTGACTTGTTTTTTTTTTCCTGTTTTCTTTTGGGATGAATAATTAATTTTTTTCTTTTGAGCATGAACTGCATTAATTAACTGCATAGGTACTTGAATTTCAGATGAGCTCTAATTAGAGAAACATATTGCACCACAATACCTGACCATATCTAATAATCCAAGTTTCTGCTTACTAAAAGGGTTGTTTTATTAAGTATTCCCAAATCTTTTTTCTTTGTCCTTTTAATAGGGAAATAATTTCACAGAATGGTGAGACAGCCAGGGAGGAGAACTATTCATTTAGAGGAAAAAGCTTTTAAAGGCAGACTTCAAGTTCCAAGTTGTGCTTGTGACACAGATGCCCTAAAAACAATTTGTGTGATCCTTTCACTTGACAGCTCTTCCAGTAAAGGCACCAATTTGTACTTCAGACACATAAACTCCCTCTGGCCTGAAACAGGAAAGCAAACATGGTAAATCCATTGCAAGTCGTGGTCTCCAGGCATTGATATCATAATATTGAAATCTCTATCAAAACCCTTCACACATCCTTTCCAAACAGCCTTATTTTCACCCTGTGGATTTTGTTTCCAATGAGTGTTGTCACAGATGATTTTATTTGCTGAGCTTCTGTTTTGAAACCAGTAAGCCTTTTTTTTTTTTTTGAAATATCTACAGGTGAGTTGAATTTTTAATTATCAGATACAGAAACTGGTCAACAGAATTACCTAAATTTCAGCTCTGCTGGTGATAATACCTGAAATACCCACTGGATGTTTGTCATTAGCATGTACAAACTTGGTGGTGAACAAATCCTTACTGTAGGGCTGCAAAAGTGGAGGTTGACCTTGTCCTTTCTGTGTTAACAAACCAAAATTGCGTGTTGTTTCATGGTTGATATGTTTTCTTAATCCATAAAGTGAACCAGGAAAGAAAGGGACCAACTCTGAGCAGAACAAATGTTGTGAAGTCACAAGTATGACCTGTTTCCAGGACCAGAAGCATTGTGAATTGAGGTGAAGTCCAGGTAAGTAAGTTATCAGTACAAATGCTTTCTCATTTGGTAAAGAATAAGGTAATGCCTTTCAATATCAGGGATAAGTGAATGTACTTTAATGTTACTTGTCTGTTCAAGTAGAGAGAACTGTGTGCTACCAACTGAATATGCAATTTTTGGCAGTTTTATGGTTGGAGTGAATTGGCACCAAGGAAAGATTCCTGAAACTCAGCTCAGGTTGGTGATTTGGTCCATAAGGTCCAAGGCAGCCTTAGAGGGAACCAGCTCTTCTCTTGAGCTTTGCTAATTGTCAGACTGTTGAGCTGGAGAGTTTACCAGAAGACTTTTCAAGAATTGCCCTTGGGGATGATTTCTTTTTTAAAATGAAAAATGGCACAAACAACAGGCTTAGGTTAAGGAGATTGCTGAGGACACAGGCTGGGAAGGATGACATGACTAAAAAGAATAGTGGAATGTTGCCCAACAAGATGGCCTTTAAAACTTGACTAATAGAATTTTAACAGTTTAAAATGAAAGGTCATAACTTCAGGGACTAATAACTGAGGGAAGTTCTTAATTTGAGGTGCTAGATGAAAAATACCTGGATGCACTAGTCATTCACTGAATGACTGTAACCCAGCAGAGGGCTGCATCTGGGGAACAAATGACTGTGGTGTGCATCACAGGGAGGAAGCCCATGAGGAGCTGGGAGGTAATTTGCTACCCAGGGCAATGGTGGAGTTTTTATTCTCAACCATGTGCTCAGTGCAAGCTTCCCCTGCTGTTTAAACACCAGTCGGATTTGGAAGAAAAGGCTTTGTTAAGATGATCACAAGAATCTTTAAAGATCAAACTGAAGATGCTGTATCCTTTGGTACAGCAAACACATCCAAAAAAAAGTGTGTTAGGATGGCAAAAATCTTGGAGGAAGGAGTTCTTCAAGCTGACCAACTGCACTGCCAAAAATACAGGTATGCTTTATGTGGCCACAGGCTGCAACACGAAGGAGGATTTCTCACCACAAATGGAACAGCACAAGGGAAGAGTTATGGGACCAAAAACCAAGCTAATTTTAGGGCAGAATTTTAGCCTATATGAAGAGAGGCTGTATGATAAAGTTGCTGGAGCACCAGCAAACGATGTGATCCTCCAGTAGGTTCCTTCCAGTCCCAAGGATTATTTTGGGTGTGTTAAAATGCCAGATGTGTCGAACTTTCCCAATTTGAGTTTAAATGTGGACGGATTTGGAAAAGGCAGGCAGGATTATAGAGGTTTTTTTTTTATGACTGAAATGAAGGAACTTGTCTTTTTGATTGCAATGTGATGCCAAGGTCTCCCTGAGGTCTCTCAGTAGGGTAGGGGTTTTGGATGTTGCTGCTGCAAAGGTGTGGAGGGAGCTGGTTAAGACAAGGCTTTCCTTCTGTTTGCCTAAAGCAGGGAAGCTGTGCCAGAGGAGGAGATGTCTCTGGAGTGCTGAGCTTGCTACTGCTGCTGGGGGTCAGGAAGAATCATTTCCAACAATAGCTACTGGTCCTGGTGACTTTTCCATTGGCATTGGAAGCCAGTTTTTTGTATGGATTTGGTGCACTACGCTCATTTTGCTGTCCTAGACCTGTGCTTAAAGTCATCACTACATCTTCTGAGTGTGGAGAAGGAGCCTGCCAAGTTTTTTATCCTACCCCCAGGAGCAGCTGAGAGAAGTGCTGCTCTTCAGCTCTCATCTGGTGTAGGCACTGAATTGCCAAGGACATATGAGGGGGAAGAGCTGAATTCTGCTTTTGGCAGTGGCTGAGTGAAGAAAGGGTGCAGACAACAGGGTGTCTGTTGGTTATGCTGCATACTGTTGCTCAGGACACTTATTTTCTCCATTGTCTAGATTTCTAGTCCCTAGTAAATAAAAAAAAAATGTCTGCTATTTGTACCCCGCTAAACTCACTACAATGTGCTCCCCCCCTGCATTTCTGGCCTTTCAAATTTGTGGTTAGTCTCTCGAATGATCAGGGCAAAAGGGATTAGTAAATAGCTTTGGCATTAATCTGCATTCAGCTCTGTGTTGAACATCTATTATTTTTATGGCCATAGTAAAATGGGTGGCAGTGTAACAGCTGCCTTGGGTTTTCAATTAAATGCATTAATACATATGCAAGAAAATAGCCTGTCTCAATAGTATTTATAGAGAAGAGAACATTTTTCGAGACTTCTTGCAAATCATTATTATGCCTTTTTTTTAATGTGGCATTTGGAAATGTGAGAGTGGAGTTGCAGCCATGCTGCTTTATTGCTTGCAGGTGGAATGTGTGTGATAATCAGCCTGACCCCTTTGCAATCCTCCTTAATGAGGACAATTTTCATTGCATAAAAATAAGGGTTTATAACTTGATGAACAAGTGCTGGGTTTAGTATGAAGGTGGTTAATGCTTGCAGAAGGCCCTGAATGTGTATTTGCAGCTTTGCTGCACTATGTGTAAAAGAAATATTCATGGCACGAGTGAAGTGTGTAAAATCCTGGTTCATTCTGGTGGTTTGAGAGTGGGGGGGAGCTGCTTTGCTCATTGTTTCCAAACTGCTTTCTCTAACATGCCTTATTTTCTTCATCTTTGCTCCATGTCAGAATGATGCCTTTGACAGTTTTGTTTGCTTCCAGCTTTCATTCTTCTCCTTTGTGCCTTTGAGCTTTGCCAAACAATGCTGAACAATGAGGGAGTCGCTTTGTCCACCCAGCTCAGCTTTTGTCAGACTTTGCACTCCAGCTCATCCTTCCATTCTTTCCAGCTGGCTCTTGTATTTAGGGCCTCATATTCCTGCCAATGAGTCTGAAAGAATGGTCTTATCACACTGTTTTTATGGATGTTATTCCTTGTATGTGAGTGACAGACTGCCTGGTACACGTTAATATTTCCACCGTCACAAATGCAACAGCAAAAATCATGTCAATGTTAGAGCACAGAAGCTGACTGGTTAAAAAAAAATTAATTGCCATCCTGCTGTATTATCATCTGCTTCAGCTCCAAGGCAAATAGGAGTTGGAGAAGTTTTATAAGTCTCCATTCCCTTATCCAGAGTCAGTAATAAGACCTAACAGCTAAAAAGCCCACTAGGATTATCATGAGACAAATAGTGTTATGTGTGTAATTCAGTCATTTTACTCTGAGCACTAAACTCCTTTTATTGAATTGTTTTACTGCAGAAAGATTTTAATCTTCCATTGCTGAGAACACCTGAATAAATGAGGGAATGAAATCATGGATAACCTTGAACCATTTGGACAGTGAACTTGCAAGATTGCAGTCTTCTTTCTTCCCAGTGCCACTGCATCTCCCACGGTCTCACATTCCACAGCCCTTGGCTTCCCTGTTTACCAAATCACTGTTTGCTACTCTACCTAGGAAGGTGGGTAACAGAAATGTCTAAAATTATAACTAATTAGGATTTCATACTGTTTCTTTATGCATCTTTTGAAATTGTTATCTTCTTAAATCTCATCACGTAGGAAAAAAATTGCCAAAAAATTAAGCTGGACTGGAGTTTTGAATTGTTGTAAGATCCTCATCTATCATAAACAGCTCTCAAAACATCACAGTAAGTTCTTTAGAATCCATGGCAACTGGCTCAAAAGCATTAAAAGACAAACTGAAATTATTTATACCTGATACTGTTGCTGTGTAGATAGAAAACAGATACTGTGAGATATTTAAGTGGACAGACAGTGCAGATTTTATGAATTTGGGAAGTTTATTTTCTACAGCCCATCTCTATGAGTGATTTATAAAGGAGTCGTGATTGATGACAGAGTTAAGTAAGGAGAAAAAAAATATTTCTATTTACACACTTCAATTTATGGAACAGGAATGTATTTACATTGTCTGGCAAAAGAATTTTTTATTGTGTAATAAACCTTGATTTTCATATCAGGTTTCCACTGTCTGTACATAAGTCTCCTCTCAAGCATCTGTCCTGAAAAGCATATCATCTAAGCCAGGACTAGCTTAGTATAGACAAAATCATGTGTGTGATCAAATCTTAGTGTGATTTACAAGAAAAAAAAAGTGGTATATTTGCTCACAAGCACGTGGGAACAAAGAAGTGAGCTCTGCTTTGTCAGAGTTCAGGGAGAGACAGGTAAGAATTCTCCTGGAAAATGTGGAGTGACACTTCCTTCTCTGTTAAGATTAAAACAACCTTTTCAGCAGTTTCTGCTCCTTGTTTCTTCCCTCGGGTTCCTTCCAGGCAGCTTCTTGTAATCACCTCCCCATGATGCTCCTTTGGGATGGGAGTTTGAAGGGTGACATCACTCAGACACATATTGTGATATGTGTGACTAATCAGCACTTAACAATGCAACAATTAATTCCTCTGAGGCATTTTATTTGTCACTTAAAAATACTCCTTTGACTCACAGAGTAACTCATACCCTGCAGGAAAAATATCTCAGCTCATTAGAGCTGCTCTGCAGTTATCACTTGGCAAGTGGCAGCACTGACATCCCCGGGCCTCATTTATTTTAACCTCAGTCTGGTATCTCACCTCTCTTTTTTGTTTTTTTTTATGGCCTTTTTTTTTTTTTTTCACAGTGGAATATCTGTCTTGCTTCCAGGCAGAGCAAAGGAACAAACCAGCATTATTAAAAGGAAACAAATAATTTTTTTTTAAAAAGCAGGCCTTTATTTTTTCTTCAACGAACCTGTGTGACAAAGTACAAAAATGGCTAAAAAAAGGAACTTCCCCGTGTGAATGTTCTTTGTGAGCTCTGGGCTCAGTGCAAGAAGCATTAGTGTTTTCCACAGTGTTCTCATTTGCATTTTCTTGTCTTTCCCACAGATCAGTCCTGCTTATAGTTCCTCTATGAATCTACTTATTTCTTTGGCAGTTCATGCTCTCAAGAGGAAAACTGCTTTACCTCTTTGCCTGAATCGATTTTTAACATGGCTGATAAACCCAAAAAACCAATGACATCTGTGTCTCTGAAGGAATGAAAAAACCCCAAACCTTGACTCTTCTGTGCTAGGTTAATCTGCACAATGGGGATTTTTGGAGTAGTTTTTTTCTCCTTTTTTTTTTACAAGGCTCCAAAATGACGTGGTTTCAGCTGTCAACTACCACCTCTGAAAGACTGTGAAGACAAAGCTTGGTGGGCTCATCCTTTGCTTAACTATTTCTTTTGGCTTTATCTTTCTTTCTTTGGCTTTGCAGCTGATTCCAAACCATCTTGGGTCAGTACAGTGTCAGGACAATCAATTCTGCTTAAGACGTAGAATTGTGTGAGATGCTGTTTGCAGTCCTGAATTACACACCTGTGCTCACCAGAGAGATCTCCAGCCCTCTGAACTTTCCCTTCTGCTGGGATGACACCAAAGGGATTGACTGGGAGAATTGTCTCCTGCTTCCATGTGACTGTCTGGTGACGTGGTTGTATCCCTGCTTGGCTTTCCTGGGAAGCTTCTCCATAGCACAGCGTGATGTGTGCTCCTGGATACAGGTGCTGTGGATGTGGCTGCCCAGCTGCTCCTTCACAGCCACATAATGATTGCATTTTGCCCTTGCTATCACCAAAAAAATGTGGTTTTTTAGTACATATTGTTAGGCTGGAGCTAAAATCATGCTGCTGGAAACAAAACAGGGAAGTGTTTTTTCTATGAAGGAAGGCTGTTTTGGGAGGCAATGACTCAGAAAAGAGCTCTGGGGGTGAGGGAGTTCCCAGTGCAACATTATAAAGGTGATTCTTTCTCTGTCTGAACAAAGGAATAGGAAGTTGTCCAAGCTGTAATTACCCACAGTACAATTGTTACTGGAGTATCACCTTCAGATCTGGAAGTTTATCCATCCTGGAAGTGTAAGAGAGGAACTCTGAGATTTGGAAACCTTTCTTTGCAGTGGGATCCAGCAAAGTTTGTTAAGGAGAAGATAAAGGAGCAGCTTGCCCATATGTGAAGCACAGATTTAACAACAGCATCTCTCCTGTCTGGCTGGCAGAGGTAAAACGAGAACCATGCAATTAAATTTAAGACTAGGTGGTTTAGATTCCAAGCAGGCCCATCTTAAAAAGCGTGAGTGGTTTGCCAGTGGAATGATTTAATAAAGATTGTAATACATTTCCCCTTATTGGACATTCTAAAATCTGAACTGGATTTGCTTTTCTGAAGCAAATACTCCATTTCTAAGAAGATGAATACATAAAAGTCTTATAGCACAATTTATTCAGGGGGTCAGACAGGAAGATTTTAGTGATCCACTCTGTCCTTCTGTTGTGCAAAAAAAAAGTGCTCAGTTGTTGGTCTGTGTGCTCTGGTCATGTGAAAGGATTATTTCTTTAGCAGGCCCCAAGGATATCAATTTAACAGAGAGCTCTCAAGTCCACTTTTGTGATTCTGGCTGTTATTGTAAAATGAATAGTGGCCCTATCTCCCTTGTTGCATTAAGTCATAAGACTTAAGAGCTGATAATGTGTTTAATGTTGCTCATGCATCTTAAGCCAGCATGAGGCAACAATGAAAAAGGCAATTATTAGTTTCATTTTGCAATTAAAAAAAAAAATCCACGTCAGTGAGAATTATTGTGCTTTTGACTTGGCTTCTCTATTGGAATACAGAAACTAGATTGCTACTGGAAGAAAGCTCTGCTATTACAGAGTTCAAATGTAGGTGATAGTAGGAGAAACTTCCTCAAAACAGAGAAAACCATGGCAAATTTGGAAAAGAAGTGGTAAGTGTTAAAGACAATTTAATTAGAGAAATGTCATTTAGAACAGGTTAATTAATGGTTAAAAATACATATAATTTAGTTACTTGAAATACCTCTGTTTTGGTACTCCAAGCACAGTACAGTGCAATTCTGAAAGATCAGCATTATCCCATGTTGCCTTAAAAATAATGTTTAATACTAATGACTGTTACCCATTTGGATATTCCTAAACCTCCTGAATTAGATGTGTTTCAGCACTCAAGATACATTGCTGCCAGGCATTTCCCAGCCAGAGGGAATTCTCTTTATTTCTCCCTCAGTAAAGCTGTTTTACAGTTTCTGTGCCAGAAGACTGTGGTCTTCTCTATGCCCTTGGATCCCTTCAGATGGAGATGACTGTTGTCTGCAGCTGCTGCTTCCTGTTTTATTGCAACTGGATACCCTGTTTCTTTATTCTTTATTCTTATTCTTTAGTCTTTAGTCTTTATTCAGGCTTTGTCCTCGATTCAGGTACATTCCTTATACCTGCCCCTTTTCTTTTGCAACATTTTTTTAGACCTAAACATAAACATGTTTTGAAGAATACAGGGATAATCCCAGGTGTGAATACAACACAGTCCAGCTCTTCCATGCCTGCCCCTTGTTGGGATCACACAAAAGTACAGTACTGATCTAGTTGTTTCCATTTTATCTAATATGAGAGTTTTCAGATCATTGTTATACTGGCTGCTTGTAAACCCATGATCTATAAAGGCTACAGAGTGTGAGTGCTTAAAAAGGTATGTTTTTCGTGAGTTCAGTATAATGCTGCCTGGTTTGATCTAACTGCTCATGTTAGAATGAATTCACAGGTTTTCTTAAAACCAGATCTGTGCACGTGCTGTGAGTTTGCAGAATTTGCACTTGTCAGCAGTCAGAAATTTTCCATTGGATAATTTATTTCTATTTAGGTAATCTTTAGCTCCTTTTGAAAAGAAATGCTAAATTATTCATGGGCTATATGTTTACTTTTCTCAGTACTTCAGAGATTGTCAAATATCTGAGAGGAGAGTGTCTGTCTCCCATTACTCTGTTTAAGAGGTTTAGGAACTCCTACTCAGCAGATCAAAGAAGTGAAGACTCTTTAATTTGATCACAGAGAAAACAGAAATTTCTCAGTCTAGTTTGTATAAAGCACACATAAAAAATTTCAGTGAGAGAAGCATAAAATTAATCAAAGTGAATTCAGGGTCAAAGAAAATCATATCTTGGCAGTTTTGAGGTTAATCAAGCACTGATGGCATAAAAAAAACATTGGTGGATTCTCCCTTTGTCATTTTAAAGTCGAGACTGAATTTTAGAACCAATGTTTTAATAGAAATATTCTGGGTCAAGCAAGAATAAGAGCAGAGTCATCTTCTTGACCCTTTATAGAGATTCCTTTGCCATTGATCTGTGTAGTTCTTATGAAGTAGTTTATTTAGCAGACATAAGGTATGTAAGTTTTAATGTGGAACTTTTGAACCTTCTTCAGACCATGACTCAAATTTTCATAATGAAAAGCAGCAGGAATCCTAACTTAAATTTCTATAAATATATTCAGTTTATTTTAACAGTGCATCATGTGAATTAGTTATTAAATCCAATGGATAATTGTATGTTTTAACGTTGTACATACATCTTAAGAGGCAATTACATGGTGTCGTGGTTTGACTCTGGGCCCAATTTTCAAACCCCCCACAAGGTGACTTTAATAAAAGCTGTCAGACAGCAAAAAAAAACCACAAAAGAAAACACAGGATGATGGAAGAGTTCAGTAAAACGGTTCCAAATACATTGTCAAGAAGTGTTGGATTTCGTTTATTTTCATTTTCTTACAGATTACAATTTTTTTTTTAATTGAGTGGAGATTTTAATTTTAATAACCTGTAGATTATTTCTGGGCAGACCAGGACACAGAGAGAGATGGAACAATTCAGTTAGTTAAGCACAAGCTCAAATAAAAGCGTTAGCCTTGAATATGGGTTGAAGTTTTTATTTATTAGTGAACAGAATCAGTCATGTGAAATACAGTATTGATTTACTGGATCAGACAAATACCATCATTTGCCCTGTACTTTTTTTTTAAAGCTATGCATATTTTTGTACAAGCAACCAATAATGAACACCAGGTGACTTTGGGTTTGGGCAGGGCTGGGTGGAAGTCAGGGATGTGCTCCCCATCCTCTGTCATTTCGTGGTCACTCATCTGTACTTTGCATCTTGGTCCCAATGTCACTGAAATGGAAGAATTTTGTTCCTTACTTTCACCACAATTTGATCCAGATGTGAGAGATTGTTATCTTTTCCGTTTTCCATCTTGTCTTTTATTATTCTCTATGTTCCTGTGCTCTTGTCTGTTCTTTCTAGACCTTATTAAGACCCATTTTAAACAGATAATTGACTTAAGAGAAACCGATCTTCTAATTTGAGAAAGCCAGTGTAGATGCTGGATGGCAATGCCTTCTAATATTTCACAGAGTGGTGTCTATAATTAATATAAAGGGTTCATATAATACTATACTAGTACTATAAAATAAAAAACAATATTTGCTATCTCATTTCTTATGAGCCATGCTTTTTTTGCCTTCTGTACCTAGTGCAAGCTGAGCAGATACTCTAATCTGTGCACAGTGAGTACCTCATCTTCTGTCTGTGCACTTATGATCCATGCAGAACTCCACAACATGCACAATTAATTGGGAGATTTCCTCTTTCATTTGCCTTCATATTTCCATGTTTCTCCTCTATTTAGCTGTGCAGGCTTTTTTATTTATTTATTTATTTATTTTTGAAAACAAACTGAGCAACATTTTTTGCTCTGCTGAGCAAAAGCAGAAATACTCTCAGGGTGACTTCCACAATTCTTACAACATCTGCAGAGAGCTCTTCTTAAAATGGTTAGTTAGTCCATCTCTTCTGAGTAACACAATGAGCAGCCTTGCCTTCCCTCTGAATAACAACCTATTCTCTTGCTGAGCAAGAGAGTTTTCTTACAGTTTGTTATTATTCCATTAGATTGTGATTTTGGATAAGAGGCCTTTTGTTAAGCAGGTTTGTTCTCCTCAGTGGTTGTGGCCAGCAGACCCTGCACCCTTCACGCCCGTTTGAAATTGGGTTCAGGGTTAAATTCTGTGTCCCTGTGCTTTGTCATGCCTTTGATTGCCAGTGCATTACATGTTATGGAAAAACACCAGGAAACCACAGGCCCTTATTTGTTTAGATTTTCCATTCTTTCCATTTCAAGGTAAGCAGGAATTATGTTTTGAAATGGGTGATTCAGAGGCATAATTGTTCCAGTTTGGCAGTGATACTGAACCACAGTGTCACATCCTTTAAGTACAGTACAGAATTTGCTAGTATGAAGAAAATGGCCTTACTTATATCACTGAAACTCCCTTGGTCCTATCATAGCTCTTCTTTTCATAACTTCCTAAGTTTCCTCTTCTAATGGTTCTATATATTCATGTAGCAACAAAGTCAATAAATCAGACCTTCCTATTTAGTTTGCCGTGCAAATATACTTTACTTGAGAGCAAAGAAGGGGACACAGGTGGATAGGCTGACTCACTACAAGAAGATTTCTTCTCATTTGTTTCCCATGCATGTGGTGCTGCAATGGCAGAACTACCTCTGATTTTATTCCTACAGGAGCAGAGCACGCCAGCAAATTATTGTATCTGTGCACCCAAGTTATAATTTTCCCAGCTACTTTTTCTTGCTTTATTCCATTCCATTGATTTACTGATAAGATATGAAGCTTTTAGAACTGCAGATACAGTTGCCTTGGGAGCCTGTACTGCAAAAGGCAAACGAGCTGTTTACCTTCCAGAGAGCACAAACTTCTTTCATTGCTTCACCTTCCGTGACCAGTGAAAAGATCAGAACTTGGCAGGTGGCACAACTTTCTGACGGCTCATTTTTTTGCCATAAATGCTTAATGTAATAGTATTTGATTGCTTCTGTTAAGCTTTTTTTAAGTGGGAAGTAAGATGGATCTCAAAATGATGGATGGAGACAGGATCTAATGTGCTTTTTCGGAACACAAATGCATTGCTGCTTCATCCTCACTCGCTCTGCCTCCACTGTCTGTGGTGTTTGACCAGCTGGGCTGTTCTCTGCTGGAAACACCAGATCAACAAATGCTAATATTGACTCTCTTCCTGCTTTATTGGGCTTTGTCTTGAAAGGCTACTGAGATTTAAATGTTGAAGGTACTAAACGTTGTTCAAGATATGGCTACATTTGACCATTGGGTTAAAAAAAAAAAAAGACAATTTAAAATCTCAGCTGAAAAGCAGAACGGTTTCTGTTCTATCGCAGGGCCATTTGGGCTGCCTGAAAAGCACTTGTTAAACCTGCCTGATGCTTCAGACCTGTCCCTTTTCTCACCAAACACAGAGGAAGCAGTGCTTGGGCCAGAGATGAGCTATTGATGTGACTTCTGTGCACTGAATTGCACTGGGGAGGCAGCTCTTTTATATCTCTTTTAAAAACATGCTAACATGGTTTCTCTTCCAGAAATGTGCAAGAATAAATCACCTTGAGTAACAGCACAGTTTTCAACTTTAATTTTTTAAGTCCCCAAGTACTCTGAAGTATTTGTTATTGTTGTTTAATAGATAATTTCTTTAATTTTGAGTTGCCTACTTTACTTGCTTAAATTCTTATTTATTTAAATGAGTGAAATCCCTTTGCAGGTCTGGCTCTTGCTGTTTAACCTTTCCTCCTTCCTTTCTTGATGTGAGTGTCACTGTAAAATGACATCTCTTTCTGGAGTGCAGCAAAGAAAGGTTAATTAATGAAATATCTGAAGGCTTTATAATTGAGTAAAGTCACGAGGGAAGGTACTGGAAAAAACATGTCTGAAAAAACGACACTGAAGAAATTCTGAGAGAAGAACTGTGCATCCTGTGATGTGCAGGAGGTCTGGGGGAAAAAAAAAATGCAATTGCATAGTTAGAGCATGTATCATGATATAGAAGCTCCATTAGGCAACCTTGAATCTGGCATTTCTTAACCTCTGAGACTCTGCAGCCCCTGTGTGTGGCTCACCTCCTGTTGTCACCTAACAGGCAGCAGAATTATTATACAACAGATGTTTAATTTGAATGAAGGCCAGGGTTCTTTCCAGTAAATCTAACTGAAGTAAAGAAAAGCTAAGTTTTGATACCATCCATCATAAAATGCTCGAGCCTGTATTGTCCTCTTTCATATTTACACTGTTTGCTGATTTCCTTCCAGTGCTCTCAGCTAACTCCTGTCTTGAGGTTTTTGTTAAAGAACATGTTTTGAGGATTCAAGGCAAACTATCAAACCAACAGTGTGGAATCTCAGCTGGATAAAGTGCCGTGTCCATTTTCAAGCTGAGGTTTGTGCAAATTCCAGTGGAGAACCCGCAGGACACTCGGAACTTTCAGACCTTCCTGTTGCCTGCTCCAAACAAAACACTTGGGCACTGCCTTGCCTGAGTTGTTTGGCAGCTCTGTTCACAATGTCAGACATGGAAGGACTAGAAGGGGAAACAAGGTTGGGTTGAACTCGTGTCATGCAAATTTTTTTCCAGAGACAAAGGTCTGTTCAGCCCATCACTGTACTTGAGTTGCTTCTGAAAGCAAATTGCTTCACAAAGACCATATTCCAGAACTTCTGCCCTGTTCTGTTTACTACTCTCTGCATTCGAACTATGATGTGTCACTTTATTTCCAAAGAATACTTATTTGTTTTCTGAAATACAATAGGGCAATTTAGAAAAAAAAATATTTAATTTTTATTCAATAAAATTCACTGGGACAGAGATTTTATTTATTTATTTTTTTTTGATCTGCCTACAGATGAAAATCTCAACTGAAGGAAAAGTCCTAACCTGCACGGGTAGTCCTATGAGAAGATCACATTGACAGGTTTATAAATTCTGTTTAACGTTCTTGGTCCAGAAAGAACAGTTTCCCCAAGTCTTTTTAGGTTGTTCTTTCTCTAATGCCCCACATATTTTTGTCGTGCTGTTTTGGAGCCTTCAGGCTCCAAAAAATTTCCAGTTTATCTGTTGCTTGTCTTTAATTTTCTTTAATTGCAGACAGGTTTTTATTTTTGACTCAGAAGTCTACTTAGTTCAGCCACGTGATTTGAATTCACCTATTTTTCTTTTCCACTCACAAACTGTGGAAAGGATGTCCAAGGACAAGTTAAATTCATTAAAGTGAGTGGGAGACTTTCCATTGGCTTTAAAGGGTTTTGACTGGACTATTGTAATTCAAAAAAATGAAGCTAATTTTGTTCATCTGCACTTGGATTTGGCTACATCCTTTTGAGAAAAAAAGACTAATTACCTACGTAACTAATTATGTGTCTGCCACTCTAACCAAATACTTCCAGCGGCACTTTAAATGAGTTAGCAAATCTGTTGCATCATTCTCTCCTTTCTCTCCTGCTATCCCCTCTAGGAAAAATATCTGTAGGATTTTAATACAACTTTTCTGAGTGGTTTTTTACAGACTGTGAGCTGGAGATGTCTGCTTTGCACTGGAGTAAGGAATGGTGAGCTTTGTGACAGCTTTTGGTCACAGGTACAGACTGGGCTTAGGAAAGAGTCATTTATTTCTAAAGGTATCTTAAAATGAGGAACTGGAGTAACAGTTCTCAAACATCTTTTGAAAAATATTCAGTGATCTTTTAATTGCATTGTTTTGGAAAACTGAGAGCCTGGAGTAGAAGAGCTCAGGTCTAGAATTTGTCTTTCTGTTCTATGATAAATGGGTGTCATGGAGTGGAGAAGAGGTTACTGTTCCTTCAGTGTTCAGGAACCTGAGGGAGACAACCAGAAAAGATGCCCCTCCTTGATTTGTTGCTGATTAACAGAGACAGCCTTGTGAGTGAAGGGACTGGTGGCTGTCTTGTTTAAAATCTCTGTTGACAGGAGATTGGCACTTGACAGTGCCAAGCAAAAATAAAATAAATAAAAGAAAAACATGCAGGAAGAAATGACTGAAACCTCCTCCTGGGCACAGGAATGGTGGGAGGCAGATAATCAACAATAAGACATTTTGACTGAGATTTCCAGAGCAGGAATATGAGGACCAACTGTGGCGACAGAGTTTAAACTTCTGAATAGGATTATGAGTCCTCAAGAAGATGAAGAAGTAAAGGAGGGGAAGAGAATTGATGGAAGGAAGGTAATGGTCCTTGCTATAGGTAGTGGAAACAAACTATTTTACTCAATGGAGAGATTCTAATCCTATTTTCAGGTGATACAAACCAATATACACTATCAATGTCTTGTACTTCTTCTCCAAGGCCTCAGAATGATTATTTTTTTACAGCTGCACAACTGAAGCTTTCAAGTTTTCATTATTTGCCAAAGACCAAACTGGAGCTTAGGGAAAGTGTCTTGGTTTCTTGGCTGTACGCTGAGTGTCCTCTCCAATGAAATCATTGCAATGGGAAAAGAATTCTGCAAGACAGATGGTAAAATAGGGTCTCTGAAGATAGTCCCTGAGATAAAGAACAACTCTATTGTGTTCCCTTTACAGGAAAAGGTCAGTAGTTGGAAATTAAATATGAAGTCACAGAATTATTTCCAACTGTAACATTTAAAAGCCTTATTTTCCTTTTCACTTAGGTTATGGGGGTTTTTTTGGCCAGTGCTGTTTGCTGTAACTTCTGGCTTACCTGGCAGCTCCTGACCAAAATTTTCTCAGTTTAAAGCACAAGGTTTTCAAAACTTTATGAGTGTGCTAAAAGGTGCATTTGCTTAATTTCAACCTCTATAACAACTTTGTGTATTTGTAATCAAGTGAAAAAACTTATTTATGGAATCAAGAACTAAATGAGAGTTTGAAGACGATAATTTTTGCTAATTAATTTAATTTTAGCTTCCTCTGAGTTTTTTCTCTAGAGAGGAGAAAATAGCATTCATGCAATAGCATTATGTTTATTCCTGTTATGCTGAATCTCTAATGTGTTTTCTCTCAAACTAAATGAAAGGTCATTAAAATGAAGCAGAAAACTCAAGATGTGCTCCTGCTGCCTGTTGGGTGAAACTCTGCTTACTTTTGTGCTTTGGAGGCAAGAACTGTCTGATCCACACCTACCTACAGGTTCCAGTGTCTCGTGTCTGCACTCAGCTGAGAGAAAGACCATCCTGTGCTCTCTGAGATACTCTCTCTTAAGATCTTTTCAGTTGTATTTTAAGAGTTTGGCCTTTGGGTTTGGTAAAAACGAGCTCACGAGGTTTATTTTGACCTTGAATTTTCTGACGGTTTTGATTTTATATCCTTACAAACTTCCAAGTTGTTTGTGCTTTTGTGGGCTGTTTTACAGCAACTTTTCATTCCTGCAGGAACTCCAAGCAGCTCGATTTTTAGCCTAATATTTGCATTCTCCCACACAAGGCTGATCAATAACTACCTTGTCAAGAAAAGTATAAGCCAGCTTTGGCAAGAGTTCTCATAACGTTCAGCTTGGTTATAAAATAGTTGAGATGTTTCACAGCACAGTTTATATGCACTACCATCAACTACATTTATAATTAGAAAGGCAATTGGGAAAGGGGTACGCTGTTAAAGGGCATTTCACTTAAAAAAATAAAAGAAAAAAAGGAGTTCTGAAATGTGAACCATCCAGCCCAGCCCGAGATGTCCCAGCAGCGGAGGAGCGCTGGCATCGCTCTGGGGCTGTGTCACCATGATCTCATCCAGCAGTAATTCCCTCCTGTTGGAAAAGGCCCCGTGACTGAGAGTGGGACACTGGGAGTGCGAGGGTGGAAATTCTGGGGAGGTCCTCGTGTGGGGTTGATGGAGCTCTGTCCTGGCAGGAATGTCACGATCCCGGGGGTCGCGTCGTTAAAACACCGACGGAGCCAACTGGGGTGTGTGTGTGTGTGTGTGTTAGACTTTCCAGTGCTAGGAACAGTTGCCTCCCTGGTTTATATAAGAAAAAAATTGGTTTTCATGATGAAAATTAGCAGCAGTTAATGGCTTGCTCAGTAAATAGCCTGGAGGGTCCTGAAGAGTCGTAATTGTCCAGCAGCATAACTCTAATACAAAAATTGTCTTTACCATTCTCAGCTCTTCCACCTTTTTTTTTTTACTTCAGAGTAATGTGAAGAATTCTTATAAACCAATTCTTATATTCTTCTGTTTCCTCTGTACTCTTCCTGTGGAAGAGATCAAATGAACGCTGTGTCCTCGCTTTTGCAGGAAGATCAGTTTATAGATCTGGTAACTGTTTTCTTTCATTACAGAAAATTTGATATTTACCATTTTCTCCCTTTCCCTCATCCTTACATCATCTTCAGAATTAAATCTGGTTTGTCAGCTGCCTCCAGGGTGTTCAATATTTAGCTGACTCTTAGGTAGGGCTGTGACTAGCACATGGTAGAAGTTGATGGAGCAGTATTGAAATGTCCAAGATGGTGATGATGATGTTTAAAGTCCTGCTTTATTTTTGCTTTTGCAGTAGTTGATGCAATAGATGCCGAGTGAGTTAGTGAGTAAGGAAATGGTAAATAAGCTTTAAAGTATTTTTATGAAAAGTAACTTCCCAGACTGGATTCAACAATACTGTGACAGTATTATTCCTGATTAAATTGGAATCATGCAATATTTGATTATTGATTTTTTTTTTCCAAAAAAACCCCAATCAAATACAGATAAAAACAAAAAACCCCTTTGAATAGGAGTGTGGAGCCTCTTTTTGGGACCTTTGTCATTTTTTTAATGATGTTGTCCCCGAGTTTGAATAGACTGAAGGTTTTACAGGAGCGGGTTCCTTTTTAAGATTGGTACATTTTATACTCTGAAATGATGGTTTGCTGAACTGACTTACCTGCAGTTTTATTTTAAAAAACCGACCCCATATGCATTTATGCTGTCTTTTCACAGCATTAACAACAAAGTTGACACTGGTCAACATTAATGAGAAGAGCTGATAAAAGCTGAGGTGTGAGGGTGGATCTGCTGATGCTGTTGCAGAGGGTGAAGGTGTAAGAGAACATTTCTCAGCAGGAGGATTTGGCTGCATCCAGACAAGATGGCCAATGCCCTCTGCCAGATTTATAATCTTAATTTATATGATAATATGAAATATATGGCATAGAAAGCGTTGTTTTGGCAAATGAACTGTTTGGGGTTTTTTAATTTTCTATTTTTTAAGTGCTTCAGGAAGAGAGACACAGTGAATCATTTAATTATTGCATGAAACCAGCCATCCTGTAGCTTATAGAGGAACTGGCCTGTTGGGCAAAATAAGCAGCATATTGAAAAAATTACCCCATTACCTTAAGTAACACTCTTTTATTATCCACATGATGGTTGTCATAGTAGAAAACAGGAACATGGCACAGCAGAATGGTTATATTGAAGGTTTGAGAGAGACAAAATTGCAACTAGAGTTGCTTTGTTTTTGTCCTTTATTTCCTCTTAGAAAATGTAATTAAGAAAAAACATGTGATTATTTTAATTTTATTTTTTTTTAAAAACCTGGCCCTCTCTTATGCCAATGAGGGGTGTTATTAATTACAGATACTGCAGATTGGCTTCTTCTAAAAACTCTAGACAATCACAGGGTGTTTTGTTTCTGTTCTAAGGTTTTAGAATCATGTACATTTTCTTAGCAATATAGGCAGCCTGTCGTGTTTGTGAAGCTTTCAATTACAAACTGATTACAAGGAAGAAATTCTAGACATTCTTCCTTTCAAATAATTTTTCTCCTTTTTTAAAAAAGAAAGGGTCATTTCATTTATGCAAAGAGTGACTCTGCAAGTGATTCTTTATTTCTTGCTCCTATTTGCATAGGAACATAAGCAGTGCCATTAACTTTTAAAAAGGACATTCATGCCAAATTAAGTGTGGGTTTTTTAGAATGAGACCTAGTTACAAATTTTTATCATGGTTCTAATCCATACAGCTGAACACAAGCAGTGTATTATACCTCAAATACAGGACAATTCTAGAATGGCTTTAAGAATACATTCTTACCCTTTTTATTTAAAGCAGCAGGGTGATGGTGTGTGTCAACATGTGTTTGATTTGGGTGCATTTTCTGCTCTGGACCACCTCATATTCTTTCTTGAGAGCCAAGAGAGAGTGATCTCATGTGATGGCTTTCCAAATGGTGCTAATGAAGGATTTCTTGCCAGGTGCTCAGCGTGCTCCACTCCTCTTGCTTTCAGTTGTGGTTGAGGGCAAGCTGCATTGTTTGGGTTACAACTCTGTTGTTTGTGAGTTCAAGGTAGCACTGCCAAAAGAAATAGGGTGATAGAAAATAAACAGCACTGTTTTAGTTTGAGGATCCCCTGAATTAGATGGGTTTTCTGTTTTTTTTTTTACTTGGGAATATCAAAGCCTGCATCTGGAAAATATCAGCGTGACACAGAAATACTGTCCGCTGATTTCACAGAAGAGTCTTCATATAAAACTTGTGGGAAATCAGTTTTATGTTAAAGGAAGAAGGATCTAAAGCCTCCTACTGACTTAAGAGCTCTCTGGAGCAGTAACTAACTCTGCTTTCCTTCCTGTAACACGACGTGACCTCTGTTTCCAAACTCGGCATCGTGGCCAATTAATTATTGTGTAGTTTCCTGATAAAGCCTCAAATAGGCTAATCCTTGGATATAATACTGTGCATGGTTATTACTGACAGTATCCTCCATTCCTGAAAGCTGCAGTATGTGCCTTTTCATTTTTCTTTTCTTTTTTTTTTTTTTTTAAGAAAAAACAGCTCAGAAATGTGAAATGTAGTAGGTTGTTAGGTTTTTTGGTTTTTTTTTTCATTAAACTGTGTATGTGAAGCATCTGGGAATGAAGAAAGGGGCATATTTTCAGCTTTAAATTTTTCAGCAAGAGAACAACAACTTGTAGGGAGTGTAAGCACAGGAGAAACATTTTTCCTCTTATCTTCTGGGGATCTAGTCTGCATCAGAGGAACAGAGTCCCTTTTCTTCTCTAGTACTTCTGCAGGGAAGTGACTTTCTAGCTGTGTAGTGAACACTGGAAGATAGAAAGAGCTCCTCTATGTCCCTAGTCACGGAAAAATAATATTTGTTCTTCAAGAAAAATACGGTACAAAAGCATATATTCTGCTTCCTGGGGTTTCCTACATATTCTTGTTGGATTTTCCATTTAGGATTCTGTTTTGGCATTTCAAAATTATCATGAGAGAAGGTGCCTATTTCAAGGACAGCCTATGACAGCTGGCAAAAGCTAAGTATTGCTGACATAAGCAAGGGAAATATTTCTTTCTTTTCTTTTTTTTTTTTTTTTAAGAGAAATGGGTTTATTGTTTGCCTTTTTTCTTTGTGTGTAAATGGCAGCCTTGCTTTATTTCATACCATTCTGTTTCCACAGCAGAAGAATATTAGAATATTAGGAAGCCAGAGTGACAGTGCTCTGCAGTTCAGTTCAGGCTTCTCTGAGCCTTGGCTGCTGTAGTCCTTCTTAATAAGTCCTTGTTAGACTATCCCAGAGAAAAAACTAGGTTTATTTATTGTATTGATAGCTTAAAACTATCTTCTTATGTCTATACTGTGCTTCTCTAAGGAGGTTTGTCCCATTCCTCCAGGTCATTCCTATTTTGTGCAGGTAAAAGATGTGTTAGCCTAAGGATTGATCCAGCTTCTTAGATATCAAGCTGTGCTTAGGTGAGTATGATAACAGCTTTGTGAATGTCCCAAGAAAATATGAAAACTAAGTTCACATTCAGTGCTCAGACCAAAATGTGTATTGAATATGACAGAACTCTCACAAAGCACGGGGACAATCTGCAGTGGCAGATGGATAAGATGAGCTGAAATAAATTTCCAGCAAGGGACTGTAAAATCAGTTCAGCTGGGGTAATAAAGACAGCAGCAAGCAGACAACTCTGTAAAATTCAAACTTTAAAAATCGGAAAAATGAAAGAATATTTGTAGTGACTCCCTGTCAGTG
This sequence comes from Manacus vitellinus, assembly GCF_001715985.3. Lineage (NCBI taxonomy): Eukaryota > Metazoa > Chordata > Aves > Passeriformes > Pipridae > Manacus > Manacus vitellinus. The sequence goes on along the minus strand of NW_021940737.1, from coordinate 2,233,465 downwards.
CGTTGCCAGAACAGTTGTTAAATTCCATTTTCATGTCACTGAGTAGCAAGCTTCACAGAATAAAGGAGTTACAGCAGAGGTGGCTGATCTCTGTCAGTACCTCTGAGCAAGGTAAGTGATTAAAATTACCTTGTGATTAAAGTGATGAGATTTTTTTTTTCCTAGATCTTAGCAAAAAAAACTTAGTAAAACCTGCTCCCTCCACACTAGATTTTACAGTGCTGTTTCTTTAATCTTGAAGTCTGCTTTGGAAAGAAAATAGATTGCTGAATGAAGGTAAACAAGTTATCCTTGAGATGTCACTTTTTCAGAATAACCTCTGCATTTCTTAAAATTATTTTCAACTTATAAAAATATATTTCTGGACTTGCACTCTGAGACCAGCGTGGAAGAACTTCAATGAGCAAGCAGGGGTGTCTATCAGCTGTGACCTCAGTGATGTTGCAACATTCCTGCTGTAAAACCCAGATGCTGTCCTAGGTGATAAATGCATCTGAGTGGTAGGAAAATATTCAGCTTGTCTGGGGAAGAGCAGCTTCGCCAAAATGTTGAGTAACTAAACGGGGCAAACCCTGACTTTCGGAAAACAGGACGAGGAGAAGATGCAAAGGGATCATCTCCTTCCAGAGGAGATTTTCAAAAAACTAGAGAAATTAATTGGGATCTAATCTAAAAATGTGCTGGTTTTAATGACTTCTGAGTATTAGCATTGTTGTTCTTGACATTTGGAGTGGCTGGCACATCAGCCAGACCTTCCAGTTCCTGACACGGTTTCACTTGAGCTCAGAAGGGCGCTCAGAGATTCGTTTTTTTCATACTGTGTTGCAGTGTGAGAAGCTCAGAGCTACTGGAACTTGATCCAGTCCAAGAGCTCCTGTGAGAGGGAGAGCACTGCTGTGGTGCTGGAGAGAGCCTGGGTTCAGCTTTGAGAAGCTGTAACTGGCCCCTGTTACAAGTACTGTGTGTGTTTGCCTATGAAAACTTTAAGGTTCACTGAAGTTTTCCCCCAGACACTTCCAGTTTAAAATAGTGTTTTATGATCATTCATCTTTGAGATGAATGATTGTATTTCTGGGAATTTCGTGGCCTATTGGAAACCAATCCCAAGTTAGTATGCACGTTGTTCTGCTGCAGTACCATTTATATCTGAGCTCTGCTGAAAAAAACCCACCAACAAAGTGTAAACCCAGTGTTTTTATAAAGCACTGTTTAGGATGCAGAAGTACAATGTTGCTGTGTCAAATACCCAATATTTTCACACATCTGGGCAAGGCTCAGGTGCTATCTGGGCCTGCAGTTTGCTGACTTGAAGGCAAGACTCTGAATGAATGTGTGCAGAGTTTTCATGCTACCAGATGAGGATGGCTGGCTTTGGTCTGGGAGAAGCCTGACAGAACATTCCTGCTGAGCTCCTTGGTGCTGGGGAATATCTGTATATTTTATGATCTTTTAGGAGATACAGCTGAGCCCCCACAGACGTTTGTCTTCCCAAAATGAGGCTGAGGTGGAATGTAGGTGCCTTCTTCAGAACCCTGTAGATGGTTGCACCTGCACCTTTTAGTTTCCTCCTTTCACAGGTTTGCTGCTCAGACAGGAGGCATTGGCTGCTCTGGACTAGATCCATTTCTTGTGACCATCATTTCTGGAACAAGTTTGTTTGATTAGCCAGATAAAGTAGCACTGCTTCTCCTCCAGGTTATGAAACTAGACAGATAACATGTGGAGTAACTTCAGGGCACGCCTCCAAGGGACCTTGGCTGCATCAAGTGCAGGACGTTACTGATGTGTCCTGGAATTTGATTTAGGGCAGCTTCTGGGAGAATTTACCAAAGCTGATGTCTGAAAACTGAGTCTGTGAACAAGCAGCATGCACCTCATGTGCTGTTCCCCTCAGAGCAGCAGCCACCTCTGCCTTCACCTGCTGCACCTCCTGTTCCTCTTGTCCTCCTCAGTTGGTGACAACCTTCTCTGCTTTCTCAACACAACTTATCCTTTAATGGTCATAGCCTGCAGAGAGCCCTGGCAGAGCGCTCCTGATTGTGCCTTGTCCTCAGTGACAGTGTTGGAGGAGAGATAAGGGCGTTCTGAAAGGAGATGGATCCATCTGCATCTCCTTACGCTGTTTTCCAAAGGTCTCAGTCTTTATACCATCACTTCCTAGGAATTCCTTTCCTTTGAATGGATTTTATTATGCAGCCCATGTGTGGGGAGGTTTTCTGAAGGCTCTTTCCTGGAACTCATCCTGGCTACACAAGAAGCCAGTTTTGTAGTTTGCTGGTTGTTTTGGATCCTCTCTGATGGGTCTAATTCTTTCCACGATTGTGGAAGTAGCTTTGAAAAGTAACTTGGGGAACGGTGTTGTAAAGTCTTGTTCTATGTATTAAGAACTTAATTCAGTGAAGTATATGCTTACTTTTGACTTTGTTTTAAAATTAATATATACTTGATGCTTTGATGGAGAAATCATAGAATATGCTGAGTTGGAAGGGACTCATCAGGATCATCAATTCGTACCCTTAGCCCTGCTCAGGACACCCCAAGAATCACACCATGTGCCTGAGAGCATTGTCCAAACACTTCTTGGACTCAGACAGGCTTGGAAAGGTCCATGAAAGCTCATGTTAGCTATGGTTAGCTTTGTTTCCCTCACCCATTTCCTTGGGCTTGTTTTGTTGCCCGTGTCCCTGAGCTGAGGGATGTTCTCATCCATCCCCTGCCTTCCTGCACTTCTGCAGCCACAGAAAGACAGCTTGGATGTCAGAGGTGCTGCCTGTGAAAGGGTGAGAGCCCCACAATGCTGGGATGTCACAGGTACAGCTGCTGTCGGTGAGAGTTTGAGGAGTTATTTTTTATTTATGAAATAATTGAGAGGTGGGGAAACATGATTCTTGGCTATATTGAGGAAGGAAAAAGCTGGCCTGTGGTTAATACAAATGAATCAGGAGTTTCTCAAATTTAAAATATTATCAGACCCCAGTTTTTGGAACTTCATACACTCTGTAAAGCAGAATATGCTGGTTATTACTGCAACGATTCATTTCATACTTCTGGCTGGATCAGGCCTGCAGCTGTGATCTGTGTGTTCTGGAAGTTTGAATTCAACTCCACTGAGGGGAAATTGCTCTTCTGAAACATTTAGTTTCTTTTCAGCAGCAGAGCTGTTGTGTGGAGAAACACATGTTGCCTATTTTTCCACTGGATTCTACTTTTACTACTATAATTGTTTACTATGTACTTGTTTCACTGCTCATTGTTTACTGTGAGCTGTTCAGCCTGCAGCTATGTATTAAATTGGTATTAAAAATGGACTGAATTTTACCTACTTTCTCCTTAGTTTGTCCCTTCATCTCCAATAAATCTGTTTCTGGTATTGCAAACAGATAGGAAAAGGGGCCTGATGCTCAAACAACTCTGTTTCTTACAATGTAAATGCACTTTTCGGTTCTGAGCAAGAATTGGTAGGTTGATATCTTCAAGCAGAAGTCTTCAAGTTTTGCTATTCTCAACATCATCACTGTCTTAGGAGTTTGTCATTGTCCTCCTTAAAAACTTTTCCTAGATTAATGTATTCAGTTATTATTCATTCATTTTCTTATTGTGGGTGAAGTTTGTATATACTATCTGATTTTTTAAAAATGTAGGGTTTTTTTGAATGTGCTAAACTAAAGTGGACAAGGACTGGAAAAGCTTAATCTGAACAAAATATTTCTCTGCAGACTTGCATTGGGAAAATAGAATGCATAAATTACATCTGCTGTACTTGGAGTTCTTTGGTTTAACTTTGTAAAGGAGAACTACAAAAAAGCCATTGCTTGGAAGCATCTGCCATGGTATAAAATGGCCAGATGGAGATCACCACATTTAATAAGTGCATCTTGGCAAGGGGATGGTGTGAAAGCTTCTCACCTGTTCCTGTGAAAATTTAGTTGGCTTTACTTAAATTTCCCTTCACCAGCCTTTAAAGTTCATCTGTGGGGTGTTTGAGGTGTGGTACCTCTCCAGGGAAGCAGGTGGGAAATGCTCACCCCACCTGCTATAGCAGGTCAGGAGGTGCTGGGCTGGAGACCAGCCTGGGGCAATATTCTCAATTGTTTTACCTACATAAAACACTGGAGATACTCGATTGATTTTGCTGTTCTTGTTTGGTTTTGTTTGATTATTTATTTGTTTTTATTGCTGTTGGTTTTTTGTTGGTTTTGTTTTTGTTAATTGTTGACCACAGAAGTACATTTTAATTGTAACAGCACTTGTGTAATGTATGTATCCATACAAGGCTATCAGATACTTAGTTCTTTTAAATTGCTGAAAATACCTTTTATTAACTTCTGGACTTAGGCACTGTGTATATTGTTTTACAACCATTCATGATTAAAATGGCTCCACATGTGAGCTGTATCTCTTTGATGTAGTGGGTGGATGAAAGATTTGTTCATGGTAAGAAATAAGAATGAGAGTATGAATTTTACAGCTCAAATATTGGGTGATTATAATGGAGTTAAAACGTAATTTTGAATGTTCATAACTAGTCTGAGATGATGCCATTTGTCTCAGCTGGAGCAGATGGTTTGGATAGATCACCATTTAAAAACTGAATTCACAAGATATTTATTAAGTCCTTGAAGAATCCAGTAATTTTTTCCACTGGTACTTCTGAAATGTCCCGGGAGAAAAATTCTGGATCCATCAAACTGCAGCTCCATGGAAAAATTAAAAGATAAAAAGTGACTTGCTGTTAACATGGTCTAATAGCTAAACATTTTTGATTTTATACTGTAGTCCTTTTGGTAAAGTAAGAATCTTTTCTTTTTAAAAAACTTGGGAATGGAAAAGAAGTGAAAGCAAATTCTCAGCTTTAACAATGAGGCTTTATGATGCAGATTAAGAACCCAGGCTCTCAAAAATCAGATCATTGCCTCATGAAAAGATAATGGGAAATATCTTCTCTTATTTCAAAAAAGCAAGCCATTATCCAGAAAGTTCTTTTTCACCTTGTCGTTAAAGCTCATTTTTCATTAAGTGCTAAGAAATTTTCTATAGCTATTCAGCAGTTCCCTAAATCCCTAATCCTGCAGATGTTTTGTACATATTTAACCTCAGGCATATTAGGAATAACTTTTAACTGTTTGAAGATTAGCCAGTTTGCAAACACTTTTAACAGTTGGTTTTTTTTCCCGATGGTGTTTTTAATGGAAAAGTAGGATGGACTTCAGTTAAAAAAATGATTTCCTGAAGAAGATGGAGAATTGTGGTTCCAGCATGACTGCAAGAGTCAAGTGCTGCACATGAGACATTTCATTCACGTGAGAGGGATTGGTTCTGTTTCACTGCTTGAATTTTAATTCAGAGGTGAGTCCTTATTTTAAAATATTCTTTAGGCTGAGGAATAAAAGGATTTGCAGCCTGTTTTTACTCTTCCATCCTTGCTTAATTGGTCATTTTGGCCCTCATTTTGCTAAGTCCTTATGCAAATCCTGCAATGAGGAAAAAAAACCCCAGTAATTTGAAGCTTTCAAAACAATTTTGTGTAAAGATCTTGTTGGTACCTTGAAAATGCCAAATAATTTCTTCCTGCTTTCTTAAGGAGCTTTTAAAAAAATATATCCTACATTTGTTCCACTCCTTCAAGTTTTTCCCTAGGGAGAGTTTCCACTCGTTTAAGTGGCCAATTCTCCTTGAGAATATAGTTGCAATTCTTTATTTTGTTATTTAAAGTAATTACAGTGGTTTGAAATCTTGTTCTTTTTTTTTTTGTTGTTCCTGTGAAATTTATTGGTGGCTCCATTCTGTAACTCATTCAAAGACCTTTGTTCCTTGGTTCCAGAGGTTTTATGACCACACTGTTATTCTTTGAGAGAGGTATTGTTTCAATCTATCTTTACTGGTGTCTAGACTTCCAGTCTGTAGTAATAAATATATTCTGTCAATATTCCATGCACAGTTTGATATTTTCTTTCTTTAACCTGCTTCTGACTTAAGGTTATTATTATTACATCATACAAGATAAACTAAGCTATATAAATGAAGTTCTCAGTCTTTATTTGAAAATATCCTCTGTGTGAAGATTATGCAGGATTGCAACAAAGTGCTGTTCTGTAATGCCAGATAATTAGGGATAGGACAAAAAGGCTATTTGAGTTCCTGACTTGCCTCCTTGAGTTTGTGTAGTGCATCCTATTAGTGCTGATCCTGGAAATGTACTTTAGTACAGCAACAAACAGGAATAATAAAAAAAATAAATCTACATTCAGTTCTTTTCCTTGATAAAGGCAATCGAACCAACAGCTTTCCTGGAAAAAGTTCAAGGAAAGTTAGTTTTTCTATAAAGATGAGCTAGTTTTTTTGGGAAAAAAAATTATTAATGTAACAAAGAAGCATAAATTACAGTTTAATGGTTAAACTGTAGTGGGAGACGTGAGTACAGGTCACTGCTTTCATCATTTCTGTACTACCTCCAATTTAGAATTTTCTCTCTGAAATTCTCCACTGTCAATGAACCTGGGTCACCAAATAACTTTCTAGACCTATCAGGAATTCCCTAGATTCTTTGAATTGTTACAGTTTTGTAAGATTCACGGTAATTTATGGTTTGGGGTTGAATGCTGCAAATAGTTTTCTTCAGAGTGTGTGTGTGGGAAGGAATCCTGGATGAGATGTGTCAAAAAGTTTCCATATTTATTGGTTTTGAAATAACATACTATGTCAAAAATGTCAATGGTTAATAGTGGCTTAAACATAAGAAAAAGAAACACTTTGAACAGAATTAAATTACTTAATTAGCCTCAAAATTTGCTTTTATCATTGCACCAATACTGAAAAATTGCTTTTTTTGCTCTTAGCTTTAGCCAGTGAACCAAAACCTCAATTTTTTAATAATTTTCACTTCTTAGACTATTACTAAATTTGAAACATTGACAATCCTTTATTAGTATAATGTAAAATTATAGATTCAGTGTGATAGTCCCGTGTTGCTAAATAATTAATGATTAAATTTATTAAATAGTCATTGTTACGTGTTTGTGCTTAAAAGTCATGACTCCTGCAAAGTGTATTTCCCTTGGTCTCTATAGAGGATATCAGCCCTATTGCAGTTATTTTTCCTCCAAAAATTTCCACAATAGCACCCCACATTAAAATAATTCTATAATAAAAGGTTGAGTGAATTAAAAAACAGGGAAATTAATATTTTAAAAATGTCCCACAAGAACAGATCTTAGCACTTGAATTTCTCCTTGTGCAGATATGCAAGGTAATTAATGGCTGATTGCAAATCCAGATCCATTCCTGGCATATCAAAGTCTTGGCAATAGAATATTACTCTTTAAATTTAGTTCAACTTAATATAAAACAATTTTCAATTACAGCTCTTTTCGTATGAGAGGAGCTGTTGAACCTTCTCATTAGGTTTTCCCTGTCTTTTTTTTTATGTAAGATGTCCTCATTAATGTTGTGAAATGTTAAATGTATTACTGACAGGTACAATCAAATGAGATAAAGTTATTTCCTGCACTTTTTTTTTGTTTGTTTGTTTGTTTGTTTTTGTGTTTCAGTTGCACAGGAAACAGAATCAGACTCACAGCTGAACCTACTTCACACCAGGTATTACATTTAATTCTGTGAATTGTACCTATTTCAATGATGTTTTGCAGTGGCCTTGATTTCATGGATTGTTTCTTTTGATTTGTGCTTGGTAGGATCAAGCTCAGTTTTATTACATGTACAGGAAATATATGCATATGTGTGTGTATAGGCAAGTAGATACACTTAGAAAATAAAAAAGCCTGGTCAAACCTAGGAATTGGAAAATCTTGTACATTGGCACAGTTGCAAGAAATGGAAAGCAGACAAGACAAGTCAAAGAAGATGGTTTTGCCATTAAAACCTGGACCAGAACTTAGAACATCATCTTAATATGGTGCTGGTCTTCATTTTGTAGTCTAAAGCAGTTCAGAATAAAAATAGTGTTTAGAAAGAAAAATAAAGATGTGTAATATAATATACTTCTAATACCCAATTATCAAAGTAGCTGTGTTACCATACAGAAGATACTAGAATTTCTTGTATTATTCATCCACTGCATTTTTTATAGTATGACAATTTTGTGAATTGTTGTGCACAGTCAGATTTCTGTGTTAATATCCTTATGGCTATGGTTATATTTCAGCCAAGCAATTATCTTAAAAAAAGGAAATACATAATTTTCATAATTAAAATGTGTCGATTTACTGTTAAAAACTGGGAAGAAAGCCAACCAAAGCCTTTTAATGACTTTAAATTATATTCTTAATGTTAGCATGTTACCTAGGAGCTTTATTCTGCTGTCAGTGCAGAATTGGGATGGGGACAGGACAGAAGGCAGGAAGAGAAGACACCAGCTAGGAGTTTGAATTATTTGTCCAGACCTCACATGAAAAGGGTCTGAAATAAGAAAGATTCATGGGAAGAGGAATTGATGGGGAAAAAAAAGGAAAAGATGAAAGAGGAGATCAAGCCATGAAAGACAAGTGGTGGCAAACCTTCCACATAGGATTTTTTTCTGTTGTCCAAGGCATCAAAGGTGTCAAACAGGGGAAAACGTAGAGTCTCAAATTTGCACAGTTTTGAAGAAGAAAGATGAGAGGATGCAATTCAAGGAATGCCACAGAAATCTTTGTTGAATCATTAATCGACTTGATGGCAAAGGGAAGAAATAGGAGGATGTTGTGAAAACCCATCAGAGCCCAGTGTTTTAGAACAGTGAGGAGGTGTATTCTGAGTGTGGCTGCAAGGAGCCACTGTATTCAGAAAAGAGGGGGAAAAAAAAAGTTATTGCAATGTGCAATAATTTATATATGAATCATAGCTCCAAAGAGGCAAAGCACTTCCCTTACTGTGTGGAGAAAAGGGAGGGATGGAGGAAGAAATGAGAATGAGGCTTCGGGAATTCCTTAGGAAACCTGGCACATGCGATTTCCAGCAGTCATGTAGGGGATGTTCACTGGAATAATGGCAGGAGTGATCCACTGACAACAGGAAATGGAGATTTGGAACTTCCTTGGTCTGAGAAAGGAAGCAGCTGGTCGAAAACTTTCCACAGAGTCCCCACAGCTTCTGTCCTCGGTCTGTCAGAATTTAATTTTCTGGTCTTTATAAATTTTATTTTATTGTTTTCTAATTGGAATTTCACGTGGAGTTACCTGGCTACAGGATATGGTCTACACTGAAGGGGTTTCAGCAGACACAAACAAGATGCTTATAAAAATGCTGATAACTGGAGAACATTCAATACAATTTCATTTAAAGCACTTTGCATCGTGATATATTTTAATCCGTTTGGAACACAGAGATTTTGGTTGGAGACTTAAATGCTGGCTTGAACGCCTCATATGCCATGAGACTGCTCTATATATATTGGTATGAACTGTGTCAAAATGTCTTTAATGAAGCAAGAAGGTGGACTTTTAAAAAAAATTATCTCCAAAGTCAGATCACAGTTGTTGAAAAGATCTTTCAGGGTTACAGAAATAGTGAAACTAACCTGGACCTGGGTACTGAGGTCCTTTGTTTGTTTATTTTGGTTTGTTTTGTTTTCCAAATTACTTAGGGTTTTTTGTGTATAGATCTAAACTCTACAATTTACTGAGGCTGTGTAGTAATTTATAGCTTAATCTGGTGTCCTTATCTCGCAATTTCAAATCTCTGCATTATTGAAAGTTGCACAGTTTTGCAGCATTTCTTTTCAGAGAACAACTTCACCTTTATTTGGGAAAGGTGGGCACTGTGTTATATGACTGTATCATTTTCAGGTATCAAAGGAATTAAAGGCTAAAAGATATATTTGTTAGTTTGAATAAGAGATTAATACTTTGCTTCAGATAAGGGATGAGAAACTTCTGGGGAAGTGAGACGTAATCTGATTTGTAATCTGTACCTAGACAGGCAAATTGTCCAGAGATGAAAACAATCAAATGCAAAGGGGAGGAGGGAATTGGAATCATCAGGATTGGAAGAGACCTTTAAGATCATCAAGTCCAACCATCACTGTAACCCCTAAACCACTAAACCACATCACCCAGAGTGAGAAATGCTGAATGATATTGCTAGAAATGCTGAATGATATTGCTAGAAAGCTGAAGGACAGTGCTCTCAGCTGTTGAATTCACTCCACAGTTTATATGTAGCTCTCTTTGCTATAAAACTGTGTAGATGTTGGGGCCCATTCCAGAAAATAGTGCAGCACTTCCCAAAGATGCCTGTGCTGGTCACTGCTTAGCTGTTAATGGACTTCATGGAGCATATATGAGCCTCGTGGTTGCCATCCCATCATTGTCCTTCTGTTACAGGAGGTGGCATCTGTGCAAAACAAATGGCTCTGTTACCATCCTTCTCCCAGAGACATTGTAAAGTGATAAAACTACACCTGTTCCATTTCCAGACCAGCGTTTGCAGGTGGAAGCCGAGTCTGTTGCTTAAAAGACATGTTAATATGACCAAAATGTGGCAAGTAAAACCCTTATCTTTTTTTTTTTTTGATCTTTGTGCCAAGTGTTGTGAAGTTAAGTTGTCCAGAAGGACTAAGCTGCTCTGGTCAGATGGTGCTTCTGGTTGGGCTTTTCAAACCTCTTGGATTTGCTGGCACAGGCAGCTCGTGTGTAAAATAAAATCACTACAAGTCATGTTTGGATCAGGCAGTTCTTTTTTACAACCAAAACAGGAGCCAACAAGTCCTTGTTGAGATAGACCAGTAAACAACTTGGTTATTTTCCACTGTCCTTACTCACACTGCCAGTGCTGTTCTCCTCGTGGTTGTGGTAACAGCACCAGGAGTGCACTTGGGATATGTTTAGAGACAAAAAGGAAGGAGTACCTGATGGTGTGATTGTTCCAGGCAGTGTGACCACAGACAATCTGAGCTGTCCACCCAGTAAAACAATGGTGTGAGGTAAAAAGGCTCTCTGTACATCTAATTAGCATGGCTTACAAAATCAGAGCAGAGATGTGGTAACCCCTGTGTTGTCATGTGTCAGTACCAAGGTTATGTGTTCATTACTCTTGGAGAGCTTTGGCTGAGAGCTGCCAGCACACATTGATTGTCTGTGGCTGCATCTTCAGGGAGCTGACAGTTAGCTGGCTTTCTTAGAATTGCTTACTCTGTGTTTTTCTGAGTAGTGGTGAAGTCAATATAATGGTTTGAATATTTTTATATGGTGTATGATCTATTGTTTGTTCCTGTGATTTTACATGGCTTGAATTGCTGTGTGGGTTTTATACTGATAGTTTGGAATGATTGTGTGATGCTCATTTCTGATATAATGATTGAAGATTCAGTCAGAGGCTTTTTGCCATAATCATCATAGCAGTCCATCTTATTTCTGCCATTTTGAAATATGATTAAAACTATGTTATTCACTTATTGTTTCAAGCAAATACAGACACAAACTTTACTGTGATGAAAGGTACCATTCACCAACTGAATTAAAAGGGTGATGCCTTTTTGATCTGAGGAATTAGGCCACCTGATCCCTAGTCCTAGTCTCACCATGAACACATAGATAGGGACAATGCAATAGGGACAAAACCAATACTGCTTTGACTGTGGGTCAACTTTGAAGTGATAAAACATACTGTGTTCTCCTGCTCCAAACAAACTGAACTCTGCTTACTCATGACCCCACTATGGGATTTTTGCCACAGCAGGCAGGACAGACAAAGACCAAGGGGTGGTTCCTTTCCTTTCATGTATTTTTACTCAGTCAGAAAGAAACAATTTCTCAGCTAAGGCTGCTATGGGGAACTGGTCTTAATCATTGCTCCAGGTCCATATTATTATTTGCATTTTGGAAGTCTGCTTTGCAACCACAGACTTGGGCAATGGGTTTTTTTTTAATGCTGTTACTCATACAAAAGTCTCCAGGACATTGTCCCTTTTGCACACAATTCCTGTTCTTTGTTTCTACTAAAATCGTGTAGTTATTAGTTTGAAGACCCTCATTGTTAGCAAAGAATAAATGAGAAGATGAATTATTCTCCCTCTTTGTGAAAGTATGGTCTATTCTCCCTTTTTTTAAAAAAATTCATATCAATTCTCCTGCTGTATGTCCCACCTAAATTTTTTTCTATATCTGCTTTTGCCTCATACTCAGTCCTTTCTGGGAATAGAAAAATAGCTTCTTTCATTTGGTGTCTCACTGTGAATTCTTGATTAGATTAGCATATTAGTCCAGCACTGAAAGCTAGGAGAGATTATATCTTATCAAGTCAAGAAAGAAAAACCTCAATCCCATCAGAGACCACTGAAATGCAGTTGCTGATATCGTGTTTGAAAACATTCTGTAGATGCTGATATCTTCATTGAAAATATTTTCTCCAAGTGAAATGATTCTGTAAGTACAGAATACTGTATGAAATTAGTTTTCATTAGCAGGCATCCTGGTGTTTACCCAGCTGTACTCAAAGCTGTTAGAACATGCTACAGAAATGCACTCTGTCCAGAACTGATTAAAAGAATGAATCCAAGGTGGCTTCTCTTGATGACAATCCTGCTTTTAACACAAAAAGAGTGATGTCTGTCATTTAATGAAATACCAGAAGCTAAGAAAAAGAAACTGTAACCAGTCAGCTTGGGACATGTGCATTTTTGGGCTAGCAAAGGATTTCTGTCCATCTTGTGGTTTTGTTTTTACTTTCCTTGTTGTATTCAGTGTTATTCATGAAACACTGGTTTAAATTGTCCATTCCTGCAGAGAATTCCTGGATGCAGAATAGTGTGAATAGCCAAGAAATCTGTAATTGTTCATCCTGCATAATGTCTGGATTTAATTCCTTCTTAAGGTCTGTCCAAATGGAAATGTTTGGCCGGAAGTTGGTAGTTATGGGAGAGAAGTCTGTGGGTTGAGAGTGGCCAACAGTGCAGTATAATGCTGTAGGCATCCTGTCAGAGGAACAATACTGGTCCCAGTAGTGCTGGGAGCTGGGAGGCACAGAACAGTGCTAGTACAGGTCCTGCTCTGGATCCTCCATGGCAGATTTACCCTTCCCTGCGTGCAGGTATCTTTGCAGGTGCCTCAGGTATATTCACAGAATCACAGAATCAGCTGGGTTGGAAGCACCTCCGAGATCATCAAGTCCAACCCTTGATCCAACCCCACTGTGGTTCCCAGCCCATGGCACTGATGCCACATCCAGTCTGTCCTTAAACACCTCCAGGGATGGAGAATCCACCACTTCCCTGGGCAGCCCATTCCAATGGCTGAGCACCCTCTCTGGAAAGAAATTCTTCCTAATATCCAACCTAAACCTCCCCTGGCACAGCTGCAGACCCAGCCCTCTTGTCTTGCTGATGGTTGCCTGGGAAAAGAGACCAACCCCCCCTGGCTCCCCCCTCCTGTCAGGGAGTTGCAGAGAGTGAGGAGGTCTCCCCTGAGCCTCCTCTTCTCCAGGCTGAACAGCCCCAGCTCCCTCAGCCTCTCCTCACAGCACTTGTGCTCCAGTCCCTTCCCCAGCCTTGTTGCTCTTCCCTGGACCTGCTCCAGCCCCTCCATGTCCTTCCTGACTGAGGGCCCAGAACTGGACACAGCACTCCAGGGGTGGCCTCACCAGTGCTGAGTCCAGGGGAAGAATCACTTCCTTGGACCTGTTGGCCCCACTGTTCCTGATCCAGACCAGGATCCATTGGCCTTCTTGGCCACCTGGGCACACTCTGGCTCATGTTCAGCTTGGCTGTGTCCAGTTCTCTGGCCACTGCAGTGGTCAGCAGTGGTTTGCTGTACTCACTTGTGACAAGGCAACTCCAGAATCTGGAGAAGCAGCTGGGTGGGCTGGGGCAGCACAGGCTGAGGAAGGGCTGGGTGGGTCAGTGCAGCAGGACAACTGACCCCAGACCACTGACCCCAGAGCAACTCAGGTGCTGTGACACAGCAGGGGAGGAAGATTAGCACACAAAGCTTGGGCAGAATTGTGTTTGGTGGGGAGCCTGCTCAGTGCTGGAGCTCTCTTCATCAGAGCTAGAAAATCCCCTCAAATTAGTAACTACTAAGTATGAGTAAGAGCCAGATGTGCTGACTGGCTGGTGAGGATTGGTTTTGTCCCCATTGCATCATCCCCATCTGTGGGGCAGCTGCCCTTTGTATGTGCTTTGCTCCAGCTGAGGTTGGAATTTTTCTATTGAAGGGAAACATACTGCAATTTAGAGACATCTTTTCATTATTAGTGCACTAGTAATGACTTGTGTGCTCAAACTGAAATAATGAAAAAGGAAGCAGAGGATGGGCAACACAACCCCAGTGTTATTTGCAACCTTTAACTGCCAGGGAATGATGATGCAGAAGGTGGCCTTTTATTATAAATGCTTCTGACTGAATTAGGAAACGTACTGAGAAGCCTCAGGTTTTTAATTAATCATTTTAATTTTAATGCACTTCCTAAATGCATTTATTACCTTTTTTTTATTTGCTTTCTCAGTTGCCTTAATCACCTCAATTACTGAGGAACCAGCTCCAGGCAAACTTCAGAAATATCCTTGTGGCAACTTTTCACGACTGTTTGGCTTTTATTTGCAGATGTCCAAACAGATGCTGCAGAACAGTCTTTTATAGAGTTATATACCTTTACTTACTGTTTCTTTTATAGGGATATATACCTTTACTTACTGTTTGTTTCTAGTACTAGCTACATTTCCTAGATAACACAGTCCTTGTAATATAAAGGCTGATGATGGACTACTGAAATTTTTGTCTGGGTTCTCTCTGGCAACATTTGCATGGTTATTAAACTGCCTGTTTTTCCACTGCTCTTCTTTAAGAATACTTAATAAGGACCTATTTCATGACTTGGTTTCACCACCAAGTATTGCCAATGCTAACCTGCTTAGTTTCTGTTCCATTAAGTGACCATATTCTGCCTACTCTTGTTAAATGGAAGTCAAGTGACTTTTAAAGATGGTTTGAATAAATCAAGTGGAAATGTGACCCTGCATTACTTTTTTTTCTATACCCACTACTCTATTTTTTTTGCTGAGGTTTTGTTTTAGGTGATCTGGCACCTTCAAATCCACAGTATTAAAGATAAAGAAGAAATACAAATTCCTAAGCATGGTTTCCTTTACATTACTGTCATTGATCAAGTTTTTAATGTCAAACTTGTCTTTTTCACAGAAAAGCAAGACAAAGAATAATAATTTTGAAAATAGTGATTTAAAAAAAAAGATTTAAACTTTCTAAACAATTTAAAGTGTCATCCTGTAATAACATGATATTTTACGTAAAATACTAAAATTCTATGGATAAAACACTTCCAGCACCATATGTTTAATTTATTTTATTTGTCTACTAATGGCTAAAATTTAACTAGCCTGTTTATATTATTTTTTTTTTTCATTTGAATACCCTTTCTTTAAATTCCTTTTTAAAAGAAGCATTTATCTTAGATAACTTATCATCGGGTATGTTTGCAAATTACCTACTTAAATATCCATCCAGATGCCCTGAAAGGTAGGTACTATGTATTTATATAGTGCAGGTATATAGCTAAATATATATTTATAGGTGCTCTAGCACAAACCACTAACCTATTCAGCAGTAATTCACTTCTGAGCGAAACCACAGCTCACGAGGTGAATACAGGCAGGGAATGCAGAAAGGACTGAACCTGCTTTTATGGTTTACATAACACAAATAATATTTAGTGTTGACAGATGGAATAGAGTGCTCAGGACTCGGTAATAAGGAACAAGAGCACAGCAGATAAGAGAACACTGAGTGCAGAGGGCATAACTCTGCAGCAGACACACGGTGTTTAGAAGATGAGCAATAAATAACAAACTAATTATGTTTCGGTACAAACAGTGCCTGAGCAGGAGGAGTGCTTTGAGCCAAGCTGTGGGTACATGTGGCTCATACAGCCCAACTTACATCACACTTCTTCAGTGAGGAATTGAGCCCCCCACCACAGAGCTGTTTAACTCTGATCATCTCTGCACGCACTTACTGCATCCGTGCAGTCCCACAAACACACACTCCACTCAAAGCTGCAGAAAATGAGGTATTTTTGCATTTATTTACACGCAGTTAAAAATCCAGTGGCGTTCACAGTTTGAAATGTAGATGCTTGTCACCTTTTTAACAGTTAAAAAATGGAAATTCTAGATTTGTTTTCGTTGGCTAATAGGAATGGAATTTATTACCAAGTGCAAATAGATGAAAATGAAACAGAAAATTTTAGATCAACCCCAAACATTAAAATGTTATTCTGCAAAATAATACAATTGTTTTACCCCTTTATCTCTTAGAATACTTTAGAAAGTTTCACCTGATTGGAAAATTACTTTTTTTTTTTAAATTTATTTTATTGGGCATATGTCTGTTAGGAGACATTGAAACATAGCTAAAAGGCTGCAAAGAAACTGGCTGTGTAAATTCTTGCATTAGGGTCACAGTGGTACCCCTTGCTTTGGTGCCTGAAAATAAGTGAGGACTCACTGTGTGAAACAGTTGGTTGTAAGCCAGAAGGTTCTTTTGGATTTGTACATATTTCCTGTGCTCTCTATGTACTTTGTGTGACACACATTGGTGAAAGGATGGAAGAGACTGTATAACTACTGTATTCTTGAGAAATCTCTATCCCTATGTTGCCTTTAAGACCAACAGATAGGGTGATGCTTTATCCAGGTGATAGTACAATTTGTGTGCTAAAGTAATTAAAAACAGGCAGAAATCATTTTTAAAACAAATAAATCCTACATCTGGGTCCCTGTACTTCCCTCTGTGGGAGGAATTAAACAATGATGTATTCATGGGGGAATAGAGAGATTTAATGGAGCTATTTGCCAATGCAGCCCCTTTTCAGATTGCTGCCATTTCTCCACAGCAATTTCAGGGCTCCTCCAACTGTGATTTTTCTGGGTGCCCTTTTAAAAGCTTTTAACTCAGATAACTAGAATAACCCATTGGCTCTTAGGTTTTTGTATTAAAACATATGAGAATGGGAGCTGTACTGTTTAAAGCAAGTAAGTAAGGAGAAAAGAAAATGAAAAGAAAAAAATGCAAAAAATTCACACTGTGAGTCTCATAGAATTCTTTCTTTTGTTGTTGAAATTTTGGTTTTGCTCAACAGTTTTAAATAGTTGCTTGATTTCCAGGCTTCAAAATCACAGAGAATAGTCTGTAAGATTTCTTGCATTTTCTGTGTGGGAAATAATTACTTGCATATCCACCATTTCCAGTGACCTCATATTTGTGGGTTGTCAGCATCTCTCCTAAGGACTGGATGACTTTATGTCCAAATTTTTTGAGTCTCCTCCAGTCTGAAGTGTATTGAGTTTTTTTAATGTGCATATGTGTGACTAAGTAGGGTGTCTGTTGACATGTGTGAATGTGATATTTAACGAATTTCCATTAAACTCAGCAGGATTTAGCAGTTCTGGAAACAAATTACAACTGTTCATGCAGAGCACTCAAAAATTCAGATACCCCAAGAATACGAGCTACTGAGTGTTGGTGAAGTTATAAAGTCTCAGAGTCGCCAAAAGCAAGAAATATTAGAAATGTTGTAAAGGATGAGGGGATTAAAGCCACCTTATCCCTTTCTACGACGACCTGAAAAGGGGTTGTAGCAAGGGAGGGTCGGTCTCTTCTCCCAAGTTACAAGCAATAGGACAAGAGGCAACGGCCTCAAGTTGTGCCAGAGGAGGTTCAGACTGGATATTGGGAAACATTTCTTCACCAAAAGGGTCGTCAAGCACTGGAGGAGGCTGCCTGAGGAAGTGGTTTTGTCACCATCCCGGGACGTTTTTGTACGATGTGTAGATGTGGCACTTGGGACGTGTTTTAGGGGTGGATGTGGCAGGACTGGGTTAAAGGTTGAACTCAATGATCTTAAAGGTCTTTTCCAACCTAAATGATCGTATTATTCCTATTGTCCTCTGCTGCCTGTTTTTTTGTTTTTCTTTTTCTTTTTCAGATGCTTAGCACGGTTTTTAAAGACATCTCTACATTGAAGTATGTATCTCAATTGACTTGAAATAAGAAGGCTGAGAAGCTTAAATCCAAAGAATAAGAACTAATAAGATGTTACGTTGGGAAAAAGTCCTGAAATCTGTTCTTGGTATGCTGTGTTGCCTATTTTTTAGTAAGTAAAATGTTCTCTTCATGGTTTTCTTTGTTTGCATAGGAGAAGAGCACTGCCCAAGGAAATGCAGAAGGATTTGTTTAAAGAAAAAGGAGCTCTCTAACTACTCCTATAATAGTGTGAATGATTTAATGCAGAGTAGAATTACCTGGTGAAAGGTAAATGCATTGGAAATCACTGCCTGAAAGCTCAGTTCCCATGAAAATACACGTGAATGATACCCCTAGAAACAAAAAGAAAACAGAAACTGGCTTTCCATCAATATAAAAATGGTAGCTGATTACACAGACAGCATTTGGAGCTGTGTTACCAACAAATCCCATACCATTTTCCCTCTTGCCTGCTGCTTATCTGCAAGGCTGGGCTCTCAGCTCTGCACAGTCACTGCCTTCATCCAGAGTCTCAAACAATGGGAAAGCAATGACAAATTCAGCCACTTATTGCAGCTGCCAGAGTGACAGCAGCAGAAGGAAAAGACAAAGCAAAGCAAAACAAAAAAAGCTGGTGCTAACAACAATGACATCTAACAGCTATCTGACATAGTCTAGAGCCCGTGCTCTGCTGCTCTGCCTGCCTGAGTACTGATGGTAAGCTGGCACCCAGATGCTACAGTGATGGGCAATAAATAAATAACATTGTTTAGTTCACAATGAAGATGAGTCAGGACACTCAAGAGACAGGGCATGATTCGCATTCAGCCTTCAGAACTCCATCAGATGTAAGTTATTTTGCTTGCCCTCAGGAATGCAGTAACTGGGACGGGGAAGCAGATAGTTATTACTGTGTTACTGCTGTGCTTGGCTACTATATGTTAGTTTACAACTGTTCCATGTTCAAGGAAGTTGTTCCTCTTTCCTCAGGTGTCTCTGAGAAGCTGCCTGGTGGAATGAATCCTTCCAACCAAGCCATGGAAGTAAACAACACAAGGCAAAGCAAACTATCTGCAGTCTGGCTTGTCCTCTACTACAAGTGCCTTTCTGGGGAAGTATCACCATGATTTTTCTCAGTCCAGAACCTCATATTTGAATTCCTTTTACATAATTTTGTGTCCTTTTTTTTTTTTTTTCCTTCCTAGAGGGAGACAGAATGTCAAGGTCCCGAGCTACACTTGTTCTTTTCATTGCAAGAGAGGTGCAAGGAAAAAGTGGAGCTCAGTTTGAAGTTACCATTTCTTTTTAATTGATCTGCATTTCTTCATGGCCATGAAAGAGCTCCATTCACTGCTGTGTCCTGTTCTTGCTGGGTGTGGATGGACCTTGCTGCTCTTGGACTTTTCCTCTGTTGTTCAAGTCTAACTCTAAACTTTTCAGCACATGAGAGCACAGAGATAACAAACCCCCAAATGTTGTGTGAGAATGTCACAACTTGGGAAACAGAGGCATGGATTTAAAAATTACGTGCATGGCAGAAAAATTAAACAACTGTTACTCTGAGAGGCAGCTAGAAAAGAGTTTCTCTGTACAGTGTCTTTGTTCCTTTTCCTTACCTGGGAGGATTTGAAGGCATGGTTCTATAGGTAAAAGAACATTTTTACATGGCCATACTGCACTCTTTAAAGCTCTTATTTTTCTGTTTTTATTACAGCTTGGCAATTGTGATTAGAAGCAAATGTCTAATTTGAGAAGACCAGTTCATGACTGCAATTGCTGTCTGGTACAGGCTTCTGTTCTGTGCAAACCTTCCCAACCATAAACATCCAGTCTTGTGCAGCATGGGATCCAGATGGATGTTTTTTGCTGAGTCTGGGATTTTTTAATAAATGCTTTTACTCTAAAAAAAATAATTAAAAAAAAATTCCCCCCACAGTTAATTAAAAAAATTAAAAATTGCTTTTGAATTTCATATATATTTAGCACATGTCCTAAAGGTGGAGATGCTGAATTTTCCTGCTAAATTTTAACTTCATTTTAACCTTTTCCATTCCTTGGTTTTGTTTGTCCCTTGAATATGGGGTTTGACTATGCTGTCTGCCTAATTTTTTTCAGCTGAATTTTGTGCCATGTTTCCTAATGGGAAGAGCCTCCTCCTGCTTCACTACTCACATTTGTGCATTACAACACAACAGTGCAAGAGGATTATGTCTATCAAACAAAATTAAAACATATTTAAAGACAGATTTCTCCAGTGCTCTGTAGGCTCCTGGAATAAATCTTGTGATACAGCATAGAGGAGACAAATGTAGCATGCTTTTGACTAAACTTTAGATAGAAGACTTTTTTTAATGTCTGCTTGGGATGATGTTCAGGACGGTGTGTCAGGAAAGAAGTGTAATTCCAGTTGCACACAGCTGAGTATTTAGAGGAAAAAATTGTTGTGTAATATGTACTGATGTATCCTATGCTTTGCCATCCAGTAGCCATAAATGAGTGCTGAAAGTTTCTTCTTTTTAGACGCATTTAAATTTAACCTCTCCTGTTACTCTCTTTCATCATTTTTTCTGGGGTCTAATTTTATATCACAGCTAAAAATATTACTCTTGCCAAGTCCCATTCATTCCCAAGAGCTGTCCCTTGGTTCCCAATTTTGAGGATCTTGCTCTGTGGCCAGTCACCATCATTTCCACCATCAGAGCCCTTGAAGCAAAGTTTCACTTTGGAAGGCCCACGCAGTGAGAAGTTAATCACCTATTGCCACAACAGTGCACAGGAACGAGCAGTTACCAAATCACCAGGTGGGTGCATGTTCAGGAACGCCCTGGAGGCTTTAAGACAATCACAAACTGTTTCTCCAGTGTTTGTTTATTTCTCCTGTGTCTGTTCAACACATATTTTTGAAATATTTGTTTAGTTCTTCACGGTTATTGAGTGTGCAAATGACGTGATTGGAGTCAGTTGATATTAGATTTCTTTACACTGTGTCCCTTGTTCCTTTTTGGAATTCTGCAAGAATAATGCACACTTCCTTAACTGTCTGTTGGCACTGCTTACTGAGATCTGCACAGGTAGGTGTCCTGGTCAAAAGATACGTTCTGTGCTGGTTGGCTGATCCAGCCAACTGACCTGTGTAAATAAAGGTCTTTTCTCCAAAAAGCCAGCCATGCTCATTTCTCAGTCAAGATTTGGAGTAAGTGGTCAGTACAGACCTTCGATTTCCATGCATGTTGATTTTTTAGGAATGTATGAGAAACCCCTTGGTTTGATTATAGCGACTACTGAGCGGCTTCCTAATTTAAATTTATTTGGATTTCATTTTCCATTGGTGTCTAATTGTTCAGGTACAAAGTTGGTTGGTATATCACATATCTACAACTTGCACTGACTTTGGACTCCATTTGCTCCTTGATAGACCACAACAGCATCCCTAGTCCTTCTGGATCCTTGATGTGTCCTAGCATTAAATTTAGGAGTTGGGGAAGGATTTTGTATATTTGGAAGTAAATGATATATGACATATGATATATATCTTTTCTATTCTACCTTCAAGGAAAGTGATGAACGAATGGTTGTATCTCACAGAGAATGAGAGATGTTTTGGAGAAAATGGCTGGAGAAAGGTCAAATTTGTGACTATTGTACGTTGTGAAATGTACATTGTGAAACTAATGAAAAACTTATGCAATTGGTTTCTACTGAGTAGAGGAAAAGCAGAATCTGGCCCATAGGGAGAAGCAATAAGTATGGAATATGAACAGTACAATGGCTCTATTTACACAAAGACTTAGTAAAACAAGCTGTGTTATTTTAGTTGAGTCTGCCCGACTTACTATCCAAACACAATATTAATGATACATAATTGGCATCCAATCAGTACCACTTGAGTGGAGTGTTGTTGTGCAATGTTCTGTCTCCAGAGCAGTTCCCTGTCACGGTGCATCACCAGCCAGGTCTGTGAGTGAGGGAGCCGCGCTCCCAGATGTGCTCCTGGAAAATGTGGGATAATCCTTTGCCACAGTGACAAAATCGTGGTGTTCCTGACTCTGTGTGTTCTGCTCCAGAGGCTACTGCAGCCTCTGCTCTGAGATGGAGGCTTAGCCTGGGGTTGCTGAGAGGTCTGGGATGTCTGTGGGGCAGGGTGCTGGGTCAGTCCCTGTGATCCTCTCCTGCCTTTTGCTGTTCTGGGTCAGTCCCTGTGATCCCCTCCTGCCTTTTGCTGTGCTGTGTTCCCACCCTGAAGAGCTCCAAGGAGCCTGACTGTGGCAAATGCATCACAGTTCCGCAGGCACCGCTGGAAAAGAGCACAGAAGACCTTGCTTTGGTCAGAAGCAAGTGGGAGAAAATATGACCTATTAATACTAAATGCTTCATCCTCTGACAGTAATTTTCTCCTGCATTTCTTTGTTGTTTGTTTTGCAGCTGTACTTCTTCATTTTCTTCCTCTTCTTGTACTCTTGTAGTGCCATAATAATGGCATCCTTGAGATTACCGTGGCATTCTCTGTGATATTTTGAATTTGTTGGTATAGTTTGCTTACATGATTATGTTAAAAAACCCTCTTGTTTACTCAAGCTGATGCAAGGAACAACCCTGCCTCCGTGAAAGGTGTGCATGCTGTGCTCACTAGCACTCCTGGGGGCATCATTCCTACCTTTTATTCTGATATAACCGGTTTCCAGAGGTTGGCAGGCCTTTTAAAAGATGGAGGTTTGAAAAAAAGGGAGCTGTTTGGTGGAGATAGGCTGCAATTCTGCTCTTTATAGCTCAATAATTCAGTTTAAAGTCTCTTAGAATTAGCAAGCTCAGAACTAATTAGGTCATGACTGCGATATCTTTAGGCTGCAGCTATTCGTGCTGAATCATTATGGAGCTGCTTGTGGTCCTCCCAAGCTCTATTTTCTGTCATTTTTCTATTAACTGAGACCAGACATACATTTCAGGTTTGTTTGGTTTATACAGTTCTGAGATACGCTGGGGAGCCCCAGCCAGTCCTTTTGTACCACTGAGGTCTGGAGAGTTGACAGGTCCTCCCAGCGGGAGTAACAGGTAGTTACTACAATAAATAACAAAAATAATTTGCCCTAAACTGTGTTTTTCCTCATCTCAGCCTGGGGTCTGTGGGTAAGGGAGAGGAATGAGGCCACTACTTCAAATCAGGCTGTAGACCACATTAAAGATTTCAGTGCTGCAAATGGCTCTTTTTGTTTTCCCCATTTCATCCCGAGCTGCGTTCAGCATTTCCTGCAGCTGCGTGTGTTTGGGTGGCTTTCCCTAAGCAGCAATGCCACCAATATCAGCTGTGATTACTAGAAACAAAGTGGGTGAGTCTGCTGTGTTCAGAGACATGCCACAAAGCCATTCTGTTTTGTACAAAGCCATTCTGCTGTGTCGGCTCAGTGCCTGATTACAGACCTACCGAGAAGTTGCAGGCAACACTTGAGCAGTCTGAAGTAGTGAAAATTGTATTATAGGCTGTTTAGTTTCTAGTATTCAATGTGCATCAATCTTATTTCCATGCTGAAGGCACAGTCCCTCACATCAGCTGTGGCCACTGAGCCTGGTGGGTGTGCACTACAACACAACCTGGAAAATTCACACACACTTGTGTATTAAAATCAGTGTAATCTCTGCAGTGCTGGCTGAGTAGTACTTTAAATTAGGTAATGTTACAAATTAAGTGCCACTTTTCTATCAAAACGCTTCTGTTTCACATGAAAATTCATAGAAGTCTTTCATGGATCCTTGAAATTAAAGAGGAAAATCATCATTAAAGCCTTCATTCCATATTGAGATGAATTCAACTTCTCCTTCTTTCAGCTTGAAATTAATAGCAAGTCTGCTTTCTGCCTTTTCAGTGTGATGTGCTGCAGTAACATATCACAGCTTGACAGAGAGTGTGTGGACTGTTTATTCCTTTGGAGCATCACAAGCTGCTGTGTCAAAATTCTGCACTTCCACTGGTAGAACTTTTTTTCAACTGTATAAACCACAATTATAACCTGAGGAGTGACACTGGAAACTCCACTGCAAATATGTTTATTTTCATGTCCTTGCTCATTATACAACATCTTTTGGCCAGTTCAAAAGGGCAAAGGTGTTATTTTCTGAACAGCTGGTGTCGCTGCTGGGCTCAAACAACTGGACCTGGAGTTCTCTCCTGTTTATGTGTCATCAGCATCCATGATCTGTCTGAGGTGGGCTGCACGTGTACTTTGTGGAGACATCAAATGGGTCAGGTAGATTTTATGTATTTTAAATACCTGAGTAGATATACACTGAAATAAATGCAACTAACACATTACAGGACTATAACAGATATTAGAAATACTTTCAGCCTGTATATTCCTGACATGCTGGCATTTTTTGAGCAACACCTGTTTTTGAGTGAGTTCTGTATCTCCACACAAAGCAGTGCTTTGTATCTAGAGCCACATCTGAAAGCCTGTTTCCTCCTAACTTTTTGCGATATTTAAAGATCTTTTGCTGTGTTTAACTTTGTTACTGTTAAATTTATTACTAGAGAAAGTAATTACCTGTAAAGAAACATAATTTCTGAGTCTTGAAATTAAATGTTGGTTTTGGGAAAGCTTCCAGATAGATGGAAGAGAATGAATCGCTGATAGAGAAGACTTTTTATGTCTGTGCAAAATATTCCTCTGCCTACTACCCTAATTCCTCCAGATTATTCTCTGTACCTTTGCTCCTTTTGGTATCCAGAGGCTTTTCCACAGATACAGCCATTTTATTTGTGCTTGTGTACCACTGACTGTAGCACTGTTTGTCATTTCTGACAAACCTGTGTGCAACAGGTTCCCCAGCAGCAACATAAGGGTTTTGTTAATACACTGCATTTTATGGCTTCATGAATTAAACAAAAACGTCCTGATAAATGGACTGTAAGCCTGGCAGGATATAGGTAACCTGCATTTATGCACTACCAAACACAAGCATCTCTACTACTGATTAGAGCAGTACCTTTGGGCAGCAACTTAACATAAATATTTGATAACAGCAAGAAAGCTAACTCCATCATATTGCAGGCACACTAAAAAGGTGGCTTTGGAATACTTTTGGCATTGATCAGTTCTTTTGAACTGCTCCATAATGATATGACTGGTTTTATGCACTGAATAGTGTTAACTTACCTTTCCTGCTGATTTTGGGTGCCAAAGGTGTATCAGGTGCCTACATTTAACTGGGGTCATTACTATCTTAGCTAATTACTAGGATCCAGGTACCACACACATATTTGTGGGTTAATCAGAGCTACCTGCTGGGTGCATGGGGGACTATATATTGCTGAAGGCTTAGTGGGAAATATTCTGTAACCTGAGCGTGAAAATGTATGTTCTATCCCTATATTGTGACATTCCAGCTGCAGACAGTGTGGACTGGAGGAATTATCACAGAATCTCAAGAAACCACAGCTTCATTGCAATATGTGTTTTTTTTTTTTAATCTGTTCTGCTGTTTATCAAACAACTGCCAAGAAGTAGGAGGCTCTCATCTTGATTTTTTCAATGAAATTAAGAAAAATAGTTTTTGTGTACATCTTCCTGAGCGCTTTCTGAAATGCTCCAGCTGGGCTGATAATTTCTGAGCTATTCAGCTCGCCTGAAATTCAGCTGCTAAATTGTTTGTCAACTGTATTCCTTGCATTCATTGTGTTCTGGTCTCCTAAATGAAACAGCTGTGAATGTACTCACAGTCTGAGAAAGCTGGAGCAGTGGTAGAAATCTGCAGTTTTAGTCATTGCTCATCAGCTGACGTAAAAGCCAAACCAATGGGGAGCATGAGTTTACTCTCTCTCTGGTCTCTAACTGTGCCCACGTGTTGCCATTTAATTTGGGTGGATCAGAGAAGTCAGCGTTCAAGGCTTCTGATAATTCAGGTTTCTGAGGGCATAATAAATCCCAAACATCATAAGGACAGATAGGTAAAGACTTCAGAAAATATAACTATATGTTTGTGGAAGTGGTGAAATAATTTTAAAAAGTGAAATGCAAAAACAAGGATCACAAGTTATCTAGTGATGAGTCTATAATGAAAAAAAATTTAAAGTGTGATGTTTTCAAGTGTCCTAAAATTCTGTTGCCTCAAGCAGGCCTTCCCAGAGATCCTTGTAAAAATACACTAAAGTTGCTTCTGAAACTTCAGTGACGACAGAGAAAATGTTCCTGGGTCTGTATTTATCTAGAGAATTCCCTTTGCTACCACAAACTCATAAATGTCTTTAGAATACTTTATTCCCGTGTTTGGTTTAGAAAACAACTTCTAATTGACAGCAATTATCTTAGAGCATAGCCAAAAGATGGCAGCAGTCCAATATGTTTTTTTCTAATAAGTAGACAAGAGACAGTTTATTTACTGTTTTATGAGCTCTGTTTTATTTACTGTGTTATGAGAAGGGAAAGATGCTATGGATTCTATTTCCTATTGGAAAGGAAGTGATCAAAACAACTGGAGAGGTAAAAAATGCTTTGCAGTTTTTGTATAAATGTAAGAAAACAAAGCAGAGAACAAACCACGTTGAGACGAGGCACTTGTCAGACCATGGAGAAATATCTTCATTTAAACACTTTCATGCTGGACAATTCCCAGATGGGACTTCACCCTATAGTGACAAAAAGATCCAACCAGACCCCCCAAAAAAAGGATTAGCCTCCTAAAATATGAGGAACTGGAGGGGGAACCAGAAAGACTGGCTGTGTTTCCTCACCCTTTACCAGTGAACCTGTCATCATTTCTAGAGTGTGATCTTAAAATCTGTGTGCTCCAGCTTTCCTGGGGATGTTCACGAGGGAAATGACAGGATTAATGAAGTGGTCTTCTCAGGCCTTCTCGAAGCCCTGTGAGGTCAGGGAAAAGGTTCCCAGTGACTCCATTTGTGTGTGAATCAGCTGCTGTCTGGTGCCGTGCCAAGAGGAACTGCAATTGTGCAATGCACTGATGTGCACCTTATGCTGGGTCTGGATTATCAGTGCAGTCAGGGAGCTGATAACAAAACAGAAGCTACAAAGAGAATTTGGTGTGTGGGGGGGAATGGGGAATTAACTGTTTATTGGGTTTACAGTGCAGACAAATTCCCAAACAACAAACCCATAAATAACCAAGCGCTTCAACAAAGAAGCCTTTGCCCCTACCCCCGAGCATTTTCAAGTTCAAACACCTCACAAATCGTAGCACATAACATCTTCCAAAACAGAAAATCCCTTAGGAAAAGGTTTCTCATAATCACAAAATTTCCTTACAGGAGATTGCTCAACAACTCTTAAGCAACATTTCCATTCTGTGCACAGCAAACACAAAAGCTTGTGGCGTTTCCAGGGTGCCTTCACTTGCTGCTTGAGTGAGGTTCCTCCTTTGTAGGGTGAATATGGCTTGGGAATACAATCCTGGTCACTGATATTCACACTTGTGAAGGTGCATTATCACCCTATTAATGTTTTTCAGATGTTTCACCAGGGCTAAAGCCCTGATATTCAACCAGTGTGATAAACCCCTGCAGAAACACTTTGGGGTAGTTGAAGGCCGTCCTGATCGGGGCCATTATTTATTTTAAATTGTGAAAAGCCCACTAACATTTCCCTCTGACTTAGTATTTATTTTTGGTAGCTCAAGGTTCCAGGCTGAAGTTTGCCATTGTATGATATATACTTTTGTCTCCTGAACAGAAGCAGTTTGTCCAAAGGAAGCAGGGTGAGTAGGACTTGGTTTTTGCTACATAAGGTTTGAAGAGAAAAGCTATAGGAGAAAAGATTCAAAATAGCTGAAATGTAATGGAAAATTAGCCCAATTTTTAAAACTTCCACCTTTTCTTTGTGCCTTTGTATAATTAGATAACTCTAATTATACAACTCTGAATTGCTACTGAATTTTACTTCAGAAGGGGAAACACGAGTTAATTCCGTTTAACCTCTTGCAGAAATCTGAGTTCTTTCCTTCATGTCCCTGCCGGTTTCTTTTTCAGGTAGCTGCTATCCAGGGCTGTGAAGGCACACCTTGTTTTGTTCACAGGCCTGCAGCTTCACAATCCTCCTCTCAACTACCGTGGTGCAGTGAGCACTGAGCCAGATTTACAAGCCAGGAGGGTTTGACACGAGTGGGAGCAGTCTGGGAAAGCAGCGAGCAAAATGTGACTCAAGAAGAGGCACATGGATTCCTCAAGCTCTCTGTTAAATAAACAGCATATCAATGTTTGCGGTGAGTTAAACATCTGCATTTCACTTCAAGCGTTAAGTGAACTTTGAAAACGCAATTTCCCCCTGCTTTTATTAAATTCAACAGTTGGACAAAACTTGGCCGTCGAAAGTACTTTTAAAAGGAGTGATCAGTAAAGAATAGTGTTCTCTGTTATGTTGAAAAAATAGATGTACTAACCTTTTTCTTTTTTTGGTGGCTCATACATGTGTCCTTTGTGTGGATCATGGTTCCATTACTGGTCTTAATAACTGTGTTTACTTTTTGTCTATGTGGTAATTAATTTATATGTTGAAATTCAAGGCTTTTTAAAAGCTGTATAGCAAGAGGATCAGTCTCATAGTTATCCTAAAGCTTAAAGATTATTTAACTTTATTTTTTCAGGAGGAGTTTCAACATGAACATCCAGATTTTTTTCAAAACAAGCAAAAAGCACAACATTCATTTAGAAATTTAAATAACTTCTGATGAAATCTGGACTATCACATTGGTCTACAGAATTAAAGATGTATGTGAATTTTAATTTAGTATCTTTGAATAACTTTGTTTTTCTGGTGAACGATTTACTTCTCAAAATACACTATTTCAGGCAATACGAGACGAAGAAAAATGGCAGCTGGTCACCAGTGGTGTCCCCCAGGGATCAGTGTTGGGCCCAGTTCTGTTTAATATCTTTATTGGTGATTTAGACGAGGGGATTGAGTCCACCATGAGCGAATTTGCAGATGACACTAAGCTGGGGGGAGTGTTGATCAGCTGGAAGGCAGGAGGGCTCTGCAGAGGGACCTGGACAGGCTGGACAGTTGGGCTGATTCCAACGGGATGAGGTTCAACCAGGCCAAGTGCCGGGTCCTGCCCTTTGGCCACAACAACCCCTGGGGACAGAGTGGCTGGAGAGCAGCCAGGCAGGAAGGGTCCTGGGAATTTGGATTGACAGGAAGCTGAACATGAGCCAGAGTGTGCCCAGGTGGCCAAGAAGGCCAATGGATCCTGGCCTGTATCAGGAACAGTGTGGCCAACAGGACCAGGAAAGTGATTCTTGCCCTGGACTCAGCACTGGTGAGGCCACCCCTGGAGTGCTGTGTCTAGTTCTGGGCCCTCAGCTCAGGAAGGACATGGAGGGGCTGGAGCCGGTCCAGAGAAGAGCAACAAGGCTGGGGAAGGGACTGGAGCACAAGTGCTGTGAGGAGAGGCTGAGGGAGCTGGGGGGGTTCAGCCTGGAGAAGAGGAGGCTCAGGGGAGACCTCCTCACTCTCTGCAACTCCCTGACAGGAGGGGGGAGCCAGGGGGGGTTGGTCTCTTTTCCCAGGCAACCATCAGCAAGACAAGAGGGCTGGGTCTGCAGCTGTGCCAGGGGAGGGTTAGGTTGGATATTAGAAAGAATTTCTTTCCAGAGAGGGTGATCAGCCATTGGAATGGGCTGCCCAGGGAAGGGGTGGATTCTCCATCCCTGGAGGTGTTTAAGGACAGACTGGATGTGGCATCAGTGCCATGGGCTGGGAACCACAGCGGGGTTGGATCAAGGGTTGGACTTGATGATCTCAGAGGTCCCTTCCAGCCCAGCTGATTCTGTGATTCTATGATTCTATGTCACTGATCCAGGCAAGCAGTGTTGGCCCTTCCTGGCTCCCTCTTTCCAGAGGAGGGTTCAGAGGATGCCGCCAGCATGTTCCTGCAAAAACGAGCCCTGCTGCCTGGCCTGGGAACGGTCCTTGGAATGTCTGCAGGTCCTCTGCAACCCGAGAGCCACAGGGTCACCACCTTTGGTACACAGGGGCAGGCACATGCAGGGTTTTTCTTGTCCCTGACTGTTTTCTGACTCTGGCCTGCTGGCATTATTAAGCATGTCTGATTTATTTCTGCTTGAATGAAATGTTTTGTTTAATCTCAAATGATCTGTCTTAATTGGCTGAGTATGTGGAAACATTTCAGTTTGGGACAGACTCAAAACAATAACCACTAACTTGTGGGATTTTTTTTTTTCTGTTGGCTACTGAACAAAAAAAAAAATCAATTATTTATATGATTTCTGTTTTAACATCAGCTGCAGAGGAACTCAGTAGGATTGTGCCTTTATTTGAACCTGAAAATCAATGTGAAATGTGATCAAAATCAAAGCAGGCTCAGAGGAGCAACCAGGACAGAGAAGAGAGGATATTTTGCTCTTTTAGATGTATTTCTCTCTTTCTTTCTGACACACTTGAATTCAAACTGAATTCATATCGGAATGTCTTTAAAGTTGATATTATTTTGGGATTCACAGTTTCCTTTGATTGTGTATAGAACTAGAAGGTCAGCTCTGGATATTGAACCTAGTCTTTTATTAGCTGATGCACACACTCTCTTTCAGGATAGTGTTTACTTGTCACTAAATAATGTGAGCAGCAGGTTTAGATCAGGACATTAGGACAGGTTTTAAACTTGTTACACAACAGTGCTTTTTTGAACCAGGGCTTCGTATTTTAAGTTAGCACCAGAGTTACAACTTCCAGTCAGCGTGAGCTTCATCATCTTCAGCTGCACTTTCCAGATCAGGTACATCCCTAGTGGAGGTAAAACACAGGGTGGAGAAAGGAGAAAAAGAATGAAAGACAGACAATTTTTCATGCTCGTCTTACAATACTGTAGTGGAGAACAGGCATGGAAATAATGCTGTTAGAGACTGTCCAACACAAATATGGTTTAGAGAGACAAATGAGTGTTTTGGCTGTATCTTGTTGCAGAAAAGAGTCAGACATGAGATGAGCCCACGTCGCCTCTCCTGCAGAGCCAAGCAGAGGCTGTGGTTTCTTCTGCCCCTGATGGTGCATTCACTTCAGAAGTGGTTGAGTCTGACATGGAAAACAGGAGTTAAAAAAATCCATTCTTCATTGTCCAAGCAGAAATTAAATAACTGTAATTTGCTTTATTTACTGTGGCATTGGAGAGATGGAATAGCTTGCTTAGGTGCTGATTATGAATGTACTCACCCTCTCTTCTTTCCCCTCCCCTTCAAACACTCTTCTATCTCAAGCACTCATTTGATATATTGACCACTGAATTCAATACATACAACTACTGTTACGTTGCATTGTAGTCACAGGAAGGATGTTAAAGCAGTTGTCCAGTAAATACAGCTTTGACTAAGTCAAACATACTTTCCAAGACTAGCTCATATGAAGAATGTGAAGTTAGAAGGTGATGTTTTGGGTAGGCTAAATGTCATTGGGGTCAGTCCGGGGGTAATTTTTGGTAAATGATCAGTGTTATTAATATTATTATTTCATAGATTTCACTTTTTTTTTTTTTTAACTGGATGTTGTATATCTTTTGAAAAGGCTGCACTGAAAAACTTAACAGTCTCAATTACACTTTGGAAGACTTCCCGTCAGACCCACTTATGTCTGTCTCCAAGTTCAAAGTGTCAGGTCACATTGAGGTTTTCTTAATAGCAAGGAGGCCTTGGAATGTCACTGAAAGAACACAAGACCAAGTTCTGTGGTAAACAGGGAGTGAGGCAGTAGCTACACTTTCTGAGAAAGCTTTCAAAAACAAAAAAAAGGAGAAACTTTGGTTGTGTATGCACTTCTTAGTCTGTAAGATATGAAGTCCCGAGGCAGCATTATCCACTGTCCATCCTTCCCATTCCCATCCTTTTGCTACAAAGTGCTGCAATATTATACTGGAGGCACGGAGAGAGGAATCTACAACTTCTTTTTCTCCTCCAAAACTGCCTGCAAACTAAATCCCCATTTAAGCTTTATACTGTGAGCTATTTATTACAGAGAAAAGGTTACTTTAAGAGCTTGAGTTGGTAATTTCTCTCCAGTTTTCTTCTGTGTCTCGTCTGAAAACAGGTGTCCTTAAAAAAAAAGAAAAAAAAAAGGAAGGTCTGGCTCACCAAATGTCACATGCCTCACACTGTATATATTACTTTCTCTAATTCTTGGTAGACGAGATATCACTATGTAAGGAGAGTCAGTGAAAAGAAATGATTAGGAAAAAACTGGGCCAGTTATTTGTGAAGTTGTGGTGTTTCCTCCCCCCCTTGGTCTTACAGTGGTAAAGCCAACAAGATTTGGGATATGAGAGCAGCATAATTTGATTATTGCCCTCTGGTCTTCAGTTGCCAATAACCTTCACTAGTATTGGTGCTACCTAAAAGCTTTATTGTTATTTTTACAGCAAGGATTGGACTGAGTTCCCTTCTCTCCAGGTGATCAGATTAGGATCAGTAACACTGGTGAGGCAATATAGTAATACCAACTCATCACCCTTTACATGCTTAGAATTCCTCAGTCCTATTTCCCAAACTTTCCACCCCCAAAGTAAATTCCAGGATTAGTTTATTTATTTTTTTCTACAGTCATGGTACAATAGTGAAGTCCATCAATCTCTGCTTTATTTCCCGTTTCCACTGTTAAACAAAAGTGAAATCATGACTAGGAGGCCAAACATGATACAGTGGGAATAATTATGGTTTTTTTCCAGTACGCTTATAGTGTCTTTTCTTTAAGTGCTCCAATATTATTTTTCATAAAAGTCAAGAGAATAATTTGACTATTCTATCATAACAATTCCATCTTGTGACTGGATTTTATTGTTAGTGCACAAACCAGAAAACAGTATAAATTTCTATCTTCATAGTTTGTCCAAGTATCTGTTGTCTAAACTAGGCAATAGCTTAAAGGACAACCAATATAAATGATTACCTAGAACTTTTAATTAAATTTGGATAGTTCAAGATTAAGCTGGACAGGGTGCTGGGCCATCTTGTCTACACTGTGTTTTTGCCAAGAAAGGTTGGATCAGATGATACATAAAATCATTTCCAATCCAGTATTCTATGACTGAAATATTAACCATTGGTCTGACTCATCACTTTCTGCTCTAATTCTGAACTCCACTGGCAGTAACCATATGTACAGACTTTGATACACACTTGGCTAACAGATCTACCAGATGCTTTGAAGCTGGGATTAGGAATGTAAAAAACACCCCAAAAAACTAGTCATACATGGACATGGATCAAAGTCCAGAACAGAACAAAATATGTGTCTCTCAAGTCTGGGTTTCCATTAGTTTTTGGTTTGGTGTTTTCTCTTGTTTTTTACAAAATACGTGTTGGAGAATCTGTGTTTTATTTCCCCAGTAATCTCAAACTGAACGTAGCTGAGTTTATAAAGAACAGCCTTACATGTGGTTACAATGACAGTATTTTTCTTTTTTTTTTTTTAAATCAGTAGTCTGTTTTTCAACAGTTTAAATTATCAAAGCCCCTTTGATTTCTCTCAAAGAATACTTGTGAAAGTATAAGTTACACTGGATACTTCTTCCATCTTCTCTTAATGTTGACATTTTATATGAATTTTTTTAAATTTTATAAAATGTTCTATATTTATTAATAACATATATATGGTTAATAGTGTTTAAAAGAAATAGCTCTACAGCCAAAAGTTCTGTGGTTTACATTTTAGCATGGCACATTGTGAACTGAAGATGTCTAAGTACTCTGTCCAGGGCTACCTCTGAAAGAGCACCCTGGGTGAAATGTTAGGTAGAATTTAGGAGGGTGGTTTAAAGCATTTAGTTTGGTCTTATATATGTTATAGTTTCCAGTAGCTTATGAAGAAGAACAGAGTGACTCCTTTGCCTTGATTAGACTATAAAATTACCTGGCTTTGTACATGACAGCAGGTGTCAATGATGGCTCTTGGTTCAGGGATGGAGGCAAACTCATGGAACAGGTGGGGAATGAGGTAGTTCAGGATTCATAGAGAACAGAGGAAAGACAAGAAGAGATTACTAAGGTGATAAAAAGGACAAGAAAGGCATTTGCTAAACTGTTAAAGGTTTGGTCACACATGAAAACTGCAGATAGAGATGAGGTGGCAGCATGAGCAAAGGTACAATCTGAATAAGAACTGGGCAGACAGACATGGAGCTCTTTTCAGCTGTTTCACTTTCCTTCCTCTGTTAACCAGGAAACAGGTATTACTGCATTTTACACGTGAGGATCAGAAGCAGAGAGAGATTTATTTAAGGTCATGCAGGAAGTCTACAGCAGAAGAGAGAACTAAATCAGGAATTTCTGAGTTCCAGACCAGTACACTAACCATGGGACAGCTCATTTCCTCTCTGTAGGAGACTCTGCTGCCAAATTGCATTAGAATAGAAATTGCAAAAGTCTCTCTTGTTTATATTTCTTTAAAACAAACCTTCATTAGGACTTGATTCAATACATCACAAATACATTATCAAGATTACCATGAAATGTTTATAAATCTCTAAATCCCAGCGATAGGATTGGCTGCTGATGTAAATGAAACTGAGATCAAGATTTAGGAAAAAAGCAAGTAAGAGTTATCTGAGGAGAAGAATACGCTTATTTGCTGATGTAAAAAAAAAAAAAAAATCTGAAAAAACTCCGAGAAGTTTTTCTCAATTGGGAAGAACTTGTTTGTGTGATTGAATATGTCAGGATAATTTAAAAGCTCATTTATTATGAAATAGAATCCGCCTGTTTGAATCCTGCGTCTCAACAAATCCCCCGAGGCTGTTTACATAAAAGCAAACAATCTGCCAATGTTCAAAATTTTACTCACTTCCCTCATTTCCCAGCTCTTTCTTAAGGAGAAAAAAAAAAAAAGGGAAAAAGAAAAAAACTTTTGTGCAATGTTCTTAAACTTACAGAGCTCATACTGCTGCAAGAGCCAAGTGTTGCCGAGCTGCTGCCGTCCACAAAGGACGTTGCTCAAGTCATATATGGAAACAAACTGGGCTTTAAAACCAAATTAAATAAAACTCCTTATGCTGAGTATTATGGATTTCTACTGGATTATAAGTATTGTTTAACACTGTAGTGATGCTCTTCATTTTCAGAGTCGACAGTGCATTCCTCAACTTGGCTCCAGGACAAACAGTTCCTGGCCATAAGTCAGGATATGGTTTTGGTGACTGTACAGACACAATGTGTTTCGATCTTCCTTTTTTCCCTAGGTACTCATGTGCTGCAGTTATCATCAGATCAATTTCTGCTTTTTTCCTCACTTTTAGATGAAGATTTTCTGAGCTGCACTAAATTTTGGCCCACACATTGCCAGCACTATTCCTGCTCTGTGTTTGTGAACAGCCATTCATTCCCTTGGCTGAGTACAATCCTGCTGAAGTCAATGGCTGTTCTGTCTTTGACTTCCATGACTCTTGACTTTCAGCCTGTGCCTCAAATGAGCATCAGAAAGTTCCCAGTGACAGCAGCTAAAGCCATGGATTTGATTAAATGTGCCTGCAAGGCTGGCACTGCTGGTGATTCAGCTCTGCTTACATGATGAGACAGGTGAATGTGTCTTCTGGGTGTCCAATGGCAGTCACATACACACGTGTCCAAATGCAGGACTGCTCGTGAACTGAACACAAGGGAAGGTAAAACTCTTCATCTGAATAATTTACACATTTTCTTGTTCAGATTTTTTTTCAGCAGCCAAAATCTAGGAATAGAGAAACAGTTGAAAGTACTTCACCCTGGCCTTTCCTGCTATCTCATAGTCATGAAAACATGTCTCTTTTATAAAGTAAATGTCTGAATTTCTCTTGCTTCCCAAAAGAACATCAAATGTTTGTTTAAGGTCTACCAGGAAAATAGAGATATAAAAATTTCTTTTAGACACGCACACATTCCCTTCTACTCATTGTTGGAACCTATCTTGCCACTATAAATCTGTATAAGGAAGGGGAGATATGGTGCTTACAAGCACGTTTAGGGCTGGAGAGCCTGAGCAGGGAAGAGTGAAGCTGTAGTAAGGCTCCCACAATAGTCTTCTTCACTGCCCCCCATGCTCCCCCTAAAATAAAATCCTATACACTTCCTGATGTCTGTTACTCTTAAATTAAACACCACACGATTCTCTCCTGTTCTATTAATGCATCCACTTGTTGTTCTCTTCACTTCCTCTTTTCTTTGGCAATGATTTTCTTTTCTTGGCCAGGCTTTTGGCTCCATATAATTTATTTATTTTTTTTTTGTATTTCAACAGAACATATCACATGGCAACAGTATCTGAAAGCTGTTCTCCAAAATCCTTTAGGAAAGGCAGGATGATATATTGGACCAAGGAATACACTGTTTTGTCTTCTGGCAGGTAAGTTGTGATTATTCTAGACCAGCTGTTTTCCCTGTTTCCTTATCAACAGTTTTGGTACTCGCACAATTTCTCTCTCTCAGCCCTTCAACAAAGCATAAGAATTCTGGACATGCATCATTAATCTCCAAGGCTAACATAGGCTCCAATACCAGAATATTATTTCTCAATTTTATCCATCATTTTGTTTTATATGAACCTTGCCAATAATTTACAGTGCTGCTGCATCTGTCAAGACGAGCCTTCTGCTGTGTTTAAAGAGGATAGTTCTAATATCTGATTGGAAATGGTGTGGAAAAAAATAAACCCAAGACTAAGTCCAGTCTCAATCCTTTTTCTTTTATCAGATCTTTCCCTATATCGTTGACAAGGTCAAAACAGGTGCTCATTGCAAAGATTAATTATCAACCAAGATGTTGATGCTGTAATTCACAGCCTGTTTTCAGTTGTGGCAGGAAATCTCAGCTCACACAAGGGCTCTGCTGTGTGGCAGGAAAACCTGCAAAGCAACACTGGCTCCAAACAGGTTGGGCTGGAAGGGTGGAAAGTTGCAATTTTGGTTGGCCAAACAAGTGCCTTCCCACCAGTGATCTCCCTTGTGCTCTTCAGCTCAGTGAGTTCCCACACAACGTCCTGCAATTTGAGTTCTCGGGGTTGGGAACAGGGAGGACGTGGGCACACACTGCAAACCCTGTTTTGCTAAACAGACAGGATTGATCTCCCTAGAATGGGGCTGCTAAATTACCAGCTATTTTCCAAGTGTTTCAGTGAATTCACTGCTTTATCACCATCAACTGGGATGACAGCCAGGTCCTTGGTTTACTTGGCCACTTCTGAAAATGAGACTGCTTTCAAATTTTCTGGTAAGACTGACTTGGAGATTTTGTATCTTTTCCTTGGTGCTGTGATGCTGATGGAGAATTGCTCAGGTATAGTAAAAGTGAGGTGTAGCTCATGCCTAATCTTTCAGGATTTTCTGGTGCACAGTGAATGGTCAGTTTGGATTATTTCCTCCTGGAATAACTCCACTAATACATCAGGAATCTCTCAGTGATTGCCCCAGAAACTCACAAGTAATCCACACCACAAGACAGGCAGTTTGAAGATGATGTCTCAGTAGTTGTGTATTCTTTTGGACTCTAAAGAACCTCAATGGGAAAAGAGGCTCCACTGAGGCTGTTATTAAAGACTTTATTCACTCCTTTTTTTTTTTTAAAGAATTTTCCTGATCAGAAATAATTTCACAGAAGGCAAACTTCTCATCAGCTCTTAGTAGAATTAGGGACCACTTATGGAGACAGAAAAGGTAATGGAAGAATGAACTATATTCCAAGGAAGGCCACAGTAGCTTTTACATGTACCATTTCTCTGATTATCCAAGAAGCTATATAGGTTTCGATAAAAAAAAAGAACATTTTTAGCTTTGAATGGGCAATCAGTAAGAGACACACATTATTTTAAAGCAATCATTTAATTTCCATAGGATTCAACCAGCCATTCTAGATCCAGTGGTAACACTGATTACTTCAGTAGGCAGGTGATGATGAGAAGCATTTAATGTCCATTGAAATAAGCACTGAGGTGGAATCAGGAATCCTTTCATGCCTCAACATTTGATTGTTGCTATTATCCAGGGGAGAAAATTTTCAAGAAAAAAATAAATTGGGTAAAGACGGATAGCATGTCTAGTACTGAACTGTAACAGAGAGATAATCAAGTACAGGAATTTGTTAAATGGGAATTACAGTATTTATTCCCAGGCTGTCTCAGTGAGTATGTCTGAAGTGATCAGGAGGAGGCAATCTGGACATTTAAACACAGAAAAAATGGCTGAGTCATCTGATCCATGGGAACTGTTTGCACTCATGAGTCTGTGGCCACTGGACACAACTTCTTTCCCTGCAGGAAGGACAGAACCAGACACGCTCCTGATCCAAAGGACCTGCAGTTCCTGTGGCAGAAGGTTCAGGAGCAGCACATGGGCACTGTTTGTGTTCACTGATGAAAGGTCTTGACTCCAGTTTTCATGTGTTATGATGAAGTGGTTGAGCCAGCAGGACCTGCAGCCTGCTGAGCCATGAACCTCCAGGAGGGTTGATTTTGTGATCACAAAAGATCATGCACTCCATGGAATTCAATCAAAATTTGAGGGAATGGGATGAGATGTAGACTGCTGCTGCTCAGACCTGTTGGAATCACTCTTTTCCAAATTTAATCAGGCTCTCTGCTGAGAGAGTCACAACATCCTGAATGTGATCCAAGTGTTTAGGATCCTTGCAGTCTACGGATAAGGTTTTGTGTGAAGCATGAGAAAACAAGGAGCATGAAATATAAATGTCAGCTGTAACAGTGGCTTGTTGTCGAAAAATTAAGGCTGTGTTACAATTTTAATTCCTTCCTGAGTGAATTACTCAGACAAATTCAGGCCCATTGGAAAAAGAAGGCAGAAATTCAATTTCTGATGCAGATATGCTCCTGTCAACATTATACACACGGGACAAATATGTATTAGCATGAATTTGAGCTTGAAGTAACTATATTTCAGCATAATTGCAAGTAGCGTGAGCTAAATTAGGTGTAATATTTCATGAGGAATTGCCCCTTACAGTTTATTTACAATATATTTTCTACCCCTGTTTTTTAAACGAGTTTTCTAACCAGGAGAGGGTTTTTGTGCTTGGTTTAAGCAATTTTTAATTTTTTTTCTTTTCTTCTGATGTTCAAGCCTGAACTCTATTACAAAACAAAACCAAAATTGTTTTTTTAGCATTTACAGTTTTCCTCAGGCTCAGTAACTTGTCCTTCCACTTTGTCTAACTGGTGACCAGGAGAACCTGAGCACGGACAGAAGCGGTTCAGAGTTCCCCCAAGCTAGAAAGTAGAAGCCTGACACATAATTTCTGGTTTTACTATTAACTAGCTATGACCCCAGGCAGTCAGAATTTTAAAATGCTATTAATTGTTCGCCACTAATTAAAGATTAAAGAAAAAAAACATTCCTTCTCGTGTTTTTACAACCTGTAATGTTACTTATGGACTCACAGGCTGCTGAAGAGTTATTAATTCTTTAAAATTCCGAAGTCAGACTCCCTCCTTCTGTGCTTGTGCTCTAATATCTGTATACAAATGCATGTGGGTGGCCTCTAAGAACCTTTATGACACTTTTTCTTTTGAGTATGTGAAGCCAAACTTTTTCATCGAGCACCAGCACCTGGAGAATATGGTTGCAAAACTGTGACTCACAGATGTTTTTTTCTCTGCCCCTGTACCTTTAGAGGCAGATGGGCCCTTCTGATTATTAAATCCGTCATTAGCCCACTGTTTATCAAATCCTACTGTTTATCAAGAGCAACTGGCTTACTGAGATTTCGTAGGTAATTTTTCTGCTTGGCTTAAGGCAATATCTATACAGATTGTATTAATTTAGTAAGAGCTGAATAGTTACAAGGCTGCCTATCACACTGATATATTCTAATTAAGGATATAAACTTGTTTACCAGCTTTCTTTAGCAGAGATATTACTTGAGGTAAGCCAACACTGTGAAAATTACTTATAGAAAAAAAATTAGATCATCCTTAATTAAATCTCTCTACAGAGAGACCTCTCCACATCTTAAATGAGTGCTCTTTCTTTTCATTAAGGTGAATTTATTTCTTCATCAAAAAATTATCCTCTGCCAGGAAATTCAAACACTTTCACTTAGCTGAAAACCTTGAGGCTGAGTTCCTGCTCCTGGCTGTGGTTTGTTGTTGAGTCTAAAGTTCATGCTTTGCTTTAAGGTAATAGTGATTCTGGGAAAAAAAATAATACTGTGAAAACATCAAGTTTGTTCTAAAATTAGACATCTGCTTGCCTAAGCTGTTGCATTATTCTATTTTCATTTAGTTTACTTTGGTGTATCATGAAAATTTCCTTCTCCTCACTTTTAGATGATAAGGCTAACTTTTTTTATTATTTATCTGCAGCAATGACATATTTCTGCATCCCTATCAATCTCAGGCTGTGGTGGCATGGCTCAGGGAGAGAAATGTTTATCTGAAATGTAATTGTTGGCTATTCTAGGGCTGCTTCTTCTGCTAATCAGCTGGCATTTACTTTGTTTGTAACCCAAAGCCTCCTGATGTTACTTGAAATCTTCCTACTGCTTTTTAATGGACTTCGGATTTGTATTTTATTATATACTTAAATAATAACACTGAAGTGTTTTTACTTTGAAATATGAAGAATTATATGAGGAGAATTAGAGGAAAAAACACCAGAAAAGCACATGAACCTGTCTACTTACCATTATATATTTGAATAAGGTAGAATAGAATATTTCAATAGAATTGAAGGTTTCTATGTTAAAAAGATACTTTTGTTTGTGCTTTTAAAAGCAGCTGTGCTCTGTTTCCTGATGCTTTTGATAATCAGGAACAACTAATATTAATCTGGCTGTGATTTTGTAACAGAACTGGACTCTGGAAAAGCATGGACATTTTGTGAACTGCAGCAATAACTGCAGGTCATTAAACAGAAAGGAAGATTTTCCCTTAGTCACAGCTTTGATTGTCCCATCAGTGTCTGCTCCCAAGAAACAACAGATCATGTTTTTCATTTCTTCACTGAGTTATCAGTTTCAAATGTCCTCTTATTCTTGGAAAAGATGCCTCTGGAACTGAAAGCATCACCTTTCATCTTAATTTCCTGGAAGGAAAGCCTGTCAGGGCCCACATGGCAGATGGGAAGATGACTCTCGACAAGGGTTGCTTTTATGATTTCTGGGGAGAAGAGATTGCTCCAACCTCTTCTGTCTGTTCATTTATGTAGGTTGTAAATGCTTCAGGAGCAGAGTCCTGTGATTGTTTTGAGAAAAAACACATAACATCATACAGGAGTATTTCAAATGTGATTTACCTCTGCTCCTAATTAACTTCTGAATTAGAAGTCTCCTGGGTTAGTAACAAATTTGATTAGTTACCTTTATCAATAACATATATGAATTGCCATATTATTTAAATTAAAAGCTGTTCCATTTAACAGCAGTTCACCCTTATTTTGAGCCACAATTAAAAGTAATACACAGACCACAACTCCCAAACAGAGGCATTCAAAATCACACGACCGAAATGAGAAGTGAAGAATGTCTCTTTAAAACAGCTGATCCTAACTAGTGCATTTATTGATTGGTGTTTTAATTCTGTGACTATTTATTGAAGTATTGAGAAAATGAGATTATCTTTTTCGGTTGATGTTTGTGAAACTGATAAAGTCTGAAGGGATAGATCTCTACCTGTTGGCTAGGCCAGAAAATAAGTGGCGAGGTAATACAGCACGACTATTAGAACTAGTAATGAACTCAGTGAGCTAGGGGTTATTGATTTTAAATAAATTATTCCTTTCCAGACCTTGTGGAAATTCTGTTTGCAACCAACAGAACAATACAACCCTTTAGTTTCAAAACCGTCTTTAGAAGTGTTTAATCTCTCAAGCCTTCACATATTAAATGCTTAAACATGTAAAAAACCCAAATAAATAATACCACATAACCTGAAAGCATACAGCAGGCATACCCTTAATGAGTTTTATCCATATAATGGGCTTGTTTTGCCCATTATGGCATAAATATAATAGGTTAGGACAATTTGAAGGAAATAGTTTCTTTTTTTTAATTTGACTTGAGTAGAATGATTGAAAAGAATACTCGATGAAAGGTTTCTTCTGACTTGGTTTTTCAGTGCCTCCATTTTGGAGCATGGAAGAAGAGAAAAGGAGTTAATATGGCTCAGCATTTAGTATAATTTTGTAGGTTTTTTGTTCTTACATGTTCAAATACTAAAGAGGTGAGTCATAAGAGAGAACATTTTGTCCCACATGTTTAAAATGAAAGAAGATTATGCTGTTATTGTTATGTGTAGAACTGTACTTCCACTCTTGATTAAGCCCCACTCACTACAAATTACCCCAGCCTGGAGAGGCAAGATTCAGTCAGTAATAGTGATATGTTTCTCCTCTGGCCATCCAAAAATTTGGGTCTATGCTAGCACAAAAACTGGATACCTTACATAATCAGAGAGGAGCCAACTCTTGATTCTGAAATATCACATGGAGCTTTAAAAACTATGTTATAAAAAAACATTTAATCTGCTATTCATTAGTCAGATAAATGGGTACAGAACTACTACACGAAGCTTCCTATAAATTCTTGATGAGAATGCTTTCAAATCGATTGGTTTGTAGGAAGAACATCCTCAGTGACCTGCTGTATAGTCACATTGCTGTTATTCTATTTCTCATTTCTAAGGGGTACAAAGTAATGCATAAAACTGCACATAAGAAAGAACCAAACTGCCCAAAGGAGGTTCCTAACATCTTCCAAGTATGCCTTGTAGTGACATAATAGAAAAAAAGATATCAATAAAGCACTAGATATACACAAGGTTTACAAATGAAGAAGAAAGAAGGGAAATAAATTATTGTCCTGCAGTTCTTTCTGCTGTAGCCAAGTTAGTCACTGTCTGAAGCAGTCAGATAGGGTAACAGTATGTGATTAAGATGAAAGTGTATCTCTAAGCAGAAATAAATGCAAATCAATAAACTGATGTAATGAAAGGTTTCAATAGCCACTTCTAATATTTAGCATAGGGTGGCATGATCCATTAGTGAATCACTTGACCAATAAGCAGCATCTTAATTTTTATGTTTATGCAAGCATTGCTCAGAACAAATGTGAATAAGAGAGTAAAGAATCAAATTTGTTGTTGATGTTGTATTGCACATCCTGGCATACTGCAAATACTCTGGATTAGACTGGACACTTCTGGGTTTAGTAATTTTTTTCCACTTGGAAGTTTTGTCTGCATCTCTGATAGCTGGATGATGGATGCTTGAGCTCCCTCCTCTGCTAACAGGCCATGATGACTCAGTCAAATTCAGCTGTTTAAGCAGATGAGCTGATGGTTGTGCTCTGCCTAGGAAGCAATTGCTTTGCAGGTCTGCTGGTACCTCAGAAACCATCAGTTTGTTTGCTATCAATAGTACCTTCAGCCACTTGATGGCCAAATTCCTTGGTTAAAGGAATGCCTCTGAATGGATTTCTT
Organism: Manacus vitellinus; assembly: GCF_001715985.3. NCBI lineage: Eukaryota > Metazoa > Chordata > Aves > Passeriformes > Pipridae > Manacus > Manacus vitellinus. The sequence goes on along the minus strand of NW_021940737.1, from coordinate 2,190,096 downwards.
GGACTCTTCCTGTGAGCACAAGATCACAGAATATGCTGAGTTGGAAGGGACCCACAAAGATCACGGAGTCCAACCCTCAGCCCTGCACAGGACCATCCCCAAGAGTCACACTCCGTGCCCCAGAGGATCAGCCAAACCCTCCTGGAGCTCTGGCAGCCTTGGGGCTGTGCCCACTGCCCTGGGGAGCCTGGGCAGTGCCCAACCAGCCTCTGGGGGAAGAACTTTTTCCTGAGATCCAACCTTACCCTGCCCTGACACAACTTCAGGCCATTCCCTTGGGTTCTGTCTCTGGTCACTGCAGGGAAGTGATCAGTTAAAATAGAAAAATCTCTCTTTGCTCTTTCTAGTGAAAAGAACTACAATCAAATATGAATATCACAAATTATAGCAAACCTTTGTATGTCCCCCTCCCCCTCCAAACTTCACCAGGGAAATTGAGAATATTTCCCGTTTGTTCTGCCTACAGCAATTTGCCAGGAGCCATGCCTTATTATCAAGGAACAAAGAATTAACTTCCTTGCTGATAGGGATGTTTAGAAAATAAAACACCATTATTCATAGCTGTACTTCCAGTAAGACCAAACAGTCCCTTTTCAGATATTGGCAGGTGGAAATCTCAGCAGAAAGATGCATGTTTGTCGTTATGATTCCTGATGACCTTTCTTGGTTTTACTCTCCCCTGATAGTGAATGCCTACTGATGTTTTTAACCTCCTGAAGTGAATTGTGGCTTGTTGCAAAACACCATTAATTTATATTTAACTACCTAGGAATTTCCTCCTTTAACTGCATTGGCCAGTGTCCCAATTTAGGCAACTCATGCCACAATTTGTGACTGTTTTATGAACTACTTCATGAAGGTCAGAGTGGTGGTTATTGGAATGACAAAGCCATGGGGGAGTTGTCTGCATTCTGCTGAACCACATTTTTTTTTTAATGTGAAGCGTTACAACATATTTTAATATGTATATTTTGAATATGACAGGACACAGCAAGTATTTTATCCACCCTCCTCAAGAATCAAGCAAGCCCGGGATCCTGAGACCAGATCTTTAAGGAGACATACTGCAACTTCCATTACTTGCTTCAGGTACCTACACTCTCTAACTGCACCCCAACATGACAGAGCGTGTGTTCTTACAAAACCTATTGCCCAGCTTGGGCAGAAACTTACTGTTTTATCTAAACACTATCAAGCCAGGACCTTAAGGGGACACAACAGCAAGCTTTATTTGCTAAATTTATATAAACAAGCTTTATTTGTTAAATTTGTATGAGCCTTCAAAACCTTAAGCATTTGTGACATCCTTTATTGTGCACTTACACTTTACTATGCACATCATCACCTTCCACATTTTGTGATCACATTTTCCGCACGAGGTGTAATTAATTTCTAAAGCAAAATTAGCCCTTATCAGTCTTAACTGTTTAAAGAAATGAGATTGCAAATTGTCCTTCAGTTATATGTGATTTAGAATCACAGTCTCTCAGAAAATCTGCCGTAAAACCAAGTTAACAGCCTCAAAAAAGACGTGGAAATAATTCCTCATTTCGTAATAAGAATACTAAATAACACCACTAAAAATACAAGAAGCAGTAGCAATGCTTAAGGAGTGACTCAGACTTTCCAAGACTATAATTTTTCATCTCCATGTTTCTGCTGTCTGCCTATTGGTAGCTTCAGAACAGAGCAAGCCTCTGCCCAACCTCTCAGCATTGGTTATGGACCTTTTGAAACTCATAATTTCCATTAATTTATTTTTTTTTCTGCAATATAATACTTAGAACAGCATGTATGCATCAAAAAATGTACAGTTTTGTCTGATGTCAATCCCACCTGCTCTAAATTTCCTTTCTTACCTTCACCTGGATATCTGCTTTTTCATTTGAACAGCTCATTCATCTTATATAGTTGGATCTTTGATAGAAGTTGCTCCTTGGGGGTGGCAGGAATAACACTAATTCCAGAGGACAAGGAATTCCTGAAGGACTGCTAATTTTGAAGAAATGGGAGACAGGATCTGAATAACTGAAAGATCTTCACTGACAGTTTTATTTGACTGAGGTGCCCCAAATCTGATCCTATATTAATAATTTCCATCTGTAGTTATTTTGATTTACTACTTTTGTCTCCTAAATATAAAGACTTTTATATCACTGCTATTTCACTAAATGGAAAGATGACACTTACTGTTATTATGTACAAAGAAGAAAAGGTTTCCAATGTTTTGCAGCAATAACTGTGAATATAATAAAAGTATATAGTAACTGTTACTGAAGGCTGCACAAGAAATTTAAGAGTAGATGAAAAAAGAGGAAGAGATATTGTTTTTATTTGCATTCTACCAGCTTTGATGTTGCTACTGAAATGTCTACCTGTTCATTTACAGCAAGGTTGTTTGGAGCTGGTCTTTAGTGCAAAATTAGTGTTGAGTATGCTCTGGACTAATAACGGGAGGCTTTAAGGATTTGATCACTGTACACTTTATCTGCCAACCAGCAACATGCTTCCTCATCCAGAAGTTTTTTTTAACATTTTTCTCCCACTGTTTGGAGTTTGATAACCAATGGCTGGATTGCAACTGTCACAGCACATGAGATGTCTTTTTATGTCCATATCTTTTTATCTCTAAATATGTTAAACTATTGCTGCTGAATTTAAACCCATTGAAGGTGAGCAGGGAATGCTGATTCCTTCATTCAAGTGGAAACTTGGAGCAAAAAAGAGCATTTATCTTCCTGATTCTTGGAGTATCCAGGAGCCCAGGGTTTTGCAACCAACACAAGCTCCCCTACACATTAAGAAGAGCTGAAGTCAGTGAGCTGAGCCAATGCCACCACTTCAGTTCTCCAGCCTTTTGCAGCCTTTGAACAGCCAGAGCGACACAGCCTCTCAGAAATACTCCTAAGGGGCTCCTGCACCTGCAGCTTTTGTCTTCAGCTATGTAAGAAGCTCAATCAAACCCTACTCCATCGTGGTTGATTGGAAAACATTTTGTGAGAGGAAGAGCCACTGCCCTGATGGAGATGACATTAATCCCTCCTGTCCCTTCCCACAGCTCCTGCTCAGGTGTACGACCTGAGAAAGGCTGTTCCCCCCTGAGAAAGCAGTGGCTCCCCACTCAGGACCCACAGCAGAGGCTGTGGTGGGACAGTTTTGGTCACTTCTGCTGTCTTCATTAGAAACAGCAAATGAATGGAGCTGACCATTGGTCACTGTGAAAAACTTAGTTCTGCTGGTGTCATTGCCAGTTTTCACCCCTCCAACACCTTCTGAAATCACTATCCTAATTAGCCATAACTCTACAAAACCACCCCACCCCAGAGAAGCCACTATTTCAGTTATTCTTGTATCAGGAGCACACAAACGTGTCCAGAGCTCCAGACATATCCATCCTGGTTATGCCAGTGCTTCCTGCGCTGCTACATTGCTCACAGCACAGAACTGGGATGTGGCACTATGTGCTCTTCGAGCTTCTGTTCAGGAGCACTCTGTGATGCCTCTTGTCTGAACAAAAGAGATGAAAGTTTATGTATTTACTTTCCTTCTTTCTCCATCTCTGCAGCAACTGAAATGCTCCTCTCCCTCTTTTTGGCAGAGCACTGCTTTACTCAGCATGCACTCTACAGGCCTGCCTTTCCCTTCCTACCCTAACTACATTTTTACAAGCACACTGAAACAGCTGTCTTGAGGTTTTCCTGTTCTTCTCTTTGTCTTGATCTACCTGATAATGGTGTTTTAGCTTCTACCTCCCAGACTGCAGGGTCTTGAAGTACCAACTTCATTGCTTCTTTTCAAATGGAATTGCCCCCCCATTTCAGGAGGGATGGGTGAAGAAATCTGGGTAGGACAGAAGGGCATGGAGCAAGCTGTTTGTAGTTTGAGATCTCCATCTCTTTTTATTTCTGGGCAGGGAAACATAAAAGAAACTATTTCGCCCGAACTTTAACGAGCAATAACGTATTTTGAGATGTTTTTATATTTTATTGTTGTCTTAAGAATTTATGGGAATTTATAGGTCTCAATCAGACCAAATTGAGCATTTTTGCTCCTTGTATGATAAAATGCCAAAATCTGACAAGTATTTTGAGGCAGAAGGTCATCGTGTGGGGCTCTTAACTGTCTGTGTAAGTGACTTGAAATACTATTTGAAAGAATGGATTTACCTGGTCTGTATCTCCTCACTGGTGGATTAGGGAGAGGCAAACTGTACCCATAGTATTTAAGGTATGAAGGTATACAAAAACTGTAGTATGTCTGAGAATTTTAATTTTTAAGTAATTGTCTTGTGGCTCCAGGAATAGTACAACTCAAGGATGTGTCTCAATGGAAGTAAATGTAACTTCTCCATCATTATTGCCCATGACAAATTCTGTAACATTTTATAACTTGGTTTTACAATCTGACCTTGATTTTATATTTTGGCTTATTTTTATAGAAGAGTTCTTCATAAAAATTCCCATTCAGGCCCATTTGGTAGTCCCAGACACTGATGGATGAAAGAACTTAAAAGTTACCTATAACTTCAAGCTGTAACAGCGTAAGTACATGATAGGAAAGGAAGAACATGACTCTCTAGCCTTATCCATAACATCACTAATGCCTCATCTGGATGTGTTCTCACCACTTCTCCAGTGGAGAAACTGTCCAAGGAACACTGTTAGCTCTACGTGACCCGGTAGGTGCAAGGGGTGCGTGTCTGGTGATGCGCCCAGCTACATTCCGGACAGTATTCCTGGGAGCTACCCCTTCCCGAGCTCCCTGCGCGCTGCTGAAGGCGGTAGCTGGGAAGAAGCACGTGGAAAGCGAAGAGATGAGGCTGTGGCTGAGGAGAACCCCTCCCTCGGCTGCCCCATGAGCTGCTACCGCCGTGGGTGCAGCGGGGTGGACAGGCACTGCCTGGCCGGGGTGCCCCGTGGCCGTGCCGTGACACGGCAGCCCGGCTCCCCCGGCCGGGACAGCGCTGCACCCCGGCACGGCGCGGCGGGGGGAGCCGGGGGAACCGAGCGCAGGGGCTGCGGCTCCAGGGACAGCGCCGGAGCGGGGCAGCCCCGCAGCCTGGCCGGCAGGGCGCGTGGGCAGGGCTGAGGTGGGGGCACGGGCGGGCAGCCGCACGGAGCGGGGCGGGGCGGGCCGGGGGCGGAGGAGGGGGGCGGCGGGGCGCGCCGGGCCGGGGAGGGGGCCGGTGTGGGAGCGGGGCCGGCGGAGCTCCCGCGCGCCTCCGTCCGCACCACGGGCCACACGGAGCGAGCGCGGCCGAGCGGGACCGTAGGGGCCGGGGCGGCGGGGCTTGAGCGGGCAGGGCCGGGCCGGGACCGCGGCCACTTGTGCCCCGCCCGCCCCCGGCGGCAGCAGCGCTCACGGGGCGAGGGCCGCCGCGCCCCGGCACGCGAGGGGTCGCGCCGGGGGCGTGGGGAGGTGGGAATGTGGGTAGGGAGGTGGGAATGTGGGTAGGGAGGTGCAGTTTGGTGCCGCACTCCGCCTGAGGAGTTTCCCTGGACTTTGCCGGTCGAGCGCTCCTGGCTGGCAAAGATGCCCCTGGCTCCGGCGTGCGCGGTTCCCAGTGTAGCTCAGTAACCGAGAGACTTCAGCGGCAGTTTGTAGTACGGGTTATTAACGCCTGTCTTTTTTTGTCTTTCATTTTCTTTTTCTTTTTTTTCTTTGCCTTTTCTTTTCTTTTTTTTTTTTTTTTCCCTGTACCTTTTTTCCCCCCTGCCTGGGAGGTTTTCTTTTTGCCAGCAGAAATATCCTGGGAGCAGAGATGGGAGATAAGTGCAAAGCAACTCGCAGAATGGGTTTCTGAATTGGTCTAAAAACCAAGTTTGAGCTTCAGCGAGGGCGCTGGGAAGTCGAAGGCTTCAGTGTCGGTTAGGATAAAGCTTTGAAACAAGAAATTGTGAGAGGAGAATTGTTTGGAAGATGTTAGGACATTGTTTTGAAAATAAATGTTTAACAGTGAGAAGAGAAATGGAGTGCGATTGTAATCTCTAAGTGCTCCAGTTTGAGTATTTCACTTTTTACTGTGGCTGGGCTGACGTATACTGTCATTCTAGGAGTGTGTTGCAAAAACGTTTGTTTAACGTAGGTTAACCACCAGAATGATTTGTATGGTTTCTCTTACTGCATGTCTAAGAGCATTTTGTATTTTATATGTTATTTTGTGTATCGTACACATGCAGAGACTCTAAAGATCCCGTAGGCTATATTTGCATTGTATAATGCATGCAGATAATTGTTTTACCCCGTGACTGATGCGCTTACAATGTGATGCCATATCATATCACACAGAAAACCGGAAAATTAGATTTGTACCACAGGCTAATATTATGGAATTTCTGCTTCAAATGCCATTTGAACAGTGGTATGCCTTTTACAGTGTTGTGTATATTTGTTTTTAATATTGCAGATGCCTTTTGACTGCAAGACTGCTGAAATGCTTTGAGGGCTGCGCCTCCCTTCCTAACCATGAACGGTTCAAAATCACCAGGGCTGGCTGGATTTGGAGTCTTGAGGAACACAACCTGCCACACGGAGAAGAAAATCTCAGTTTTCTTTTCAATAATCTTCATGACGGTGGGAATTTTGTCCAACAGCCTCGCCATAGCAATTCTCATGAAGGCATACCAGAGATTCAGGCAGAAATCAAAAGCCTCCTTTTTGCTTCTTGCCAGTGGCTTGGTTGTCACAGATCTCTTCGGCCACCTCATCAACGGAGCCATTGCAGTGTTTGTGTATGCGTCGGATAAAGACTGGATCCGATTTAACCAGTACAACATTCTCTGCAGTGTTTTTGGCATCTGCATGGTTTTCTTTGGTCTGTGCCCACTCTTCCTGGGCAGTGTGATGGCCGTTGAACGGTGCATTGGAGTCACTAAGCCAATATTTCACTCTACAAAAATGACTTCTAGACATGTGAAAATGATGTTGACTATGGTATGTCTGTTTGCTGTTCTTATAGCTTTGCTGCCTATTCTTAGGTTTAGAGCCTACCAAATTCAAGCATCGAGGACCTGGTGCTTCTATAAAACAGAACATGTTGAGGACTGGGAAGACAGATTTTATCTCTTACTTTTTTCTTGCCTTGGGTTACTGGCCCTTGCTGTTTCATTCTTGTGCAATGCTGTCACAGGAATTACCCTCTTAAGAGTCAAACTTAAAAGTCAACAAAGACAAGGGAGATCTCATCATTTTGAAATGATCATTCAGCTCTTGGCTATAATGTGTGTTTCTTGCATTTGCTGGAGTCCATTCCTGGTAAGAGCCTAATGTGTTTGCCAATGTTTAATGCACATCACTGTATAAAAGTTATACTTTTTTATCTCCAGGTTTTAAAGTGCTTGAGCTGTGGTAACAGCTCTATTTGCTCAATGATACTAATTTTAATGCATATTGTCCATAATGCATGTACCTGTGCATCTATAAAAAACTTGGTAATTATTCTCCATTTCTGAGCATAAACAAAATACATTGAGTAAGCTAAATATATAGGGACTGTGAGGACTGTATTTCCAGTGCTGTGAAGCAGACAATGGTAGCAGAATGGTGGCTAGAATACATTGGAACAAATAGTGAGCTTGTCCACAAATTCAGTGAAATCTTGAAGTGGGAAGTCTTTTTAGTCTGAACTGTGGTTCCTGTAGCTTTTTTATTTACAGCAGCATGTTTGTTGTTCTTTTCACAGTTTACTGCTATACTTGTGAACTGTATTATGGCAGGTAACAGTTAAGCATTTAAAAATCCTCCACTCCATTAACAGGGCGTTAAGGGCTTTGCTTTAGAGTCCTGTTGAGAAACAGGGGTTGGCAGTGGGTTAAAATAACGTTTGGTTTAGCCCTAAGCAAGCTGGGCTTGTAATCTGGACAGCTGACTGGGAGAGCTGCTGTGTGTGGTTGGTGTGCTCTCTCAGCCATCCCAGCTGTATCTTGGGGCTCTGCTGTCACTGCTGTGGCTCTCCCAGAGTGGTAAGTGCTGCTCCTGTTAGGGCACACTCTAAGCCAAAGGAACCAGGATTGTGATACAGGAAAGAATTTGACAGCTGCTGTTGTGTGATGGCTGGTATAAAGCTGTAACTCTTTTTAGTGTAGTAAACCTGTCTGGAGAAAATGAATTTTTTTGCGCAGGTCAGAGAGGTTAAGTTACAAGCTGTATGAAATCTTAACTTCTTTTCTGGAAACAAGGCCCCGTAGTTTTTCAGGGAGATAAATGAGGAGCAGTTTTGGTTTGAGCTAACAAATAGAGACATTTACATCTGAGATCTGTATCAGCTGTATCTCATCTGCTCACTGCCTATGGCAGGGTATGAAGTCACCTGAGTTAGTTCTAAATTAGATACTGATATTAGCCTTGCTGCAGCAGTTGGGTGTATCTGGCAGGTAGCATTTAATTAATCCAGTATCACAGACTTTAAGGAGAGAGTCTGAATATGAATGTCTGCATCTGAAATGCACAAAACCTCTTTCACTTCTATTCATATCACAGAGAATTTTTCTAGTCTTGCTCTGCAGCATAGTTTAAATTCGTGTGGGCTTCTGTCAGTGTCGTGGCTGTAGTGTGGAGAGCATAAACAAAGTTGTCACAGCAGTATAGCAAGTTTTGTGGTGAACTTCCTTCCAGTTACTTCAGACACCTTCTGAAGTTTGTCTGGGGCAAGCCACAGAGTGGTTTTCAAGGAGAGCAACTCAAATGATGACTTTACATTCCATGAAATCCTCTGGTGACATTTATTTTCGGGTAAAATAATTGTTCTCAAAGGTAGGAATTAATTTGGTTTTTAAAAACCCTTCGGTGTCAGAAGACCTATAAACTTTTTTTAATTCAAAAGAGATGCTTCATTTATTCAGCATACGAAGGAACACTAAATTGCAACCACTGTGGTTGTTTTTCAGTGTTGGTAATTTTGTTATGCCTTTCCATTTTTATTAATTGTACTATATATTGTACTAAGGATGGGGTCCTTTGTAGATATTTCCTTTCTTAGCTCTTAGGATCGTAGAGTTTATACCAGTTAATTAATTGAATTACCCAGTCTTTATTTTCATGGCATTCTATTCACTGAATACAAACAGAATTATAAGTGTGGTGTTAATTTAGCAAGATTTTTTGGCCAGCAGTGGGATAAAGCTTTGTCAGGACGTGCTGCCTAAGTGCTGCATTAAAGTGACCCAGGGTTTATCAAAGTGTATGATTTATGATGAATTGCTGATTCAAACCTGCTTATCTGATATATCTTCACCTCTCAGGGCCTTTAATTTGTGAAATGAATTATAGACTATAAATGAATTTATATTCTATAATATAATCAGCATGTACCAAAGTAAGTCTTTCTTGATATGAATATGAGCAGGTGTCCATAGGTGAAATTATCTGGAAAAGGACCTAAATGATTGTTCTTCAATCATTTGCTTCTTAACTTTTATTTTAAACTCAATCTAGAAGTCAGTATTAGTCTTTGAATTGTGAATTTTAACTATGTTCTCTATTCCGAAGAGTACACAGAACAAAATGTTTGTGAGAGTCAATTGCCTCAATGTAAACCAAAGCAATTGGAAACCAAACAAACCTTTGGAAGAGAAAGTGGAGGAAGGCAATGTGGTTTATGCCACATGTGGTTTGCAAATAGGAGAGTTTGGATTCGTTGTGTGATTTCCTGTCTGATGTGGGGGTTTGCTTTGTTTATTTTCCTTCTGCTTTCAGTCTAGTCTGGTGTTATGTCTGTTGATGTATGTGCAGGGCCACCAGAATCAAGTCCAGTACTGTAATTCCACTACAGATTGACTTCACTGTTAGATTTCCAATCAATTCTATGTTTTTTTCCAAGTGCAGTTAATATTCAGACATTGTCACTGTCCTGTGACAAAATCACCTTTAGATGTCATTAGAGTCCCAAGACCCTGGATTGTCCTTTATGGTGTCTGGTGTGGAACTGAACTTGACTTGTGCATCTGCTCAGTGGTAGTGAAGTTGTTTTGATGCCTTTATGTGTGTGTAAATGCATAGATAGCTGACACTTAATATTATAGATAATAATATATTGTGTATAATCAGTCACCACCATTACCTTAAGATTGCTGGAGATGTGTAGCATTTTTCAAAAGCAGAGCCTGTGGTATGGCTTATGTGGAGCTCTGCCTGGAGCTGTTGGACAGGGACTTCCTTCTGAATTTTTTTTTTCCCTTTTGATTTCTTTCCTGAAACTCCATTTCATTTGTTTTTCAAACATGAGCAGTTTTATCAAGTTTTCTGCCACTGTGAGGGAATCTTTCCTTAATGAAGTATGAGAATGAGGGGGAACATTGATCTGCTTTTGAGGAACTGAGAGGGGGAGCGAATTCGCAAAAAAAGGTGACAAGTGAAATTCATGAGTTTTATAATAATATGTGTAGTCAATAATATACATAGTCAATTTGCAGAGGCACATTTGTTCTGACAGTCCAAATAATTTTGCTTTATGGTGGGTAATTCCAGGTAAAGATGTTCTGAAGATAGAAACATCAACTTCTCTGCATAGTGTCATCATTTCTCATCCTTGCTAGAGCCTTAGCCCTTTGCTGGGGGTATGTGAATTTTGCTGGGTAGATTTGATCCCAAGGGGCTGGATTCCCAAAGCAAATAGTTGGGCTGGAGCATTTTGTGACGAGCACCTCTGATGAAATAGATTGTTATATAAAGCTGGTTTTTGGCTGTGACTTGACATCTGGCCTGTCATGAAACGGCTTGGTTTTGGAGCTGTGTTGGTTGTGAGCAAATTCTGACTTCAGTACGTCATATTCTGTAGGGCTTGAGGGATAAACATATTTTAAATTTTGTTTTTTGGAGTAGCAAAGAGAACTGCCTGTAATTGTGGACAGGAGGGATTTATTTTAGAGGAATAGAAAAAGATTGTGATACAGAGAAATTTCTGATTTTTTTCATGTGTGGAACACAGTCATAGCCTGAGAAAAATACTTCTACATTCGAATTATTCTTGTTAAGATCTTTTTCCATGCAGTTATCTGATTAATTTCATTCCAGTTTTACCTCCCCTATACAGCAGAAAATAGCCACTCCTGGTTTTGTTTGTTTTTTTTTTTTTTTTGAAAGGGCTCAGCTGTTCATTTTATACAATTAAATCAACTCTTATTCAGTTGCTTTTTTTACTGCATAGATTAATTTTTTTATCAGTCCCTTCTCATGTAATCTCTTCCCTTTCCAATTTGTTATGCTGACTGTGTCTCTCTGAACTTGCTCTGACTTCTTCTTGTCCTCAGATGCAGTGGGGCTTGATGGCTGGTTTTTGTGCACTTAGGGCTGTGTCCAGCTTAGAATTTACTGAGTCACTTCAGCCTAGAAGCTACTGGAGCTGATCTCAGGGGTCCTTTCAGCAAACATTCTTCTGGAGCTGGTGAGAAGGGCAGCTGTGTGCTAACAGGGAGGCTCTCCTTGGAATACCCTCACCCCAGCCCACCCTGCTTGCTCCATCAGGTATTTTGGGTACTCACAGATCATATGTGCCAAAGGAGGTCACTTTGTTGCAGGTTTTACACTAAGTAAGTTCTAGTTGCATACAGTATAAGGTAGTTTGGTGTACAAGGCAATCTGTGTACATCTCATTTGGGTTGTTTTGCATGTGTAGTCACATCCACACATACACAGTGACTTTGCCAGCAGTTCATACCCCTGTTACCCTTGAAGTCTCTCCCTGCATTCTTGTTTTCTGTCTTTTTTAGTAAGCTGGCAGTTTAAATTTCTGTTCTGCTACCTTATGCTTGTATGTGTGATGGGCATCATGTATTAATAAAGCTCGTTGCTTTATTAATGCTGTTTGTATGCCTTCAACCATTGCTGGTTGTATTGCCCTACTACAAAAGAGTTACTTAAAAATTATTCTCTTACAACTGGTGGTTTTTCATGATCAGAAAGTGCAGCTGAGGAGAAGCAGAGAGGTGTCCCAGGATGCAGGCCCATGCTCTGCCAGTGAGGCTCTTGACACCTGTCCAGCACAGCCCCCCAGATCTCCCCGGTGGCTGCTCTGCAAAAGTGTGTTCTTATCTTACAGGTTTTTAGTCAAAGCTGCAGCCTCTGTGAGCTTGTTGTGCCTGCACAGGCGCTGTCAGCAGGGAGAGTGATCTTTCCTTTTGAAAAAGAATAAGTTAGTCATGTGTTTCTGAAGACTGAAGAAGGAGATATTCTTAAATATGTTTAGCTAACCTTTGCAACTCTGAATGCTGTAGTAAACTTTCAGAGGGAAAAAACTTTGTTGTTTTCAAGATTCAGATTTTAAAGAAGATAATCAGTGATAATTACTATTCTTGTGCTGGCTTTTGGTGTTGAGTTCTTGCTAGAGTGGTTGTCTGCTGACACCATACAGAGATGGGATGTGTTGGCAGATGTTTGTTGGGTCTGGGTGATGCTTCACCCCTGTGGGTTCTTGCTGGATGCTGTCATTGCACCTCTGAGGATGGGTGCAAGCCCATCTCAGGGGCCCACTGCTGCCACAGTGGTTTTAATGAACAAACCAGTTTCAAAGGGAAGGAAAAAAAGGTTTTTGCCAGCAGCAGGCCTGCTAAATACACCTCTATGTCTAGTCCAAAGCATCAATACATTAATGGTTATTGTCGACTGTAGGTAGTTATTTCTCTTCCAGACCTTGCTGTGTCAGAAGAGATCAGGAGGGGCAGTTTGAACGAATAAAATGCTCACTGGGTTCCTCTGGAAAGAAGAATCTCATGAGTTTGCTTGTCTTTCGAGCTACACTAGAGAAAGGGCTCTTGCTCTCCCTCCTGTCGTGATCCTTTGGTTGCTTGCTGGGTTTCCTGATACATCCATTAACACTGTGCAAATTCAATTCCTGTTCTTGCTTGAGTTCTTCCAAATGAGCCTCTGATACTCAGGGTTAAATTGCTGAAAGGTAACTGTCATTGCTGATATTATGGGCCAAAAGGGATTTTGAAATTAATAACTCATTTTAGGATTTAAGAGGAAAGAGAACACTCATTTGAATTGAGGTTTTTGTTAGTCTCAAGACACAAGTGTCTTTCCAGCTTAGTTTCCCCTGGAATAAGGTTTAATCAGCAACTCAGACAATTTGAGTGTGCTTTTGTATGTCCCCATGAAAATATTCCCTGGAAAGAATTTGCAGATGTCTGCAGAGAGAGCAACAGAGTTTAATACAGTGCATTTAAAAATTCAATCCACCTATTCAGATGTGTTTCTATGATACTAGAAACCCTTGGATAAGATGTTCATGCATTTTTTTAGTATTGGTTATAGAGATCTTTTATTTTGAATAAAATGAAAGGCACAGCTGGCAAATTTCCTCCAGGTTAGATGAGAAATGGAATGAGATTAATTTTAGAGTATACCCACCTGAGATGATACTGAATTTCAAAGGTACTGTTTTGCTGTTCAGAATTGGTCTGTTCCTATTTTCCTCTTTTACAGCACATAGAGATCTTACAGGCCTTATCCTTTCTGAGAAATAGGAATCATTTAAAAAAAAATGTTTATAAGTGTGGGCCAGGGCATAGTTTATCACAGAGTGCTTAGAAACTCTATATTAATTGTGGCTATATTTGTAATTCAAGTGTTTACCTCCCTCTCCCAGAAGTCAGGGAGCTGAGCAGTTGAGATCTTCTCTAAACAGGAAAGAAGTGCTGGGGAAGAAATGGATGGTGGTGATAAGTGATGATATGAACCAGGGGAGGAAGAAAGGCTGAGACTGACAGATTGCCCTTTACCAGAGGCTCTTGGGAAAGCATAAATATAGTTTTTGTTATCTGTGTTTACTCGTGCTGTTTGGAAAAACTTATGTAAAGCCTTTTCTGAAAATGCAGTGCCATCAGAATACAATAAGATTGTTTTGGAGGGAAGAAAGTAGGGAAGGCAGGTTGTGAGTCATGTGAGAACGTGGCATTTTCAAAATGATGTTGTTCTGGTTTTCTTTCATAGTTTCTTCCATCTTTATTTTTGAATTTAGATGACATATACCAAATTAAACTATGAAGATCTATAAAATTGAAACACAGTACATTGTTCCAAATAGATGTCAGTGACTATCACAGAAACTTCTGATTTTTTTTTTCCCATTTTGAAGTTACCATCTCAAAAAATCAAATTCTCCAAACTTCACCCAAATAAATTTGCCATTCGTAACCTCTGCTTATTTATTCAGTTGGTAAATTTTTTGGATTCTGTGCTTGATATTAAAAAGTCAGTTTGACATACATTCCATTTTTTGGTATAAGAGAATTCTTCCTGTTTCCTAGATATTACACTTATTCAGGCCTTTCTTACTTGAAAATGTCATACACTGCATAACCATCTTTGGAAAATGTCATACACAGCATAACCATTTTTGGATAGTTATTTTAGGAAAGTTCTCTTTCCTGAGTATCTAAACACCTTAAATGGTAAAGTTGTTGCTGAAAAGTCTCAGGGACAAATACACTCACATGGAGCAACTCCACAAAGTCCTTCACCCTTCCCAGATTTAATGGCAGACTTCAGGGTGTGATATAGATTCATGTATTCTGAGAGATAATTATGGTGTTAATTCACAACTTTAGTTTGGCATGGTGTTGATAAATGCTTTCTAGTAGAAGTTGGTTGTCTCAGGAATACTGCAGAACGTGTGAATGTCTGAGAGGAATTGCTGAATTGCAGTTTTTGTTGCAAGCTCACCGGGCTGGAGGGTGCCTGTTCCTGGTGTGCCCATCCCCAGCAGAGCAGGAGCTCTGTCCCATTTTGAGTTCTGTGGATGTGCTTTTAGGAACAGCAGTGGCCAGGTAGCAGGACATTGCAGAAAGGTTTTGACCTGTGTTATGACCAATGTTAGGACATGAGGATGAAGACACTTGTGCTGGGAAGGATGTGACCAGCTATGCTCCCACCTGCTTCACTGCATGGAGAAAGAGCAGGTGAAGCAGGAAGGAGGTGAGGATCCATGTGAGTAGTGGAAATTTGGGTTAGGATTTACAGTTCATTAGTGAATTGGAAATAAAATTGAATCTGTGTTTTACCTGGAGCGTGCTTGCACAGAAGTACTGAGAAATAAATCACTCTTAGATGGAGACAATTTTTCTGTTCCCTCCTCCACCTGAGTGGTCCAACTGCAAAACAGTCCCTTTCAATTTATTTGACAATACTAAAGAAAAATGTGATTGTGAGTTGTATATTCCAGGTTGGTAAATATATTGCTAATATGGCCTTGATATTTCTGTTCGTGGCTTCTCAGTTTACTTCTCCAGAATGATATATAGAATAAGTCACTTTAACAAAGGTGATTTAAAAAAGACCAACAACATGAAAGCAACAGATCATGTCTTCCTTTGCCTCTAGCCAGGTTTTCAAACACTGCAAATCAGATAGCACCAAGTCATTAGGTGACTGTGACTCTAATCAGTCTTCAAGAAGGACAAGGGTGCCAAGGGAGGTTTAGATCAGAAATTAGGAAAACACTTCTTCATTGAGAGGGTGATCTGGCATTGAAATGGGCTGCCCAGGGAAGTGCTGGAATCACCATCCCTGAAAGTGTTCAAAAGGCATGTGGATGTGGCACTTGGGCATATGGTTTAGTAGTGAACATGGTGGTGCTGAGGAAATGGTTGGACTTGATGATCTTAGAGGTCTTTTCCAACCTTAATGATTCTGTGACATTCTATGATATTCAAGAAGATTTCGTTTTCCTCCACCGTGTATGTTGCATCCATGATAAACATAAAATATAATTACAACTGAACATACCTTTTTTTTTTTTCCCTCCTACACCCATACAAGGAACACCATCATTTCTCAGATACTCAAGCTGAATGTCTGACTCTCCACTGGTAGAAAATAGAGTAGGTTTTTCACTTTTTTTAGACCTGTTGTTAATAGAGGTCTTGCAGGCTTGGTCACACATCAAAGCTATCTGCATTCCTGAATTCTAGAAGAGGTGAAAAGGCCACTATGTATCATGACTGACTCACTCTGAAATTCTTCTCTCCCTTCATTTAACACTTCTAATATGTCTGGATATCTCTGGATTTGGTGGTACTTGCCCTGAAAACCACTGGGTGTGTGACATTCCTCTGAAACCAGGGAGTGACCTGTCCAAGGAACCCTTAGAGAGTTCAGCCTAACTCTTAGATTCTTAGACAAAAGAAACACATCAGAGAGAATTTAAAAAACTGGCCAGGTAAGAACTGGCAGATCCTGCATTCCCAGTGGAGCATCTTCATGCTCTGAAAGACAGAAGTGGAAGATTTGCCTCTGGTTGCTGAATCTATGTTGTATCTCTCCTCAGGTTGTCTGTATATTGTCCTTTCTTTCTGTATTCAGACAGTTCTCTTTCTCCCAAGTATTGAGTGTTATTTGTGATTCTTTCTTTGGGCATTTGTCAGGTATTAGTGAGAGAAGTTTTGTTACTCCTAAATAAATTAGACTATTTATTTAACCATTAAAAATGGGATTTTTTTTCCCAAATGAGTGTGAAAACCTGGAAAAGCAAAGCAACAAAAGAGAAGGAATAGATTATTTCCAGGATTTGAAGCTTTACCCAGCTGACCTTAATGGAAGAATAAGTATGAATATGTATAGTCCTTGCATCCCTGAACACTTAAGGATGTCCCTTATTATGCAGGGTAAGAAATACTCTGTTGTTTTCTAGCCCTTACAGTTGTCCTGTAAAGTTCCTCTCAGCGTTGGAGGGTAAAGAATGTTTTAATTTTATGTGTACAATTAATTTTTTTGTGCAAGATATTTTGGTTGCAGGCCTTGTTCTTAGGCAGGAACACATTCCTCACGCCATGGAATCAGGCCTTCCTGTAACTTTAAAACATGTAGCTCAGGAAACAGGTTGTTTATTTGACTTTGGTGTGTTTGCTGTGTCTTTTCATGGTGAAGTGAGTTATTTACTCTTTCCAATGCTAGAATCTTTTCTACCCTTATCCACAAAGCTTTCCTTTCAAATTAAGCTGTGAGAGTAATTACATTACCAGCTAGTTGAAGCAAAGTATTTCTAATTTTGACTGGGAGGAAAGGAAATAAGGAAAAAGGGCTGTCAAACCATAGATAGAAATATTTGGATTATTTAGGAGGAACAAAGAGAAGTGGCCTGGAATGCTTCATTCAAGCCCAGCCTGAATTTATGCTACTGCAAAACAGATGCAAATAGGTAGTGTCTAAGGGGAAAGCTGACAGAAAATAAAGTCTTCACTTTCAGTTAATGTTTGCAAGTTTATATGCAAAAAACCCCAACACCTTCTGTTTACGAGGCTTACTTCATAATTGCATTCCTGCCTTTTATAGAGCATGATAATGCCAAAGGCATTTAATAAAATACAAATAGTGAGTATAATATTGTGGCACTTCACGGTTTTTTTTTCAGTAATTTTCAGATATCTTTGCGTACAGAAAAATCTCATTTCAAGAAGTTTACAAAGGTTTGTTCAGAACACAGAATCAGAGAATCACAGAATCAGTGGGGTTGGAAAAGCCCTCTGAGCCCCATCGAGTCCAACCCTTGATCCAACCCTGCCGTGGTTCCCAGCCCATGGCACTGATGCCACATCCAGTCTCACCTTAAACACCCCCAGGGATGGTGACTCCCACAATACCTCCAGGTTTGTGCAGCTCCATTTTAAGGGGAGCAAATATGGAGTGCACAGAGGCTAAATTTCTGTAAAATAATTTGGCAATCCCAGCTGCCTCTGGTAATTCAAATCCTTTCTGGCGGTTTCTCATTTGGGTTCTCTTCGGATTCTGTTTTTCCTGTGATCCTGACAGGGGAAAGGTCTTTCTCAGACTTGCTGTTTTTATCAGGATAATAATCAAACTTACACATTTAAGGATGTATATCATGGCAGGTAGTAATCACCATCCTTGATTTACCTGTTTTGGACCAGAACTTGATTTTGGGAGTTAGACACAGATTTTTCCCCAGCTGAATAGTGAGCCAGTGGATCCACTCTTAATTTTTGGCATTACTACTTTGCCACAGAAGTACACATGAGAGAAAAGGAGATTGCCTTGTTCTGCTGCTACTTCTCAAGAGCTGAACCTGCAAAACTTTCCACAAGGAATTATTGTGTGTGCTGTTAAAAGTACCCTCTGGACTTCAGTGTGAAGGAAAGCTTGCTCACGTATTTTTTCATCTACAATTCCTTTTTAATTTGACATTTTCTATAAAAGTACTGTGCTCAGTTAAAATTTAACTGCTGGGCTGAACGATCATCTGGCATATAAAAGTTGAAGACACGGTTCACGTTTGTCTTTTGGAAAGAGAAAGGAAAACATTAGGGGAAGAACACGTTGCAGATCGAGAACATAAAAAGCATTATGTGGCATAAGTAGAACAGTGTGTGCACTAACATTTTGATGGCAGGAGTAGTGCACTGCATATTTCTTGGAAGCCCTTGTTTTTACCCTGACTTACAGAATCACATAAAAAAGAGAGTGAAGCATGCTCAGCTTTGTTGCAACAAATGTGTGGTTTATATACTGCAAGATCTGTATAACAAATGATACGGGCAATTTGCTCTCAGTGTTTCAAATAGCTGTTCTCAGGAGATATAAAACAGTACATAAAATGTGAAGATTCAATGCATTTTTAGCTCTCTCTCCCCCTATTTTGCAATTTTTTTTTTTCTTAAAGTTTGTGTTTATAGAGTGCTACGAAGTGGCATCTTGTGTGATCTCTGGCCTATTAGCAGGCTGCAGCTTCTTTTGTAGCATGAGTAATGGAAGTTCCAAAAACTTCTGGAAATTCAGGATAAGTATACATTGTTTTGTTTCCATGGAGTGGGACAGGATCAGTAAAGTTCTGCCTTGAGCCCTGTGTGGTTTAGGAGAAGGGGATTTGCACCTCTGGGTTCAGTGTAGGCCTTAGTGACAAAATATAAATACTCTGCAAAGACTGAAAAATCCATGGACTTTATTCCATCAATAGAAATCTTCCGAACTGCTCGTAAGGAAATCCAAAGGAAGAGGAAGAGGTTTGGGAGGGTCTGCAAGGTTCCCACAGGGAAGTGGAGCCCGAGGGCTGAGCCGCAGAAGACGAGAGTTTCTGATATTTGTCCACTCTACTTTCCATGTCAGTCTCTTGGTGACTGTTTTTTTTCCAGTTTCCTGAAGTCAAGGATAGAACCTGGATTTAGAGCCTAAGCACTGAAATGCATCAAAGGAGCATTTTTGTCTTATTTCCTAACCGGCTGTGAAGTCTGCTGCTTGTTTGGACAGGCTGTCCTTGAGGACTAACGGGAATGTGACTGAGCAGCACAGCCATTCAGCCCGTTAGCTGTTCTCCTGGAGCTCCAGTTGGAGGGGAAATTAAATTAAATTAGTGCTGTTTACGTTTGGAGAGTGGTGTGAAGCTTTGGAGCGGAGTTTTTTCGGTTTGTTGCACTGAGCTTTGTGCCCCGGGGAAATGGCAGTTCTCTGGTGCTCTCTGCTTGGTGCAAAACTGAAGAAGTCAACAGTTTCAAAATGGTTTTAAAAAATTTTCCATCAGGCTTCCTGGATCTTGCAAAGCGAGCCTTGGTTTTAGTGAAGCTTAAAGTTGGACAGAAAGTATGGAGTTTAATGTATTGTGTCAAGTCCTTGCTTGACACAACTTTCATTTCTCTTAATTTTTAGATACAGGGAATTCTCAGGTCTTTCCTTAAACCAGTAAGGGCTAATATGAGTCAGGATAACTTTATATCTTACAAGCAGGTACCCTTGGTTTAAAAAAATTGCTTTTAGAGTTGTGCTTTTATAGTTCCTTTTCTAAAGAAAGTTTGAATTGTCTTGGTTACATCATTTCTTTTTTATTTTATTTTTTTTTTTTTTACAAACCAGGGAGACACACTACAGCTGTGTTCATATAAACATTGAATAAATCAGCAAAGTGCTACTTGGATTCTTACATTTCTAAATAGGTTAGAAAACGTCACAAGTTACATTTATTATTTACCAGCTGGAGATTAATTTTTTGAGTCATACTGCTGAATCTGCATGAATAGGAACTTGTGCACATCAAAGGCAATTAAATATGATGCAATTGCATTTCCTTTCCCACTTCCCCATTTGTGTACTTCTGGCTACAGGGAACAGAATTCCCTTGTCAGAGTAACCTGGTGGATCTACAGGGAAGGAAAAAAGTCTTTGCATTGGTTTCCTGACTTAATTATTGCCCACTATTAGTCAAATAAGAAGGAAAGAAGTGGCCTTTTGTGCCTGCAGAGGTGGTCCTGCTCTCAGAGCTCTGCTTGCAGTTCCTGAGCTGGTGACTTGAGCCAGTTCAGTGGCACAAGTGTCTCGTGCCCAGGGAGCAAATACAGGCTGTCTGCTGTGTTTTTTGCTTCAATGGAATCCTTACCTAAAATCTGGGAGTGTATTAGTCCTTTTTTGTAACTTACAGTTTCAAACTGACTTTGGAACAGTATCATAAGAATTTAAATGCAAAGAAACCAATTGACTGTGAAAATGTGATTTGGTATTTATTAACAACAAATGAATTTTGAAGTCCATCAAGAAGCAGGTTAGGAAGCTGTATGTCTGAATTAAGTCAAGCATGAGCTGTGTGGGATAAGGATGTTGGTCTGTGAGCTCTGTTGAGCTCCCATTTGCTGCCCAGTCCTACTTGAATGAGTAAGGAATATTCTGAGTTTGGCTTGTGGTATTAGACCTCTAATAAATAAAATGTAGACTGCCCTGAAAAAACATCCCCTGCAGAATCCAAAGGAGTTGTTCAAGTTTGGGTGGGCTACTGATGTCAGAGAGGAATGTGCCCAGTGGTTGTGGGGTGAAAAGCAGATTCAGGGAACTGGCTGGTGTTTGTGTTGGCTTGGTGCTCAGACATTCCTCCTCCTCCTCCTCCTCCTCACACCGCTTCCCAGCTGTGGTTCTGTCAGTCCTACCAGATTCCTTAGCAGTGTTCCTGGGGGATTTCTGTACTGCTCCCATAGATGCCACACAGAAATGGTCAATCTGATGCTTAATCAAGCAAGTTCAGTGTCCTTTTATGCATTCACTTTGTTCCACTCAAGTTTAGACTCAGATGTGGTGACCTGCAAGCTATAGGTAGGGTCTGGGAATGAAGAGAAGCGTTTAAAAAGGAGTAAAATAGGTTTGCTGGAATATTGAGCTTTAGTTTTCTCTCATCATTCATTTGAGGCTTTTTTGTTGCTGGTGTTTTTTTGTTTATTTTTTTCCCCAATGTATCTTTTTGAAAATACAGCTTTCTGCACTTGGACAGACTGACCCTACCTTTCATGGCCCAATTGATCAGTGTACTCATAGCATCAGTTTGTAAAATACCCTGTTTCTTGGTTAAATAACTGTCGCTTTAAAGGCTTTGGAACTGAAAGCCTTACAGTGTTTCATCTTTCTACCAAAAAAGTCTTCGTGTGCTTTGAACATTAATGGGAGAGAGATATAATTTACCACCTTATGGCAAGATTCCTGGCTTTGCAGATCAGGCTTTCCTCACACAGGAACTCAGGACCGGAACCCATCTGTGTCTCCACTGGCAAGAGGAGGGGTGTTGGTGGCTTTTGTCACCATGGCTTAAATTTCCCTATAAACCTCTAAATCCTCCGGTGTCAATAAATTATGTTCTATTGCAGCTTAAAACATATGAATCTTCTTGCTGAAAGCAAGCTGCTTTATTCCTTCTGTAGCCTTTAATTAGGAAGATGTGAAAAAACCTTTCATAAAAATGTTCTGACCTGCTAGTGGCCTCTGTCCTTGAAAAAACCCATCCCTGGAACAGTCTTGGCATGCTTTGTTAGCTCAACTTCTGGATTAAGTTTTTATTTCTTGCTCAAATCAGTCCCTGGTTTTGGAGGGTATTCCCTGGCTGGTTGCCATCATCTGCTCAAAGTTCAGCAGAAGTAATTCAGCAGAGACATGTGTGTGTCCTGTGTAAAACATGAGAGGATTTCCAGGATGATAAATGTTATATGCCTGACAGAATTCACATTGCAACTGGGAGGCATTGATGGTGTGAAGGTGTGAAGATCGAGACGAAGCTGAAACGATTTCACTCATTTACGTGCTCTCTTGGTGTATTTTTATTTTTTAATGTGTAATTTTAAAATATTCCGTTTGCAGGTGATTTGTGTGCTCTCTTGGCGTATTTTTTTTTTGATGCATAATTTTAAAACATTCCATTTCCAGGTGACCATGGCCAGGATTGGGATTAACGAGAGCCGCTCGAAGGAGACGTGCGAAACGATCCTTTTCGCCCTCCGAATGGCCACGTGGAACCAGATTTTAGATCCCTGGGTGTACATTCTCCTCCGGAAGGCCGTGCTCAGGAACCTGTACAAGATCACGAGGGGCTGTTGTGGCGTTCACATGGTGAACTTGCACGTGTGGGAGCTCAGCTCCATCAAGAATTCTTTGAAGGTCGCGGCGATATCCGAGTCGCCGAGTTCCAAACAGATAAACCCGCGGCCGCTCAGCTCGAGGGGACAGTGAAGTTTAACACAGTCTGAAGAGACAGTGGAGGCAACGCTCGTGCACGGGCAGTACCTTGAAGTGAATTCCAAGGCTCAATGCTTTGGCACATTGTGAGTGGTTTGCTGTTGTTGCTCACCGGTTTGATATTGCTACTCCAAAAGATGCCCTGGAATGTTTTAATTCTTTCTGGAATACGTCCCTTCCAAAACTGGTAGTGGAATGATAAGTCATCCATATTTCTCCTTCCGGGTACTAAAGTGAACAGGGCTCCTTATAATACTCCCCACCAAACCTTGGAGGGCTTCTTAAGACTGGATGCGAGTGCAAAAGTGTTCTCCAAGGTGATTTTTGAAAGGAGTAGATTTTCTCTACACCAAATCCTTTGCAGAGTCACTTCTTTCTAGGATAAAGTCCAGTGTCCTTTCCATAAGGGTAGTCTTTGCTTCTAGGCATTGAATTTACCAATTGTGTATGTAAAAGACATTTTGCTTGTTCCTAGTTTATGAAATGATCCACTTTGCTTGGTTCATTGATTTGACCTCTTGACTATTCCATGAGTTTTTGGGGAGAGCTGCAAGCTTCATCAGTGTAAGTGTTCCTTTCAGCTCACTGACAAAACCCAAGGTTTCCTGTGGGAACACAGGAGCAGATCAGCTCAGCTTGCTTAGTTACATTTTCAGATTCGTTGGTGAGTTTTTAGTCCTTTCAACAAATTTTGTTGAAACGACCAGACATAAAACAGTGGTTGTAAAAATAGGTTTTCCCCTCCCTCCCAGAACTGAAGGACAATTCTGGAAGTGTTCCCCTAGTGCACATACTGAAATGCTCATGTGGTACATCTGCTTCATTTGTTAAAAGGTCACATGTGTCTCGTGAAAATGTGTGTGACCAAATGAACACCTCTGCAGGGAACTGCTTTGGGAACATGGTTTTGTTTGTGAAAGCCGAATGCTCAGTTTTTGCAGGGTCTGTGTCTGAAGAGCTGAGAACATTCAGTATATTTGAAGGTACCAGAAGGTTTCCAGGACTTCACACAAAAGGCCCTTCACCTATAATGCTGCTAACAGAAGCTTTGGTTTTTGTGACTGTATGCTGTTCAGAAGCAAAAAAATGAGAGGTGTTGTTTTAGGATAAAAAGATCTATTTTATTTTTATCTACTTAACTTCAAATAACTACATTAGTGAAGTGTTGTTATATTTGAACAAAGTAGTTAAAAACAGATTCACCAAGAGAACAGTCTGAGGGACCAAAACTATTCACAAAGTACAAATTCATGTTGTACGTGAGAATAGTTTAAGTCAGAAAATAAAAACCCAAAAGGTGTAAATATTTCAATTTTTTTTTTAAGCTATTTCCTTTTTGTTTTAAAAAAGTTGAAAAATAAGTGGGTTAAATAACCCTGTAATGAAATGGCTTCATTTACCCTAAAGAATTTCTGTATGTGATTTATTTTCTCAGTCGTGGAGCTGATAAGCCGTGGACAGATTTGATGCTGGTATAAGTTCTGCACTGTTGCTTCACGTGGGTTCTGCTGAAATCTGGAGGCATTCACTCAGTGCTCAGTTTGGCTTTTTCATTTTGTAGAGTGTGATGTCAGTGTATCTGTTGATGTAAATTATTTGTTCCTTATGGGAGATTGTTGTTTTAGCAGCTGCAAAAAAAAAATGTTGGTCTGTAAGTTGTTGAGATGTTTGATCGGTGAATGAAGCTCAACAATGTTCCATTTTGTTGTGTGAATAAATGTAGCTTGTGTAGTTCAGACTGGTTGACTTGCAAAGCAAACAGAAGTTTATATGTATATGTGATTTCTTATATTTTGTGTACTAATACCTATTGAATGTAAATTGTAAAGCCTCATTAAAGTTATCAAACTGTATCGTGAGTGTTATGGTATTTTTGTGTAACAAAAGAGATCCAAAGTTGTTAAAAATAATACTTATGACAAAAAACCTCACACTGGATTCAAGACAGGAGGTGATAGGAGGTGCTAGTGTTTGAACACTTTGCTGTCTGAGGCCGGACAGGTCAAGTTCTGATGACCCATTCTCAGAAAATGCAAATAGAAGAGGAGCTGAGGGAGTTCGGTGTTTGAGACAAAAGTATTTTTATCCAAATACCTGCCAACATGTTTCACATACGCTGTGAATCCTGGAAAAAATGGGAGTTTTGCTGTTAATATTTTGTCTTGCTCTGTGGTGTGACAGCCTGCAGAGGCAGCTCAGGGTGCAGCCACCTGAGGATCTGTTACCCCTGAAAGCCATTGGATTATCCTTGTGTTCCACTCACAGGAGAGCCAACAACGTGCTGGGCTGGAGGATTAGTTATATATTTTATGGAATATGAGATTATAAAAAAAAACCAAAAACCTGTGGGATGGCTTCACATTAGGATCTGAGTGCTGCCCAGGCAGGGAGCAAAGGACAGTCTGCTTAGCAGTGTGCTGATGATCTGGGTAACGATGTGAGCAGTCATGAGCTGCCTATTTACTGCTGGCAATAATTAGTGCCTCCAGAGCAGGCAGGGGCAATAAGTGCTCTGGTGGGAAGAAAGTGAATCTCATTTCTGACTAATGACCAAAGAAATCCTCAGGGTGGGAGAATATTTTAACCTAATTGGGATCTTAAGCAATGGCAGGCTGTATGAGGGAGCACATTATCCTAAAATGAGGTCCTAGCCTGGGCTCAATAAACGTGCTGAAGCAAAGAAACCATCAGTAACCAGTTGCTCATCACAGGGATTATGCAAATATCTGTAGTTTGTTACCTGGATACAAAGATAGAGAGCAAGGTTCAAGGCCTTTTAGATCTGATTCTTGAGACAAAGTGTCCACCTTGTGTGTTTTTATTAGTTTAGTCTGATGTGTTGGGAACAATTTCAGGAATGGCAGTACGTGCCAGTTTTGTAGCCATGGAGATCCTTTAGAACAAGATGTTGGGACCTTTTGGATGTGCCAATACACTGCTCCAGGATGTTCCTGGTAGCACAGCACTCCACTGAGTAGCAGCATAGATTGGCGTGAGATTTAATGCTCAAAACTTGGGTCCTGGGAAAAGTGCACAAATCCAAGGGGATTTGCAACACCTGTTGTGACTTCTGTTGCATCCTAAAGAAAACCCAGATGCTTTTCAATTCAAACTTCTGCAACCTGTCACCATTAAAAATGGCAAAGCTGCTCTTGCACTTCAGCAAGCAGTGACTTTCAGTTAAGTGTTGCTGCATTATACTGAGGGAAGTATTTAATCCTTGAACAGACATTGTTTTGCTGCTGAATGTGAGTTAATTTTGATACTCTCTGGGAAATTTTTAAATACTGGTAGTGTAATGCTGTGTAAAAAGTGAGATAAAAGAGGGGCTGTTCAATATGAGCCAGTTGCATTTTGTGTTCTGGAGATAACCCCGAGTTTACTGCTATGTGATGAGGAGTAGCTGCAAGGAAGAAAAACAATTAGGAGTTCCAACACCCCCTGGCCAGCTAGTATTGAGTGCCTATCTCAGATGGAAAATGTTGCATGTTAATGCTGCGTTGATTGGTTCAGTAACAACATGCTTTGTATTCTCATAAAAATGACTTTTCAGAGGTGTGTTGCTCCTTAACCAGTGGATGCAGCGATGTGGGGAACGGTGGTGACAGGTGTTGTGTGTCTCACACATTCTTGTCTTCAACTCTGGAGCTGGGTAAACAATGGGGGAAATGCCATATTTGATTCTCTGCAGAGAACAGCCACTATCAGAGCTTGGTTTCTGATGGTCATTGATACATCCAGTTGGATGATTTGGACAGAGACCTTTTTCTGTTGTAAATGTAGCAATTCAGACTATCAAGTAAATGGCTTCTTCTGCACCAAAATGTTTGTTTGCTGTTGATTTTACTCAGCTGTTTTGTGAACCCATGCCCTTGGTGGGAGGAGGTCAGGCTGGTGAGCAGGATCTACACTTGCTGATTATTATAGGATTCTTAAATGTAACTCACAGATTCATTAACTCATACCTTCTGCAGGCTTTCCCAAGCTTTCCTAGTTATTCAAACTAATTAGGTCACAAATAATTCTTTTGGTGAAGGCTGAAAGACAAGGACAGTTGTAAATCTTTCTCATCTGTTCCTGGTTCTTCCTTGGTGAGTAGAAATCCATACTCTTTCTGGTTTTCACTTCACTTTAATACTGTTGGAGAAATCAAAACAGATTTGAAATCTGACCTTTATGTAGCTGGTGCTCTGCTTTTTTTTTTTTGTTTCTTTCTTTTTTTTTTTTTTTTTTGAGAGGAACGCCATAGGAAAAATTCCATGCAGCTCTGGAGAAATGTAGTAGTCTGATGACTTTTTAGAGGTGATTTATGTTTTGTAGGGGTAGGCAGTGCAATTGAGGAATATATCTATTGGGAGAAACATGGGGGTTTGATCAGAGAGCCTGAAAACTGTGCAAAGCCTAAAACATTAGTGCAATTTCTTCATAAGAAACAAGAAAATAAGCATAATATTTGCGGCAAGTTACAGGAAGAATTAATAACACAAAAGTGCCAAAGGTCTGGTCAGTCACAACTGTTTGCTGTAATAGGTCTGACCCTCCTCGTGTGGGGGGAAAAGGCTTCCTGTAAACATTCCAGCAACTCCAAATGATGATGCTTTAAGAACAAATCTATTTACTTCATTTGGCCCTTTTTTCTGCTGCCTCCTGTAAACAACGTGACGTCTGAAGTGATTGGACAATGGTTAAACATTAAAAATATAATTTCAGAAGCAATTTTAAAAATGTGTTTATAATTAGGATAAGTTAAAGAGTGACATAGATACATGAAGGACTTTGTTTCTTAGCAACACATTCATGGAGTCTTTAGAAAAAAGTTCTGTGGTTGCAGGAATATAAACATGTATCTATCTAGCTGTTTAATTTCAGCACCATGGTTGCAAAATAAATACTCGCTGCAGAAGTTTACAGAGATAAATCCATTTCTTATTTTTTTTTAAAAATCTACTTCCAGTAGGAGGTTGAATTCTTGAGGCAAAAAATTGTTATCAGTAAAAGAGCTCTACCAAGCAGCTGCCATTCCCAGCAAAAGTTTATGTGTGTGTGTGTGTATTTACTTTCTTCTGAAGGCAGCAACAGAAAAATCCTTTAAATTGTGCTGTAAATTATAAATAAGCTATTTGTAATTTGTAATCTGAAACAATTTCTTCATTGGATTGCATGTTTCTGTCCTATTTCTGCTTGACACGCTGAAGGCAGAGCTGTGTGGAAGAGAGGGCTCCAGCAGGAGAATTTAGAACAGTCCACTCCAGGAGCCTGGAGTGAAACTTTTGCAAGGACACCTGGATGACTGAGAAAGTCTAAATTTAATTTCAGGACTCAAACGTTTTGTTTTTACAATCCCTGACAAGCAGAGATTTTCAGTAGTTTCTGGGGTGCCTTAATTTTCACCCATGAAGTTGCCCCAGATGCCTGAAAACCCACATGCTGTCTGCTGCTCCTGCTGCTCCTGCTGCTCTGTGTTACCCGGGCACAGGAGGGAGATGAAGAAAGGAGAACTTTAATCCATGATTGCCTGAAGCAATTCAACCACAGCTTCCTAAAACAGTAATTTGAAATTTGTCACCTCCGTTGAAGAGAATCTCTTTTGTCTTTAAACTGAAAGAGGGTAGATTTTGGTTAGATAGTGGGAAGAAATTCTTTGCAGTGAAGGTGCTGAGGCACTGGCACAGGTTGCCCAGAGGAGTTATGGATTGTGCCATAGCCACAGCTCCTTGGCACCTCCTCTCTGGATAACCCATCTAGGGTGAGTAGAAGCTGATGGCCAGAAGGAAAGGCAGTGGTTTGGATGATTTAACCTGCAAAGCTGGATAAAATATTCCATGTGTGTTAGAATTGTTTATATTTTTATACAGACATGTCAGTCTTTGTCTGTATAAAACTGATCTTCTCTTCCAAGGAAACATTAATCCACTTTAGTGAGAGGCTGAAGTGTTTGCTGTGGTGTTTAATTGGGTCAGTACCACGGAACCCTTAAAATGATTTTAAAAGTGTTTGCAATGTTTAGGATTATTTGGTATGCTTACTGCAAACCTATTCCTCTTATATTCACTGTCACTTATATTCACTTATATTCACTTATATTCACACTGACTTTTATGGAACAGTTTTCAGTTCCAGACTTGACAGAGCTGGAGCAAAACATTCACTGCTTGAAGAAGTACTGATATGTTTTTAAATTGCTTCCTTCTACCCAATAACTTGCAGCTCCCACAAAATATCACTTACTGCTTCATTTCCCTCCCAAATAAACGTTCACATTTCACCATGTTTGGCTGGTGTGTTTCTGCTCCCACAGGTGTCATCTTGGAAAACAGTTTATTTCCCAAGAAATAGTTTATATGCCTTCAGGGGTCTGAAAGGAATATGATTTGCAAATACATATAGGACAGCCAGGTTTCTCCCCTGAACCTTTGTAAGCTATCTCAAAAAGTTCTGATTTCAAATAAAGTAAAACAAAAATTGTCGAGTGAAAGTGAGCATCATTCATATTTAAAAAGTTATTTTCGTTCTTGAAACACTTTGGATCATTGAGCAGAAATGATGCTTTTTGCAGTAATTAAGCAGGGATGATTCTTCCAACTTGTGTACTTCTTCCTTATTAAGAATTATCCAACTCACTGTAACTAAGAGGATGATATTTTTATCAAAGGGGAAAAAAAAGACCTAAATGAATTATTGTAACAGGGATATCCCAATAACAAAATATCACCTACTACGTCAAAAAACTATTTTTGGCCAGCAATTTGTGCTGTGTGTTGTCATGCTGGTGCTAAAATGTCAGTAGTTCACAATAATGGACTGACTTTAGGGTGGTAGTAGGTAGAAAAATTAACATTCTGAGTCAAAGCCTTGCTTAAGTTATATGTGAGTGCTGGTAGCTCCTGCCAGTGTAATAATTAGTGTTGTTCTGTTGTAGATACTGCCACGTTTTGCTTAGTTAATTTTTCTTTCTCAGATATAAAAATTAAAAAGGCCATTTTAATTTCAGAGCTGTGAAGTGAGTAACAGGAGACTCAGCCCAGGATGTCTGTGTCTGTGCCCCACATGTTCAACACAGAAATACAGAATTACAGTAATTTTTGTAGTGTAAAGGTTCAGCAGTGAAATAGATGATTAGGAGTTGCTGATGATATTCAGAGTTATTATTTGGTGCATTTGTTATTTTATTCCACAGGAAAGGCTTAGGAAATGTAAATCAAATCAAGAATGATGTCAGACTATTGAAAGTACGTGTCTGAGTCTGATCTCGGTGCCAGTGCGAGACTTGGATCCTGTTAATTGTAAGTGAGATCACAGAACATCTGGAAAAATCCTGGATGACAAAACCAAGCCAATATAACTTCATAAAAGGTTAAAGAACCTCGAGTGTGGTGTTGTCAGAAAAATTATGCAAAGAGCAGATGGGGAAAGTTACAGCTGTAGCCCTCTTGGATTTCAGGCTAGCTTTGGACAGAGCCCAGTGCCGTGGCCTGAACGGATGAGCGTGGTCCGTGTCTCCGTGTCTTAGTCTTTTGTCTCCAAACAGGGCAAAAACTTGGCTGGAGGCAAGGGAAATGGTATAAAGGGAATTAAATGACAGTGTCATACTTGTGCTGGCATAATCCCAGCCAGAAGAGTCCCTCTTTGTGCTCCTGCTCCTGCCAGGAGACAACGGCGATGTGGGAGCGTTTCCCGTCCTTTGTGCGCCGCAGGTTGTTCCAGGGAGACCCCAAATAAATCCCACTTGTCAGTCCTCGCTGGGTGATGCTGCAGTGGTTGGGATGTGATGCATCAGCAGTGGCAGGAGTGGCCCAAGGGAGCCCTTTTGGAGGTGTGTGGCTGATCCCTCTGCTGTGACGTGGGAGTGTCCTCGGGAGGCCGGGTGGAGCAGCCCAAAGCCCTGCCAGCCTCCAGCATCTGCAGATCCACTCTGCAATTTCCCTGGTGGGTGAAATCTCTTATTTGTACTCTGGCCAGTATGAGAAGTGTTGGTCTGAAGCCAGGATGGTGAGACGATTATGAAAAAGGAGGGGGAAAAAAATCAGCCTTGTAGTAGATTTTTTTTTTTTTAATAATAATAAAACCATTTCACTTGAAGTACAGTTCTGTTAGAACATGCTACCCAGAGGGCAGCACTAGTGGTGCACTCGGTCCTCAGGGAGACTGAGGCCACCCAAGAATAATAAGTAATTATAAATTTTCTCACCTCAAGTCTTACTATGTGCAGTCAGAGCAAGGAAATTTCTCAAACAAGCCTGTGTGGAAGGTAGGGACAGCTCTTGGGAGCAGACAGGAATTCCTCATTTATTCAGACACTTGGGTTTCTCGCCCCAGATGACTTAAAATCAGCCTGCAATGTGGTCAGTAATTCCTTGTCGAGGGGTTCAACTGGTGTGTATCAGTCTCAGAGAGAGGTGAGAAAACAGGAGTAAAAAGTCTACATAAATTCAAGGGATATTAGTATTTTCTATGGAAAGCAGTACTGCTACTTCTGTGAATTTGAAGAAAAATTAAAGCAGGTCTGGGGGATTTTGTGATGGTGTTTCTTACGTTCTACTGCCTGATATGGGAGAAATTTTCATTTTGTTTGTTATGAAAGCATGACTCATTTCTGAGGAGATCTCAGGTTCTATAAATCCCTATGTAGTAAGAGTGCCCCTTCAAATTCAGATTTACTAAATGAAAATGGTGCCCATATTGAGGCTGAACCAATTATTTTTACTCACATGGAAAAACAGTGTAATCTGTAATCACAGCCTACTGCAGAAGAAACTACTAGGAAAACAATCCATTAGAAGGAGGAAAAGCTACCCCAGCACTTTAATCAGCACTCTTATTGCCAGATTATCTTGTAATTTCTATTTTTCATCTTTATTTTTTATGCCTCTTTCTTCTCCATTCTAATTCCTTTGTGTTTTTGGTGTTGCTGGGGGGATTTATGGTAGGGGTGATGAAGACTGACACTGTCACCCTTCTGGTACACTTCTGCATCCTAGTTCCTTCCTCCTGCTCTCCATCCCTACTGCTTATTGTTGGGATGATGAAATGCTCGTCTCCTCCACTGTTTTCTTCAGAAGCAGCTACCAGCAAAATCAATGTACAGTGTCTTTCAGGATAAGAAGTGATGCAAAACTACAGAGTTCTGACAGAATAAGCCGACTGAGAACCACTATCAGTCAAATGCACGTGGCAGAGGGCTGAGTGTAACACAATACACTGTGTTCTTAGTTCTGCAAATTCACTGTTGCTGTCCCCTCTGCTGTGCAGATCAAGGAGTACGAGGACAAGTGTTGTGACTGTCACCTTTTGAGAACATTTCTGGTTGCAGGGCACAATGCTGAACAGAATTAAGTCTCTGCTGGTAGGGCATGAACAGCACCTGAGTCCCATCCTCTTACTGGAAGGGTCTGCTTGGCCAAGGGAAACCAGCCAGCTTTGCTGCATTTTACCTGCTTTTTCCAAAAAGAACAGCAGTGAGAGCACGAGGGGAACCCAGGACTGTGCTACTGATTAAATGACTTTTATGAGCTGTGCTTGCTAATTCTTTTTTTTTCCTCTTCCTCTGCAAAACTAACAAACATTTATTACTGCTTGCAGATAAAATGAGAAATGATAGCGGTCACACTCTAAAAATGGATTCTCCAATGTCTTTTCAAGTTGCCATGAACTCTGCCACCAGTTTAGAATGGCTTGTTCTGATTTGGGGATGAGTTATGCTTACTGTGAACTGTGGTGAATGATTCCACTGCTGCTAAGCTGTGATTACTCACATCACAATTTTTCATGAGTGCCTTGTGTCTGCTCGCCCTGCTTTAATGCCTCAAGTAAACATGACAGTCCACAACTGCACAGCCTGCCTAAGATAAAAATAAATGTGTGAGTAGCCTTAAAACAATGATGTCCAGTCGTGTCTCTTGTGCTGAAGACAGCGTGTTCAAATTTTGCCATCAGGAGGAAAGGAGGGCCTGGGTGAGAATTCCTTTTACTAACACCTAGTTCTAATTTATTTGCATTCTATTGTAACAGAAAAAAGTTTCCTGACATTACCTGAAAGGTATGATACAGATTTATGTGAAGTCTGACTTCCCATGACAGTTCAGAAGCCAAAGATGGCTGAAACACTAAATACAATTTTACTTTTTCGCTTATTATTTGGTGTGTAAATTCAAGGGCTGTCCTCTGTGTTGATGCCATGTTTGCTTTTTTCCTTTTCTCTTTCTCTTTTTTTTTTTTTTTTTTTTTTTTTTTTTTTTTTTTTTTTTTTTTTTAATGTGTAAAAAAATGTGGCTTTTGATTTTCTTGAACGTTCAGGAATATATTTGGGTACTGAAGCCGTGGAGATGTTTTTTAATGATGATCACCTCATTCCTAATGTCACTATTCTCAATGAGAAGATAAAAGGATTTGCTTTCAGTTATGTGCCAGTAAATCTAAAGATGTTTAATGATACAGCAGTAAAAATAGGCAAAGAGGTTCACATGGTTTTCATTTTTTAAATATGATTCAAACTCAGCCACAAAAAGCCCTATGAGCTTTTACAGTTGAAAGGCAAAAGTTCTCAGAAAATGCGGGACAGTATTTTTAAGGCTCTGAAGGCCAGAGAACTCCTTTGACATCCAGCTTCAATCCAAGTGAGCTCGTTTCCTTGTTACCATCACAGGCAATCGTGTGCTCTGCAGTGAGTCCGTGTGGTGAACAGAACAGTATTTATTTCTCGTGCCTTGAAAGTAAAACAACTTGAAAGTAAAAACAACCTGAAAGCAAAACAAAGGAGACCTTGGTCTCCGTTGCTTAAGTTGTGGTTACTTGGGAGGGAGAGCACAGTTTGGGTAACAGCAGATTATAAAAGTTCAGAGTCCAATCTGAACAATCAGGAGCTAGAAGAGAAGCCCTGATCTGTATGTCCTTAGCAGAATTCTGTCTGACTGCTGCCAGCAGTGTGCACACAACTCAGCCACACTTTCTAAACATTGACTTAAACTTTTTTTCATCTGCTTTGGAATAATTTGTTGAAGGCAAGAAATTACTTAATTTGAGCTGGTACAATAAAGATAGGTATGGAGATAGGTATTAATATGCTTTTAAATTGCCATTAAAGCGAGGGAAGCACGTTTAGATCTGCAGAAAGATTCAGTTTTGGATTGGATTCTGTTCTCACAGTGATGTAAATAAAAAGCATTTAATGGAAAAAGAAAACCACACCAAACAATTTATGGATATGCCAACATTTCATGCTCCAGTGTGCTGTGGAGTGATACCTTATCTAACTTCAAATAATGGAGCAGGAGTATCAGGAACAGTGTCTGTGCCATACAAAGCCTTGCAAGGCAGGCAGGCCTGTTGTAATGGAATCCAAGAGATGGCCTTGCAGGAAATTGGCTCATAATGAATGTACATGGTTCAAATGAACATGAAAGAAATAAGAATACTGTAAAATTGACCACTTTGGTTCTATGTTTTAGCTGAATTAAAATGATCAAGCCTGTACGTAATCACACATCTAAGCCTTATCATACAAATGATACACAATCATATTACTTAGGAGTAGATTTAATAGTTGCAAGAGAGATAAGATTTGCTTGCAAGTCCTTTTCATGTAATCCAATACAGACCTCTTGTTAGGCTGTGTTATGTGGGGGAGGAATTAGCTCAAATGGCAGAAGAAACCCACCTGTCTTTGATTATTTCTTTTCTATGAATATGAAATAGCAGTGAAATGTTGGCCTGGAGGGAAAGAACAAGCAGAAACAGGGATTATAAACCAGTGGCAGGCAGGCTTGCTGAGCAGATATATGTGTTGTGTTTTGAGATCAGGCAGGAAACAGGACACTGTGGGATAGGTCAGCACAACTGAGTGAGGGTTCAGAGCATCTGAGGCAGATCTCAAAATGGGCTGGTGGGTCACAGTCACAGTCATTCCAGGTGGTGTCATGAGCAGCTGCCTGGACCAAGTTCAGGCAATGCCATCTCAGTCCTGAAGAAACTCCGTGGCCCAAGTGTGACATTTATAATCACCCACTCCATCCCTTTCCTGCTCCTTGCGTGGCAGGGGACGGTGAGTGAGCTGGGTCCTTTTGTCTGACAAGGAATTCTGTGTCCCTGAATCCTCACAGAGGATATTCATTGTCCATGTCCATGTTTGCAAGGAGGTGGCAGCCTTGTCTGTGGGCCCAGCTGTGAGACCCCGTGAGAACTCCAAGCACGACCAGTTGCACTTGCTGAAGTTTGAAACGCTGACCTCTTGCTTGAAAAAGTCCTGTTGGATGGCCTTCTGAGGGGAGTCTTTTTGGGAAAAATTCAACTGCAGCAGTTCAGCTGCCTGTGGAGATGGGGCTGGGGAATGATATGTTATTTGGCTCACAGCCGGTGGGAAAAAAAGCCAAGGGCTGTTTCGTGGTGCACATGGACATGCAGGGTAAAATTTGGCTGCACAGGCTGCCTAAATTATTAGGAATTTTCTAACTTCTGAGTGCTTCATTTTAAAACCTTCCTGTGTATATAAAATACATCAATATAAAAGTCACCCTGGTACTTTTATTGCTGCAGAGGGAAGAACAAAGCATTTCTGTCCTCTGTAAAAAGGGTTCTCATTTGCATCATTTTAGCCTGACATGTTATTATCCTCATCTGAAATACTTTTATTACTTATGTTGTAAGTTCATCTTGGAAGGTTGTTTTGACTCTGCGATGGTTTCAATTTACCTAATAAATCATTTAATTGTGTGCAAGATTGACCATCTTTCTACTCATTTATAACTGGGAAATGACTTGGAAAAATGTGATACTTTACAGTTATAAAGTAACACACTAAATTGATTGCCTATAGTGGTGCAAGGCAGTACCATGTTCTAAGTCAGCTTAAAACAGAGGAAAAAATGATAATATATTTCTTCTTTCCTGCAATCTGATCTCTATTATTTTTTTTTATTGTTGTTTCTAAATAAAGTTGTTTGTTTTCAGTTTCAGTCAGAAAAAAAACGAAGAACACTGAAATGCTGCAGCTGAAAACCCCAAACCTTTGCCTTATTGGAATTTTGGTTCATTTTGATTTGTTGTGTGTAATTCTCTAATTCCTTCAGGTAAATGTTGGTTTACAGGTAAGCCCATGTGCAAATAACTTTCACTGAGGAGCAGCAAGTTTGAATGTATGTTGCCTCTTCTTGAGACAAAAGCAATCATGATTTCAGCTGCTTTTTTTTTCCCCCCTGAAAAATATTTTATTAAAATTATTGGCTTTTTTTCTTCTTTCTGAATCAGCATTTTCTGATGTGATAAATTTCCCTGCACCTCTAACCAGGGAAAAAACTAGTTTGCCTTTTAAATTTGTGAGAGGTGGCCTCAGACATTAGGACCAGCTAACAGGGTACTGGTGTGTCCAGCTCTCCATTGTGGTGTCCCAAAGGACCTTGATGGGACTGCACTTGCCACGGTCAGAGCTTGTACTCAGACCATTCCTCCATTAAGGACAGGTGCTTTCCACAGAAAAGGGATTTTTTTTCTTCTGCCAGGCCACTCTTTAGAAAATCAATGCTCCCATCTTTATCCAGACTTCTGAGCAGAATTACTGTTCTAAAATACAGCAGGAGAAAAGATGGAGCTGCCTTCAAGCTAGGCAGTGTTTAGTATTTTAGGTTGTAATTGTTAAATTTTTGAGAGCTTTCTTTCAGAAAAAGGACTTTGAATTCATTCTGTGCCTTTTTTTTGAGAGGCTTCTAACTTCATTCCTCCGCCTTCCCAAAGAGCTCCCATTTATTTCACCAGGAGAAATGTTTGGGTCTGCTGAGGCAGGAGGGAGTGAAGATGGGTTTCCCTCACCTGAGGTGGAAGCTGCACTGGGGGTGTGTTTGGGGGATGGAGTGTGGGCTAGTGAAGAACCAGCTTATGTTTATATGGTGGCATATATAAGTTTTAATAGTGTTGCACAGCAAAATGTGTTACCAAGTATATTCCCGTGCTTCATGTTCTGACTGAAATGGCTTTGTGCTCATAAGGGTGTAGAATTATTAATGATTTTCAGTAGTACTTTTTTTAGAGTTTCTAAAATTATAAGAGTTGGTCAGTTATTTAAGGGATTTAGTCAAATTTATTAACGTATTTTAAAGTTCTTCTCGCTGAGTGAGGAAGTGGAATTCCTGTGAGTTATACATTAACTGAACTGTCTTAGTAATGGACTTGTCCAACTAGTAATTTCTTTTTTTTTATCAATGTCAAAACTTTGTTTGTGAAATCTAAAGGATTTTGTCTAAAGACACGAGGTAGCACAGAAAAAAGCTATTAGTGCATAGGTTTATGAGAGATGATATCTTTTGGTTGATCCATTTTACTTACTATATATTTGTTATAGCTTTCATCTACTAATGGCCCACACTATTTTCTCTTTCAGATTCTACATCACAAGGCTATTATAAGTGGATTATCTGCTTAGATTTGTTTTGACCCCCATGGCAATAATTTTACTATGTCTGTTTGCTTCAGATTTTGTTTGTTTGTTTGTTTCATTTGTTCTTGGCTTGTGTATCAGCTTTCAGGAGATTGTACAGATAAAAAAACCCATCCCAAACCCAAAACAATGAAGTGTGATTTTCTTTCCCATCTGCATTTACAATCCCAGCAGGATGAAGTTCATAGCTGAACAGATGGAGTCACTACAAATTATCACTATATCTGTTAGCTTTTGAAATGATGACAGGGTGCTTAAAGCCCAGACAAGACACAAGCACTTATGAAGCCAGAGCCCGATGGGTGACTGTAGAGAGGCAGTGAAAACTTGTTACCCGTGAAGGAAGATGGAATCACAAATTGCTGCTCTTGTGGGGCCATCAGTTCATCTTGTTTGTTTTGCTTCAGTGAGAAAATTCCTCTGGTGGAGAGGAGCAGCCGAAGTGATGCCACGAGCAGCTGGAGATGTGCTCTGTGCCTCACATACTGGAAAAGAGAAAATCAGCTTCTTTTTCCAAAGTCCTGAAAAGGTCTAGGAGAGAACAAGAAAACAAACTGTTGGTCATACTTTCCATCTGACCCACAGGTTTAATGCGTAAAACAGGAAAATCCCCTTTTTCATGAAATTATTCTCAAGTATGCCTTGAGCATATTATATCACTTTTAGGATGACTGAGAAATTCTGCATTAAGTGAAACCAACCAACCAACCAACCAACCAACCACATGTTTATGTAAAACAAAACAGAAAAAAAAATATTTAGGCCTGGTTAGTGATCCAAAATATTTTACTGGACGCTGTGTCAACAAATGAAATAAAGGAAGGTTTGGAAATTTGACATGATATGTAAACAGAGCTGTACCAGGGCAGCTGTAAGGAAATACTTTCTTCATCCTCTTCGAAAGAGAACGGGAAAATCCAGTATGAAATTGCTGATTTTATTTTGGGATTCTTTTGCGTTGTCTGGAAACTATGGATGCGATATAATGCTGTCTTTGTGTAGTGTCTGTATGATTATGTTCCTGGCAAATACTAACCAGGTAGGGTGTGGGTAGGCATGTAAGACCTAAAGCTTTACTGAGTGCATACCTCTTCAATTTTCACATTTTAGAGGATAATTCCGGTTACAAAAGGTTATTGAGTAAATCTGACTGGGAGATGTCACACGTCTTTTCTTATTTTTGCCTCTCTAATTTCTTGAATGTGCATGTCCTCTGTGGTAGGTGAAGTACAGGGGCATTGGTAGGCATTTGGAAATGCTCTGCAGCTGAACTTCAATGTAGTATCTATAATGATTTGTGAAATCATTTTTTTTTTAAATCATTTTTTTGAAGCATATGCAGGTATCCCCCAGTCGTTGACATGCAACAGCACATGGAACTGTTATCATCTGGGAGATACCTACTTGATTTTCCTGACAAACAGGATAGCTTAAACTTTTAAGGGTGAATTTAAAGATCAAGGAGTATATTAGTAGGTATATTAGAAAATATTGGGCCAACACAGTCCATTACATTGATCTATCAGTGTACCTGTAGTGCTGTGCAAATAGCTTTTGTTTTCCTAATTTGTTATGTGTCTATAAATGTGTAACTTTAATTGTTGGTGTTCTTAAAAGAAACAGTTTTATCATGGGTTTTTGACATAAGATTGTATGTGAGGAGTAGAGGGAGAAAAAGTTTGAATTTTTTACTAGCAAAGAAAACACAGCAAAAACTGTGATTAAAATTAATTTCTACTTAAACCCGATACATTTTAATGATGAAGTTTCACTTATAGTAGCTTTAATTTCCTAAAGGACTATAAAGAACAAGAATGAAAAGTAAATATGAAACAGAGCAAAGAATTATGATCACCATGGCTCCCTGTATAATTCATGTGGTTCAGGATATGACATTTCTGGATACTGGCAGTAAGAGTTTGGAAAGACCATGTGGTGTTACTGGCTTTCAATACCTTTTCATCTTTTAAGAATAACAAGGTCCATAAGTAGGTAAGATGTGTGATATGCTTGTAAAGCAAATAGTTTACCACAACCAAAGACATCATTTTTTCAAGTTTGAAGAATATGAAACATAAGCTGGAATATTTCACTTGGAACTCCTGCGTGTACTTTTACCCTCCTAAAACATTGTGAATTTAACGAAGATCCGTGGCATTCTAAGGAATAGTTTCAGACTTTTGTTTCTGTTTTCAAGTGGTACTTCTTTCCTTTGCAGATGTTACATGTAAAAAATGTTCTTGGGAGTGTTTTAAAAATGCAGCTTGTTCTTCTCTCTTGCACCTTTTCTAGTGAGTAATTCTGGTGGATGGGGTTCAGTAAATAACTCAGAAACAATATGGACTTGAACTCTGCTTTTTTGCAGGTTCTCCCACCATAGCCAGCCCCACAGCTTTCCACCAGCAGTCCTTTAAAGGACTTATTCCCACCTCTTTGTTTTCTAAGTACACATAATGCTAGCAATTAAAGGCACAATTTCAAATTTTTACAAGAACTTCATTACCTAAATTCCCAGTTAATGCACTCTTACTGTTGCCTTGCCTCAAAGGAGGAGCTGTGATGTTCCTAAAAGAGCCTCAGAGCTGTTAGGAGAAGGCAAAATCTTCTGCTCGGTGTTTAAAGACGCCTGTTCTCACTTTGAAATCACCACCTCTCAGTCTGCATCCATTCCCTCCTTTCATCTCAGTTCTGTCTGCCTTGGCAGAGCTTGGTGTTGTAGATTCACTCCAGTAGTATTAGCTTTAAGTATTAGCTTTAAGTGCAGACCCCCATTATGTGGATTTTATTTTTGCATTCCTTTTCCTCTGTATTTGCATTTTCTCACTAATGTGACTGCACATCTCAAACAGTGTATTTCTGTTTTAAGTTTTCAGTTAAATAAGACTTTAGTTACAGACATTGTTTGCTTTGGCACAGAGCTTTGCAGCTTTTGCAGTTTGTAAAACGTTAATAAAGATGGTTCCACTAATTCTGTCAGAGAGCTGGAGTAACACATCTCAAATGACACTGTGCTGAGAATGCCTTAAATTCATGCCACTCCATGACAGGGTGCTATCAGATCTGATCTGGCAAACACTTCTTTGTAGCTTCTCCCAGGTTTGAATCTGTTTTTAACTGAGGCTGTAAAGTGTTTTAAAAACCACCTGCTAAAATGCATTGGTGGACAACTTAATTGTTTATTTATTTTTTGTGCAGGAACAAACTAAAAATTCCAGATCATGAGAGGTTGTAGAAATCTGCAAAGATCAGTCATGATGTGGAAGCTTTTTGGAGCTTTGGAGTATTCCTTTGGATTGGGCATTTGAGTCTGCTTAATGTGAAGCCAAGAATGTAAGCCTTTAAATTTAAATGTTGTGCTGCCTTTCAGATATAGGTCATTTGTCTTCTGCTGTAATATTATTCATTAGTTACTGTAAAAAAATTCCTTGGAGTTACTGTTACTCTTGTTATCCTTTCTGTTTATGCTGTGAAAACTCTGTTGATATTCCCAAATACTTGCAAAGTGATAGAATCCTTTGAAGTTTTTGCATCTTTCCCCAAATACAGCGATTTGTTTAGAGATTTTTTTACCCTTCTGTTTTGTTTTGCAGTCTTGAAGATTGAAGTTCAAATTTCTCTCTTTATCTCCCACATTATTTTGAATTCTTTCTCATCCTTGGTGTCAAGATACCATTCAGCCTTCAAACTTGGCTAACCTTTGCTTGCCAACAAGTAATTCGTAAGATTTCTCGTCCTTCTGGATGTCCTATGGTAGACCCAAACTGTCTGAGTTTTTGCTTTTAAAATAGTCACAGTTTACTTCCATTTGACACTTTTTAAAAGATCTCTTGTAATTCTGAGTGTGGAAGATGCCATATGTCAGAGCACAGTATCATAGTGACTTGTCTAGCCCGACCAAGGCCTGTGGAAAACAGTTTCAGAACTAGCAATATTCAGAAATAAAACCACCTTCTGCTTGTCTTTTGTGCTCACTTCTATTGCTTGCTGATACAATCTCTGCTTCTGTGTTCCCCTATTTCATGGTACTTTAATGCTATTGGGACTTTTTTTTTAAAAAAAGAACTTATCTTGCTTTTGCCTACTGTTTTTCTGTAGTTTCACTCAGGTCTGATGGAGACTTACTTCTTTTAGTTTTGATATCACTTGAGCAACAAAGTCTTCTTCATAATCAGTCCCAGCTGCCTCATGACACTGGCTTTCATCAATCTTAAGTAAGTTCTCTGAACAGAAAAGATGAACATCTGGCTCATCACTTTAGCAGGATGAAATATGTCATTCTCACGTCTATGGTGTGATGCCTGATGTAGAGACAGTCTTTTGTTACTGCTAATTTGTCCATATTTATCTAAATAAGTGATAATGATCATTCTGCAGGAAAAGCTAGCTCTCAATTTCCCTTCTCACAGAAGCTTTATGTGGAAGGAATAAGTAAAATATTGGATTCTAGTTGCATCCTCTTATAACCAATGAATGGTAATTTGATCAGATGGACCATAGGCCGTCCTTTATTTTCAAGAATAAATAAGCAGAATAAACTACAAGGAACTGGGTAATGCTCTTTTGCCAGGTTTCATCAGCTCATGACAAAATGAGATGCAGTTGCCTGGTGGTGTAGCAGGGACAGGAGCTGGAGTTTAGCCCTATCTTAGTTTCCACATCACGGTGCCATCTCAGAAGTAAACTTAGAGCTTCCCTTTCACTTCCCTGAACTTCTGCTGCTCCACGAACAATGACCCTTTGTTATTCCTGTTTCACTCTTCCTCTGCTTTCTTCTGCTTTGTTTTCTGCCTGTGATTTTCTTTTTGCATGTCCAGGAGATGGGGTGGTGTGGGTTGGCAGATGGGGA
The DNA here is from genome assembly GCF_001715985.3 of Manacus vitellinus. Classification (NCBI taxonomy): domain Eukaryota; kingdom Metazoa; phylum Chordata; class Aves; order Passeriformes; family Pipridae; genus Manacus; species Manacus vitellinus. The sequence goes on along the minus strand of NW_021940737.1, from coordinate 2,148,403 downwards.
GAGATCTTGGCCTTTAGGATACAAATTTACTCCAGCCTCAACATCCGAGAGTGCCCTGTGCAAAAAGGAGCAAACGTTCACCCCAGGCAAGGCATCCTCAGCACAAGGAATCCTCTGCTGAGAAGAGGCACGGAACAGAACTAGAGGAGGTCGTCAGACACATCTGTGAAAGTATTTACATGACAGAATAAATTAGAGAAAACATAACAAGGCAAACCCAGCAGGAAAACACTGAGTTTGTATTTCATTCTTGTCTCCGTCTCAGGTTAGAGGAGAAAGGTGGCCTCTGACAGCAAAGGCACGATACTCAAATTACAAATTTGTGCTGTTATGTTTTCTAATGCACGAATACAACACTTCACCACGTTTGGGTGTGGAGGTTTTACTGCTTAATCAAAGGCTGTCATGGAGATCATCAGGTTTCTAACCAACTGAAGAGGGTGTGATCAGTGAACTGATGAGCTGAACGCAGGTGTTTGGAACAATTGCCCTTTGCTTGCTTTGTTATGGTGACAGGATTTGTATTTTGTGCAAGAACTTTCATAGATCTCTCTTGAGAGCTTCTCTGTGCCAGTAGTTGCACTGTGTGCCTTTTCTCAATAGCACATGTTTGGTGTGGCTGGTTCAAGAAGCATATTTGCTCCTTTTTGTAAACTCAAACTGGCTCTTTCCAATCAGCTGTGAACATGCTGTCCTCAGCTGGCAGCTCTCTCATTTGTGCTAAGGAGCAGGATGAAATGAAATTGCAGTGATAAAAACATCAAGACAAACTATTTTTCCCTTCCATTTAACTTTCTCTCTTCTTTGTCTTTTCTCCTCTTCCATGATGTTCTCTCTCTCACCTCCTCCCTATTTCATTTTCGTTTCCTCTTAGGTGTTACAGTAGAAGATATGAAGGTGTTGTCCTTCAGAACCAAAGAACAGACACAGAAGAAGGAGGAAAAAGGTGCTATAACTCTTTTTGTTTACACACATAAATATACATATAAATTTTTAATTTTTTGCTTTTTCCATTTCCTCGGAGATCTGAGCAGAATAAAAAAAAGTTATATATATATATATATATATATATATATATAGCATAGATACATAAGGTATAGTGGGTTTTCAGTAGCTTGATACCATGTTTGTGTTTAATACCTACATTCACTGCTCAGATACCATCTTCCTCATGATAAAGGTGGGAGCTTGATGGCCAGTTCTCACTCTGCTCTGATTCAAATCCATGTTTCCCTGGGTGTTAGTGCACACTCTGGGTCTTGGCATTCATTTCTTCATGTTATTTGGGCATAATTTTTATGTATTACACGTTAGAATTAATAATATATTGACTATGATTAATTAGCTACTGATGTATTTGTTATTTCTAAGAGACATGATGGATAGTTACAGAGTTTAGGGTACTACTGTAATAGAAAATATGAAACAATATGGTGCTGTGCTGAAATAATGTCCTGAAACAATGCAAACACCTGGTTCCTTCTAATTGTGAAAAACCCATAAATTATTTTGGTTTTTTTTATCTTTGATCTCAATGCTCTGACCTGGCAGTGGTTAAATATGTTAGAGTAGATACTTCTGAAATGATTGAAAATTGCTTCAGAACGTCTCCAAGTAACCCCTTCTCTTTGCTTGAGACTGAAGAAGCAGTTTCTATTTCTCACACAAAAATCCCTGTACATATAATCTCAGTCTGAGGAGAAATTAATGATCCCTCTTGTTCCTCCAAGTCTCAGACAAACAGTATATCATAATACTGGGAGTCATATCTGATGTCCACTTAAAGATAGGGAATCATTTCAGAAAGGAAGTTCAGCTGGAGGATGCAATTTTTCATGTTTTATATTCCCTTTCTTAGGATCAGAGCAGTAGTTCTAAATAAGTAGTTTTTTTTGGAAGAAGTGCTATTAATTTATTAGTAAAATAACAGTCTGTGCACCTGACAGGTATTTCCTATTACACGTTGTGAAGGGAATCTTTGGATAACGTTGATTTAGGATCATTTACGCGGAAGGACAATTTTAAAACGGTAGAATTTCAAGAAAGATTCAAAGGACTCACAGTAAAAAACTGGGCTCATTTACTGAATTCTGTGCCTTATTACTGGCCTGAGAAGTGGAGCATAGGATTTGTCATGGCTGGAGAAACCTCCACTCTGTCAATGAATTGAGATAACAAGGTTCACACATCTCGTCTCTGAAAGAAGTAACTGGATGCAGATGGAATTAATCTTTCTGGTACTTCAGACTGCATTCACAGAGCCTGAGCTGTACAGCCTGACCCACCTGCTGTAAATGGCTGTGAGAAAACTGTTTGTGGATTATTCATTGCCTGGAAATTCATCTCATGGAAGTGGTCTATTCAATAAACCAATTAACACCTCAAAGCCTAACGAGCAACAAGACCAAACCAATTATTATGTCATTAATTAGTAAGGATTAGACTAAGAGGTGATAAAGTGCTTTTCACCTGCTTATCACGACGCCCTCTGTAAACTGGCATCGCTGTTCCTGAGGGAGACACTGCTGTGCTGAAGGTCGGTAGCATTAAATGGGAAATAAAACACGATTCTGCTGGGGCTCAGTCCTGTGCCCTGGGCAGAAATAGCCCAATTACACTGTGACCTTTTCTAGGAACATTACTGAAACTAATCTTATGGATTGCTGCTGCAAAAAACGTTTTGACTTAATAAAACTATTCCATTTTGAATTCTTTTTTTTTTTTTTTTTTCAATCAATAACGTTTTGTTTCCAATGACTGTAAAATTACTGTTCGGCCTTGGTCAGAATATTCAGCAGTGGAAAAATGATCTTTCATTTATTTCAGAATAGTTTCAAGATGTCACGAGTTGACATGGGAAACCCAGATGTTTTTAATTCTGAAAATTGAGAAATAGATTTTGAACAGGAAAGTTATCTTGTTTGATGTGCATCCTCTGGAAGGAGGATAACAGAACATTCCCCAGTTCTCTTCCAGGCTGTAATTTATATAAAAAGATGAGCAGTTTTTAGGCATCTGTGCAGAGCCTTAGGAAGATCTTGAAGAAACCAACTATTAAATCCCCTATCAAACCTCTCAGAGTAAATCAGATAATTTGCCTTCTTCGTATCCTCTCTTAAATACATATAAGGGGAACTGCAAAAACAGCTTAGCAAAATATGGTCTCAAAAATTAAGACAATAGTCAGGAAATGCTGACTTTAATTTCTGCAAAGATGTCTTTTTTTAGAATTTATTTATTTATTTATTTATTTATTTTTTTTTTTTTTACCCAACTCTGTGTGACACCCTTGCATGCCATGCTCAGCAAACAACAAGCTGGAATTTCCACACAGGTGTGGTGGAGGAGAGCACTAAACCTGCAGTTGTGGTGGTAGTTTTTGATGATCCACACAAGACCCAAAGCAGGAAACTTTGCAACCTCTCTCAGCTCTTGTGAAGTCAATGGGAGTCACTGTGGGACCTGGGACAGAGGGAGAGCTCTGCCCTCCTTGGATGGGAGTGTTCCTCTGGAAAAACCCTGTTTGCAAATGAAGTGCACGGGGATTTTTTTCCTGACTGCTTCATTCAAACAAGGTACGTGATATTTCTCTCATAAATTTGGGTGGGAACCTGCTGTTTATGAATATGTGCGATTTTAAAGCAAAGACTGTTAAAATAATCTCACTTATGAGTCACATGGTGTGGACAGACACAGATCACTTCTTTCCTGCTCTCTTGGTGACTTCCTTATGTCTGTGCAGAAGCTGGGCCAGTGGCTAACACAGGATTTTTCAATGAGTTGACTCTTTATTGTGCTTCCCAGGAAGCAGCAGTCTATAAATACAGATTCAGCTACAGGTCAGAGACTGTGCCTGTGGAGTCTCTCTCTCTCTCTCTCTGTGTAAAATCCCTCGGGTGTAAGGTGGAAAAAATAACCAGTGTGCTGCTAGGATTTCCTGCTGTCCTGCTGAAGGCTTTGGAATGCTCCCTGCAATGGAACCAGGGAATGCTGTAGTCCATATGTTGTGTTCAGGAGCAGATAGAGCAAGATGTGGCAACAGTTGTGAGGGACCAAGGGTAAACAAACATATTGCCATGAACTCTGCCTTTTAGGATCTTGATGGAATAGGTTTAATCTGAATTTTCTGTGAATTTTCTCCTTTGGGGTGATATTGCCAAGCTTGATCTTTAGAAACAGCATCCGTGATGTACCCTTTAGATGTTACCTTTTAGATGTTTGCTGTTTGATTCAAACAGAAGAAAAAAAGAAGTTAACCCAGTCAGCTAACCTGAGAGTTTTTTCTCCCATATGTGTGGAAAAGGGAAAAAGTAGAACATTCAAACATCTGTTTTAACATGCTGGAGAAGGAGAGGGATTTATGTATATAAAGCTTCTGCTATCATGTGCCTTGAAAGGCTCACTTGACCATTTTAAGTAACACTTGAGTAACATTTCAACAAAATATTTTCCAGCTGTTATTTCTGTCTCTTCACTTCAAAATGTTATTTCTAGCAATATTATTCTACAGTTCTGTTGTAGTCGCTGTGAATACCTCTCACATTCTGCTTCTGCAACTTTTCATTTTACCTACTGGTTTTTTTTTCCCTTGGGAATCACAGAATAATGTAGGTAGGAAGAGACCTCAGGAAGTTGCTTGATCCAAACTACGAGTCTAAGTAGGTCTAACTTTATATCAGGTTGCTTAGGGCCTTGCACAGTCCAATTCTGATCATCCTCAAGGATGGAAATTGTAAATAGTGTAAAATGCTCTTTGATTTCTGTGGTGTTGGGCTGAAGGTATTTTAGCCTGAACTCAGCATTCAGATGGTTACCAAAGTTGGGTTTTCTGTGGCAAATCTGTGGCTTGGAGTAGACCTCAAAAAGAAGTTGGATTTTCGTAGCTGTGTAGCCTCAAACAGCACTCAGGACTCAAACAAGGGATGTTTTCCTGTAAAGGAACAATCAGGATTGAATCAGTTCATCACTAATAAATAGTTCACCAGTATTGCTGTGTAATCCACTGATACCAGATTATTGTGACCAGCCAGTTTTGATGCAAATCTCAGTACAACAGTTCTATTTCGTGTTTGAACTTTGGTGACTTCAGTTTCAATGGGATATTGTTGTAACTTTGAAGAGCATCCTTGTGTCTCTGTCCTTTTACTGGCAGAAATTAACTTCAAAAATAAGGTGTATTGAATAGCAGGACTCTGCCATATAATACTGTAAAAGTAAAACCCTTTAGGATGTGCCCTTTTTATTTCTTTTTTACTTTTGGTAGAATGTATGCTTGTTGTGCATGTCTGTAAGGATTTCAGTGCAGTTATTTTACTTCCTGAAAAGAATATTTTAGCCCAGATGAATAGTTTATTAAGAGTTTATTTCTACTGGCTGAATTTACACATCTGAAATTGTTTTAACACACATTTTAGCTATATAAGTACTAATATATATGGAAGATGCATATAGGATATTTAGATTTAATAAGTCTTTTTCTACTAAGTTACCATAAATTTTCATTAATGCATACAGTTCCCCTAAACTAAGCTATGATAATATATCTTTTATAGAAGAACTAAGGTAAATGATAACACATTGGAAATGTTGCTATGCCAATTCTGTTACCATAAAAGAAGAGATGGCAGAATAACTTCAGACACAGAATCTAATTTTTAAAAAAGTTAATAATATATATATTTTTGTGAGATCTTTGTTCTTTCAAAATCACAGGACAGATAAAAGGTAAAACACAAAGGTAAAACACAAATTTTACTTTCTCATGTCTGTTTTGGAGTTCTTTGTTTTCAGTGCTCTTTTTAGCAGTGGACAGGGTTGTGTGGAAACAATCTTATTTCTCAACATTTTCCCTCCTGGGAGAGTTTTACATCATCAGGGTGCAGTGAGGAGTGGGGCTGAGCGTCCAACATCAGGAAACCCATTCAATTTTACTGTGACCTGTATTGTGGGAAATGTGTAGTCATCTTGCTTTCCTAATTTCTCTTTCCTGCTGGCTTCCTCCCAAACCTGATTTAGGAAGAGCAGATTCATCTGGAAATGTACTTTTTTTTTTGTCATTCTTGTTTTTGCCAAATTTTCAATTAAAAGTGTTCAGCAAGCCAAGAAACCTGCTTCCCCTCTCCGCTCCCCCTTCTTTTTTTTAATTTAATATTTATAACATTTTTGCTGTTTGCAATATTTTTGTACTTGTATAGCCTCACTTTATGCATACACACATAAATATTTGAGAATTTTTTCCGTGTAAAGGCTTGATAGGAATAGTTCCTAGTTCATATTTTTTAGAGAGCAGAGGGAGATGCCAAAGTTCCTCTAATGGGACAGCTATGGAGTTTATGCAAGAACAAGATTCCAGTCCTAAAGAGCAGAGCAGGGCCTTAAATGTGGATCTCTTCCACTCCAGATGAACAAATTACTACGTGGAATATATAAATCTGCCTTATCAGGAATCTCTCTCTTTTAGGAGAAGGGATTTGACGTAAATAAAGACCAAAACCTTAAAATCCATAGTGAATGATGCTCTTGTCCCTCACCAGCTGTACTTATTTTTCCCTCCTTCTCCCCCATAATTTGTTTGGCCCTTCCTAGGAAAACAGAAAAGCTTTTTTGAGGTAGTTCAGCTTCACAGTGTTGTTAAGAGCACTGCTTTAAACCCAAAGCATGTAATAAGTGCCTCAGGAACAGCCTGGAACTGGTGACTTTCACCGTTAAATGAGCAAAGGAAAATGGGATTTTTCACACACAAAAGAAAGCTGCATAAGTTAGACCCTGTCTGGTCTTGATTTGATCACTGAAAAGCTATTCAGGTATTCTCTGATCATTACTTGTTAGTTTTTAAGGTAGAATTAAGTCATATGAGCCACTGTGCTTCCTGTAGGAACCGAAGCATTTCCAGAGAAAAAAGCCCTTAATGCGAATCTGACCTATCGCCCTTCTTAAAATGTTTAAATGAGAAAAAAGGAACCATGTACTCCTGTCATCTTGAAAATGTTTAGGGCTGAGATGTGCTCATGAAGCACTTTCTCTCTGCACCTCGAGGAGAAAGGGTGAATGGGCTCTTTGTGTCACCTCTGGGTGAGAACCCAGTGGTATTTATTGTAGTGGAAAAATGTCCACTGAGCAGGGAGGAGGGACGAATTTCCCCCTCACGTGTGATGTGAGACACATTGGTTGACATCAAGGAACTTGCCACAAAAAAAGTACAACTAGGAAAAGGAAGGTAAAGAGGGGAAAAAAAGGAGCTTGCTGGGACTGGAATTGTAACGCTCACTGGTCAGGGCACAAAGGAAAAGGATTGCCTAAAACACCTGAGGCAAGTGAGGAGTTGCTGCTCTGCTTGAACACTCTTCCAAAAGATAGCTCATGTGAGGAGTTCGGGCAAAGTAAGTGACACTGTAAAAATTTCAACTTGTTGTTTTATGCAGAAATAATTAAAAAGGACTAAAGCTAAAAGTGTACACCCAGAATTAGACAGAGTTTCATTTGAAACCCCGAGATTTTATGCCATAGATGAAACCATTGAATTGCCCATGTAGCCAGATGGAAGATGCATACAGAATATTTGGATTTAATAAGTCTATGTCTACTAAGTTACTGTAAATTTCCATTAATGTATACAATGCTATGAGAACATATCTTTTATAGAAGAACTAAGGCAAATGATAACACGTTAGAAATGTTGCTGTGCCACTTCTGTGTTGCCATAAAGGAAGAGACAGTGTCTGCAGAGCATTTTCACCTCTTGCACAGTTCCAGGGCCAGGTGGTAAAAGCAGTGTTGACACTGAAAGCAGGATGCCAACTGGATTGCTCTGGTATCCAGCACTGCCTTGGGCAAAGCTGCAGGTCACACAATTTAGTGTAAAGGCTTAAGAGCTCTGTGTTTAAATCGGGATATACAGTTGTCTGCTGTTCTAGGTAATGGATAATTGGATGAGTCTCTTGTCCAAAGTTCCTGGGAGCCCTCAGTAGGGAAATGCCCTAAAAATTCTACTTCTGTTCTGGAGACCTCTGTTTTCTTCCACTAGAAAATCCACGAATCCTTGAGGAGGTGAGGAGGAACTGGGTCCAAGGCTGCAGTCTGCCTAGGCTAGCCTTTATAAAAAAGGTTTGCTCTTGGGTAGTTTGGGGAGCTAAGGAAGGAATCTGTGGAATTAGCATTTAGTGATATAAATGGAAGGACTGAGAAGAGACTTTGAAAACTTAGCAATGTTCTGAAATTCCTCATTCCATAAGATATCTGGAAAGTGCATGTTTTTGAAAGCAATTATTAAATTGATGTAATGATGATCCTTCTTGGGCAGCTGTTTAGCTCTGAGGAATGGTACAGAACACACTTGAAAAATGAGCCAGGAGCAGAGGCATGTGCTTCTCCAAATATTGACCCCAAAATATTTCTCTTTAAAACTCTGGTCTCTGGCTATAAGGAAGCTAGAACTGGAAACAGCAACTGTGTGTTTCAAGCTACTGGATTTTCAAAGTGCTTTTTGTTTTTCTGGCACAATTAAGTCACATTTCTAAACAGGTGAGAAGCTTCCTTTCTAAAGAGGAATCACACAGTGAAGTGCTGTACATTTTACTGTGAATACTGGATCCCAGAAAAGGAAATCACGGCAGTACTGGGGTTTCCACTAAGCTTTGCTAACACAACTCATAGAATCAGATCCTTTCTTATTAGTGGCATTAGTATGCTGGGATTCTCTGATGTCTTTTTGAAGTTCAGTTTCTTTCAGTCTTCCTGACTATGGATTTATTGGACAGAACAAAAAGCAGTCTGAGGCTGAACCTCATGTTTGGCAAGGGAAATAATTTTTCTATTAATCTTTCCCTCCTTCCTGTCAATTAATCTTCACCTCCAGTCTCCAGAGATGAGCAAATAGTGCTGTTTTATACAGATAGATCCAGGCACTTCACACAGCCACATCAAACAGATCTGGCACTAGAAATGAATTTCAAGCATCGTGGCTCAGCCACACCAGTTGAGAGTCTCCAAGAAGACACCATGAGCCCACTTTTGACGTGTTTTCTTTATTTCTGAAACTGGGCTGGTTCATCTTCTTACTTCTCAGCTCTGGCACTCAAAATTGCATAGTGATCTACAGTGATACTTTGGTTCCCTCAGCTGCAGTGAAGAAATGCTTAGCACCCCCTAGGAGGACCTGCTGTGAGGAGCAGTGTGTTGTCCTTGCACCCGGAGCTCTGCAGGGTTTTACTCTCACCTTTCTTAAAGTGCTTGTCAAAGGAGATGGCAAGATGTCTGTTGAATCAAACATTCACCAAAAATGATGCCTTTTATCTAATCACGGTCAGACAGGCAGCTAAATAGGTTAATGTGAGAACACTGAGAAAAGAGAGTCTGGGAAGAGGGTAAGGACATTTATTGCAATTTAGGAAGGACATCTTTGAAATATTGAAGCCAGAGGGTTCCCTGCCTCCCATATTCTATCAACATGAAAGGCCTATTTTAATCTCAGATGTGTTTCAGGGGTCTATTAAAATTGTGTGCCAGGAACTTAAGACAAAAATCTTCAGTACATAAAAGGAAAGACTTTTTTTTTCCTGTAACTGCCAGCCTAGCAAATTAATTTTTGGCCCTGAAAGTCAAATCATGCTCTTTATTTCTTTTTCATTACCAATAATAAGTGGTCAGCCGGTCATATTATGCTCCCACAAAAGTGCATAATCTGTTCTGATGGTCTGGTAGCATCAAAGCAGGAGCAAAACTGGGCTATCACCAGGCACCATCTCTGGTAGCACTGCAGGGTAAGAGATTCCCTGGAGGAGCAAAAGGCTGATACTCAGTGAAATGGGAAATGGTCTCAGGGCTACAGTGAACTTGTATGGCTATGTTTTTTAAGGCAAAGGTTAGGGAAATAACTGATGAGTATGGATGCTGCAGGAATATTGAAAAATAAGCTATTTTTCATACAGAGATGCGTATATCTCCAAGGTTTTATTTTTGACTCTTCACATGCCATAAGCTAACAGCTTGTGCAAGGGCTCCTGGCTGGCAGCTCCAAGGGATGAGTGCCTCAAAGGGACATTTCTGTTTAGTTCAAAACCCTCAAATCTAAGTAGCCCAGCAGTTGCTAAACTCTGCTTGCTTGCACTGCAGGTTCTGAGGAGGCTTTCATGGCCCCTGTCCAGAGTGTGTAAATCACATAAATGCTACTGTCAGCTGCTTCCCACAGCTGTGCCAGGTGCAGGGGCAGAGGAACCGGGAGCTGCTCCTGGTTTATTTGTTCCCAGCATCAAGAAGGATTTCTATGATGGATGTTGCTGGAATGAATGCAACTGTTCATTTCTGTGGACACAAGCCACAAAAGACCATCATACAAAGCCAGAGCATGAGGATGTTTATATAAATATATATGTACATGCATATGAGTGTATATATATATATATATACACACACATATATATACTCATATATATGTATATATGTAACATTTATTCAGAGAAGTGAATGTGGGAATAACAGTGCAAATAATTTTCAAGGAGAATCCCCTTGTCATTTTACAAGACCTGACCTTACAGGTGTTCACAAAGACATATTGTTTTAAGCTGGCTGATTGAACAAGTAAAACTTTGAAGATGTGGCTTTTTAGATGGCAGACTGTAGTTTTAACATGTTTCAGTGTTTCTGAAAAGCTGTGATATTTTTCTCAGTGTCATGGTTTGAGATAGTCCCCAAATCCAATTCCCTAGCTCCATTCCCCCTCCCACATCTCAACTTAATGTGAGATGGGTTTTTCCAGACAAAACACACCAGACTCAAAGTGGGGGAAAAGGGAATATATTACAATGACTGTACAAATTAATACCATATCACATTATACACATGATCACAAACTATCTCTACCATGACATATGTATTTACAGTGGATCAGATCTCTTCTCCCCTCCAAATAAAAGTCCAGGAGGGAAAGAAGGGCAGATCCCTTTCAGTCTTTGAACAGCAGTATCTTCTGAGGCAGCAGTCTGTCTGTCTTCTCCACATGCAGCAGCTGATAGCTGGCTTTCTGCCAGCACTCACGAGGGAGGTATTCAAGCCTCTCTCGGCCCCATCGCCTCCAACCGAGGGGTCTTCCGTGGGCTTCGTAACCCCAGACAAGGTCGTTTCACCACGTGATATCACGAAGACACAGGGGGGTCTTCGTGACAGTCTGGTATCTCCAGGAGACTCAGCTCCTTGCAGGGCCTCTGTGCCCTGTCTCTCAGGCTGCCACCGTGGCAGCAGTGCAAGGGGGGGGAGCCAAGGTCAACTCTCCCCGCATTCCATCTGGCCGTCCCGGTCCAGCTCCAGGACACTCTGAGCTTCTCAGCTCCTCTCTCACTCCGGTGCTGCATGTCCAAAACTGCTCTCCAAAATAGGAGTCCATGTCCCTCTTCTCCAAGAGGGGTCTCAAGGGAGTTTTAGGGGATCTGGTACAGTCTTACCCCCAGAACTCTGTCTCTCAGGCTGCTGGCTCTCTTTCTCCTCAGCTCTCTTTCCAGGAGTCTTCTCTGCGGTGCTGCATGTTGTTTCTGTTGCTCCTTCAGTTCAGGTGTTATCTATCCTGGCTCTCTGCCACCGTTTCTCTGGTCAGTGCCTGCTGCTGCTCTGCGCCCATGGAGAAAACATCTCCCGGCATAACTACAGGCACCTAGCCCAGCTTTATGCTGTTCCAGGTCCCTGCAGCCCCCCCCAGCCAGGGGCTGGGAGGGCCCAGAGGGCCCAAGGGGCTCAGAGCCCCTTCCTCGTGGCTCTACAACATGGCCACCTCTCCTCCAACCAAAACTACAACTCTTCTTTTCCGGTGAGCTTGTGGGATGTTGACATTTTTGCAAGAGCGCCCATTGGACAGAACTCCAAAACTTCCAGGGGTTTCCACCCCTTGGGGTCTACCACTTTTCTAGCCTCTGGGGGAAAACAAGATTCAAACCATGACAACACTCCACCCCTCGCTCCTGCGACAATGTCAACATATCACAACAACAAAAAAAAACCTCTAATCAACATGCAATCTTCAATAAACTAAAATATTACCAAAATCTCTCTACTACACATCAATATAGCATCATCACAAGTTTAACTCTACGCTTAATACTTAACTTACATTACTATAACCTTACTTTTTCTACAATGGTACAGTCTATGTTTTGTCTGGAAAACTCTTTCTGCTACCACAAACATCATGGCTCTTATCTCTTTCCCCTCGATGGTTCGCAACCATCCTCTGGATTTTGGGACTATCTCAAACCATGACACTCAGGAAAGCACAATAATCACAGCACACCAAAGCAATAGTAATAGATTTTATATAATATTTTGACAGGCTGAACTTCACTGAAGATTCAATCAAGCCACTTAATTTTCACTCTGATTTTCACTAACTTATGCTAATTTCTTGGTTATGTGCTTATGTTAATTTTAGTGGCATTACTCTTGATTTGTACTATCATAAGGAGAGATAGTGTGTTAAAAATAATGGTTCAGTGAAAAAGTGTCTTCATTTAATGCTGATCAAGGATGAGAGTGTCCTACACTATGCCATGGTAGTCTCGTGCAAGGTGTGCATCCAGAGCACATTCCAACCTCCTTTCTCCCAGATTCTCCCTTGTGCTTTTGTTCTCTGTCAGTGTGGACAGAGATTGTGTGTTGAGAGACTCTTCTCTGACTGGAAGACCCGTGACAAAAACATCATCATTAAAAGAAATAATCTGCAAAATATTGATGTGTGGAATATGATACAGTGTCTTGTATCATTCAAGACATCATGAAAAGCAATTAGTTTCAGTAGGTTCAATGAAATGTTAGCTCTGGTTGCCAGTATTAGACAATCATTTTGGATTATGGTCTTATTTCAGCAGTAGAAGAAAACTGCAGGAGCTGGGATGCTGAAAGCTGCTAGGAGTGGTAGAGGCTGTCTTAGAGATTTCTGGGTTTTATTTTTAAAATCAAAATTCCTGAGAATGGAATTTAATTTATGATTGAAACTCATCTCTTAAAACAGGTCGAAAATAATGTCATAGGTTCTCTGAACAAGTTCTTTCAGGTCAACCCACTTTTCCGTTGAAAATTAAAACTCAGAATCAACTGAAATTTGAAACTATTTGTTTCTTTCAAAGAACAAATAATGGATTTTAAAGAACAGAGGTATATTTCCTATTACTGGGACTTTTATGGATACTATTATCAAAAAAAAGCTTGAATTAATTTAATTGCATCTTTACTTTCTTAAGTAATGTAAAAATGACATGGCACCATTTCAATTTTTATTTTACGCTTTTCTGTAGCTACCTTTGGTTTATTGTCCACTTTGACCACCACAGCTCACAGAGACAGCCAGACTCATGCATACTTTAAACTTGGTCAAATACTTGTATATAAAATTATCCTTCCCATCCCTATTGCTTAATTTTGCATGCAGAGACCAGGCCCATTTATTTTGCCTCTTAACAGATGGCTGGGAACTACTGAAGAGCACATAAAGCCAAAGTTCTGTCTGTGCCACACCTGCCTCTGCAGCCAAGCAGCAGAGTGACATAAATTGGTCAGGATATATTTCAGTGACTTGTTGGGCATGAGAGCACCAGGGAAGTGAGCAGCAGGCAGATGGTTTTGCAGGGGCATCTAAGCTTCTGCTGTATGGACACTGCAATGTTGGTCCCTTGACATCAAAATTAAAAAAACACCTTGATTTCTGCATCCAACCTGTGAGTGGTTTGAAGAGTGGAAATCTTTTCCTGTGAAGATTTTCCCGATTTTCAGTCTCATTTCTTTGGTCCCATTCTGGGCAGAAGATACACAGTCCCATGTAAGGTTCTTTTTTTCTCCCGTTGAAGAGCTGTCAACCAGTTTTTTTCAGTGTGATGAATGGTTTCCAGGAAAAGCTTCTACATATTCATTTCTCTCAGGAAAAATAAAAAAAAATAATGATTCTTAAAGCTGCTGGACAGCCTTTCCCTCCTTTCTCCTCCTGTCCCACCTGGGTTACCAGAAGCAGTATGGCCCTGTCTGCCCTGCTGCTTCACAGCCTGTTGGCTCCTTGAAATGTCACTGTGCAAGGGCTCTTCTTGCTGTTTATATCTAAACCTTTTTTCCTCTGTAACACCTGCTTTCAAGGTTGCATGAAGTCTATCACCAAAGAGTTTGCTTAGCAGTTAGTTCTAAAGAAATCAGATGGAGAGCAATGCTGGAAGTATATTTTAAGGAAATCAGATGGAGAGCAATGCTAAAAGTATTATTTTTAAGAAATCACATGGAGATCAATGCTAAAAGCATTATTTTACATATCTATATCTGCAAATTAAAACCTGGAGAACTTGCAGGATAGAAAACTTCAACCTGCTCAAGGGCACTACTGTTGAGAGGGTGAAGGAAGAATAAGTGGGGAGACTATTTTAGAGAAAAAGTAATTTAGAGAGGAGAAGCAGAGTGGTGCATGGGGTATAGAAAAAGGAGGATTTCAGGAGGCAGTGAGGAAGTGTCACCAGTAAATTTTCTTTGCTGCAGTGAATAAGCCCAGTTCAGATCTAGAGCCAGACATGTTGTGCTGACATATGAAGGAACCATTGCTTCATTGAAGCACAGCTTCTGTGGGGAATTGCTGATTTGTTTTTTGCTTTGAATTTTCCCCCCCTCTGTGGTTTGCATTCAGAGTGATCCAAAAGCTCCAACTCAGACTCTGACAAACCAGAGGAGCCAGGGAGCCAGGTTATTGATTGTAAGCATATGGGGGTGCTGAGTGTACTCTGAGTTCATGCAAACACACAGCTTGACTCATTGTGACTTACAAATCCATGGAAGAGCTTCAAGAACCCTTTTTTAAAAAAAAAAAAAAAGAAAAAAAAGGAGAAAGAAAAACAATGAAAAAACCCGAGGCTAATTTTCAGATTTGCCGTGAAATCCAGGAAAATGTCTTTTAGACAGAGACTTGGGAATGAGATGCTGGAGAGCAGTGCTGGGAAAGGGCCCTGGGGGTGTCCTGGTGGGTGCCAGTTGTCCCTGAGTCAGCAGTGCCCTGGCAGCCAGGGGGGACAACCCTGTCCTGGGGCATCAGGGAGGGGATTGTCCCGCTCTGCTCTGCCCTGGGGCGGCCTCACCTCAACACTGGGGCAGTTTGGGGGGTCACAATGGAAGGAAGATCTGAAGCCATCAGAGAGAGTGTCCAAAGGAGGCAATGAGGATGGGGAAGGGCCTTGATTTGAAGCCGTGTGAGGACACTGAGGGCACTTGGTGTGTTCAGCTGGAGCAGAGGAGACTGAGGGGAGACCTCACTGCAGTTCCAGCTGCCTGGGCAGGGGCAGAGGAGGGGCAGGGACTGAGCTCTGCTCTGGGGGGACCAGGGACAGCACCCAGGGAATGGCTGGAGCTGTGTCAGGGCAGGCTCAGGTTGGATCTCAGCAAAAGGTTCTTCCCCCAGAGGGTGGTTGGGCACTGCCCAGGCTCCCCAGGGCAGTGGGCACAGCCCCAAGGCTGCCAGAGCTCCAGGAGGGTTTGGATGATCCTCTGGGGCACAGGGGGTGACTCTTGGGGATGGGCCTGTGCAGGGCTGAGGGTTGGACTGGATGATCCTTGTGGGTCCCCTCCAACTCAGCATGTTCTGGGATTTCCTAGGAGACTTGCACTTTATCAATCAAAGGCCATCCTCTGCTGAGGGCTGGAGAAGCATGCTGCTGGTGTGTGTGTGAACTAAAATGCTAAGGAAAATGTGCAGCCTTTGGGTTTGAATTCAGTACTGGCAGAGCTCAGTAGGTCCAGTAGCTGCAGTAACAGTGCCAGGAGAGAACTGCAGGAGAGGATGCTTCCTCCATTCTACCCTTTGCTGGATAGTCACTAAGTCAAGGAAGAATACAGAGCTAAATCGACTTTGGTCTGATATATGGACATTGTTTAATGCTTGTGCTTCTTTTGGTATTCCAAACTCTTTTATAGGTCAGAAATTTAAGAGCTGTTGTGCCATGACAATATCATGTTTTGGTTCCTAGGAGTTGTACAATTTTTTTTTTCTTAGAGAAGGAGGGAATTAGATTTCATTCCTCATAGAAAACTCTTAATTTGCATTATTGGCATCAGTCAACATCTCCAGCAGTTTAAAGGGGATGAAAAACTACACTGATTGCATTAAATGATAACTGCTGTTTAGCTATAACTGGTTTTGGCAGTCTACAAAGAATTATTTCTGGTTTTACAGATCTAAAATTCATTGCTCTTTAATGTGATACAGTGCTTTCCTTTTGCATTCAAATTATGTGTTGGAGTGATAATCAAGATATAATTGTTTCAGTGTGTCTTCAATACTTCTGCTGAGTTCTCTGGAGCTGCTCAAGGATGCATCTTTCATCCTTTAAAGAACTGCTGTATTATTGGGCCTTTTCTCATACCTCACATAAGCTTTTCATTGTACTGAATGATTTATGATCAGTAATCAGCCACACAGATGTTGCTAACAAATATATTGCTAAAGATTAGCATTGCTGGTTGAATTATCTGCATTTTAGCTGCAGGCTAAAATGATCAGAGATGAGTTACAGACTGGAGTTGGAGAGGGTGGAACTAGCAGGTTTGGCATCCCCAAAACTTCAGCGCTCAGGTCCATTTCCCCTGTTAAGCTCTACATGTCTAAAAAGGATGAAAAGACCTGCACTTTCTTTTCTTGCCATGGAAAACAGAGAAGACCTGAAGTTTGCCCCCCACAGTGTGGAATTAGAAACAACCAAACATTCTCAACTGAAATTTGTAATGATTTCTCTTTTTTTCTTTTTCTTTCTCCCCCAACTGTGCTTGTTGTCACCATTTTGGAGCACTGGAAGCCCTCAGGAAATAGGCATAACTGACTAATACGTGGACCACAAATTGTTGCTGCTCTTTTATTTAAGAGACACATTTGAAGTGTGATTGGTACCCTGTCCTGTTCTAGGGTAGTTCTGTGTTGCAGCAAATCAGCATCACATTGCCATGAAATGATTCCATCTCAGCTGGGCTGAGACAGGACTGTCCTTCCTCCTGCTGGTACTCCTTGTTGTGGCCTTTTAAAACTTTGAACATGTTTGGTCAGGAAACTAGGAGGTTTCTAGGCAGAAGACTATGTAGATCTTTAATTCTTTGGCGTGCTTTGAATAATCTTGAGCTAACCTTTCAGGAAGGGCTCTTACAGAAAGTCCCCAATTCTAGAACAGCAGAAGCCCTAAAAAGAGAGACACCCGAGCCCTGTCATTAGAGCTGAAGGCTGCAGAGGGTCCTGTGGAAGCCAGAGGCTGAAAGAAACAATTCAGTTTCCTTGCTTGACATCCCTGTGCCCGATCATGCAGCTTTTGGGGAGAAAACACAGGAAATGAAACACTGCCAGGTCAAATATGCCTGCAGAAGCAATACCAAGAATCCTTGAGAAAACAAAGACAAGAAGAGATGCAAAACATCCTGATGGGAGAGCGAGGAGCTCTGCTCTCCTGGCATCTGACCTGGTGGCAGCCAGCCCTTGTGATGGGGAAAAGACTTTTCTCCTGATACAACTGACTTTTTTACAGTGCCACAGGTGTGCTGGGTCCTGTGCCACAGACTGAGCCTGAAGCAATGAGGCCCCCCCAGAGCCTGTGAATTAATTTGACAGATTCAGGATTTTTACTTTATCTTTTGCTAACAGAGGACAAATAGGCTATTTATATATATGTATATAAAAATATATAAAATAAAGTGAAACCAGAATATTGCAAGCTGTGCATCATAAATAAGTCAGGGATATTGTGTACCATAGCACAGACAATATACCATGAGGGCCATCTTGTGGTCAGAGAAAGTTTATACTCTGTGAGCACAGGAAAAAAAATCTCAGAAATTTATCCTATACCTGAAGATACTGTCAGCTACATCATAGTTCTTAGAACCACAGAATGGTTTGGGTAGGAAGGGACCTTAAAGGTCACCTGGCTTTGACTCCCCTGCCATGGTCAGGGACACCTCCCACTAGACCAGGTTGCTCCAAGCCCCATCCAGCCTGGCCTTGGACACTTCCAGGGATCCAGGGGCAACCACAGCTTCTCTGGACAACCTGTGCCAGGGCCTCCCTACCCTCACAGCCAAGAATTTCTTTCTAATCTCTAAACCTACTCTTTCAGTTTAAAGCCATTCCCCCTTATTCTATCACTCCATGCCCTTGTGAGAAGTCCCTCTCCAGCTCTCTTGGAGCCTCATTTATCTACTGGAAACTGATGTTAAGGTCTCCTTGGAGCCTTCTCTTCTCCAGGCTGAACGATCCCAGCTCTCTCAGCCTGTCCTCCTGGGAGAGGAGCTCCAGCCCTCTGAGCATCTTGGTGGCCTCCTCAGGACTCTCCAGCAGGTCCGTGTTGCCCTTGTGCTGGGAGCCCCAGAGCTGGATGCAACGCTCCAGGTGGGGTTTCCTGAGAACAGGAGTAGAGGGGCAGAACCTTCCCTGACCTGCTGGTCACATGCTTTTGTGCAGTCCAGGAGACAATTGGCTTTCTGGGCTGCAAGAGCACAGTGCTGGGTCATGTTGAGCTTCTCATCCACCAAGAATCCCAAGTCCTTCTCCCCAGGGCTGCACTCGATCCATTGTCTGCCCCATCTGTATTTTGGTTTGGGATCACCCTGTCCCAGATCTAGCACCTTACTCTTGGCCTTGTTGAACTTGAGTTTTGCACAGGCCCACCTCTCAAGCATGCCAAGCTCCCCCTGGATGGCATCCCTTCCCTCCAGCGTGTCGAAATTAGAAATTGGTGCTGATGGGTTTTAATGAATGGAGCTGCTCTGCTGCTTGTCATTAATCAGGTCATTAATCCTCAAGTGGCTGACAGCAGGGTTAGCTGTGATCCTGTGCCAATAAACAAAATACTGTGTTCCAGGGGTTGGAAGGCTGCTGTAGACTAATAACTGGAGTCAGAGTTTTCCCTTGATGAATTTTTTATGCCTGTTTGCTTTGGAAATTTCTTTCATCCTCTACATTGTATGAAAGCTTTTTGAAATCCATAGATTAAATACCACCACAGCGCTAGAGTTAAGAATGCTATTAGTTATTGTCAAGTAACAGTTCAAACCAAGAATCAACATCCTTTTCATGGTTATCATACAACACTCTGTGTGAGACAGATTCCTCAGCTGTGCAGCTCTTTAGTTCTACATCCCTGTGTTCTATGTGAAAGACTAAAAATACTGAATTAAAATGAAGCCTGTCCATTCAAATTAAATGTGTTATCCAACACAGACATGGAAAGTTGAATGTGACCTTTCCTGTGTCACCTGATCCACAGTCAGAATTACTCCATGTCCCTTTTACTTTTTTTTTGTGTTTCCCAGTGAATCCAGATGCCTCCCAAAGAACCTAGGAACTTTCTTTTACTGCTTCTCTAATGGGAACTGTCTGCCAGCAGTGCTGGGCAGGCATAGCTTTGCTTAGTTTATGGGACCATGATCCATGGTCTATTAACCAGGCTTTTTTGGTTCTAAAAGAGGTGTGTTTATGAAAAACCAGTCCCACCATCTGGTACCATTGGCTGTAGGTCTGCTGTAGATCACTCACAGTGAAGAAATATTTTTCTCATTTGTCAGCCAGCCTTTGTCCACACACAACTGACTTTCCTAATAACATTAAGTGTTCCTTATTGTACCGTTTTACTACTACTTATGGATTATTTAATTCTTTTAATGGCTCTGCAATGGTTCATTTGCTGTCTAAAATTATTCTTTAAAGTACTTGTGCAGATGGGGAAATGCAGGGTTGATTCCTCCTGCAAGGAGCTGTTGATAGATTCAGAGATGCTGGCTGCTGAGCACTGCTGTAAATATTCACTATCTCAGCTCTGCAGCCTTTTCCTCTTTGTGGGGTGTTTGGGAATATCTGATAGTGCAGGATGTAAAAGCAGAACTGGGCAGAGCTGCCTTCAGCTTCCAAATGAAAATGACTGATCATAAACCCCGTATTTTAATGGCATTGTCTCTCCCAGGAATATTTGACAGTTAACCCAGCAAAGTCCCAGGCAGATTTGATGGCCCAGGCATACCCACAGGTCGTACAGGTTGTCATTCCCTGGCAGTGTGTGTGCTGGTTCCCAGAGTCCCGGTTTTACAGCTTCCCGTCCATCTCCTCAGCAGCGCTCCCAGTGCCTGCTCTGGAGACACGGGCTGTCCAACTCGGCTGGGAGCCAGCCCAGGAGACACCTCACTGGGAAAGAGGTGTCAGCAGCAGCAGCAGCTCCTCAGTGATGCCTAAAGAAA
The DNA here is from genome assembly GCF_001715985.3 of Manacus vitellinus. Taxonomy (NCBI): domain Eukaryota; kingdom Metazoa; phylum Chordata; class Aves; order Passeriformes; family Pipridae; genus Manacus; species Manacus vitellinus. The sequence continues at coordinate 2,128,195 of NW_021940737.1, read as the reverse complement.
ACGCAGGGGGAAAAAAAACCTCCGAGGCAAGTTAGTTTTGGAGGTGAGATAAGGAAAGGATTTAGTTTGTGTCTAGGCATAAAGATCACAAGATGCGCGCACCTTCTGTGCCTGAGATGTTACAATTTATGATACTGCCCGACCAATCCAAGTTTTGTCCATCCTGTAGCTTTTGCCCTGGTCCACCCCCTGGCCCACCCCCTGGGAGTTGGGTCTGGGGGCTTTTCTTCATCATCTTCATCTTCTTCAGAGCACAAAGGGTACACGGTCACCTGGTTTCTGACAGTGTTCTGTGGTTCAGGCCAAGATATGAGTGTTCTCTAGACAGCATAGGCCTTGCCTTGACAAGAGATTAAACATTTTCTCCTGGAATTCAGGGGTGGAATTGATATGGGGAACATAGAAAGGGGTGATGGGGTAGGGAATGTGTAAACTACTGTGCTAAAGGGTGAGGAATAAGGGCTGCTGCTTCTAAAATCTACTTCTACTTATACAACTACTTATAAAGCTTATAAAATTAGAAAAATAAGAAAAAAACAGATGGACCTTATGGCGTCATCAGTAACAACTCAGCTGGCTGCGTTGTTGGGAGCGTGGTGGGATAAACCAGCCTGGCTCCTGGATGTCTGCTCCCAGGGGGAAGCACCGTCACCTTTCCAGGAGAGGAAATGAGAGAGCAGCATCAGTGAGGGTGGCACACGTGTCTCCTGGGCGTGTGTGTGTACGTGTGTGACACTTTCTAGCTCTTTCTGTGCAGGGCTGCAGCCGTGGTGCTTTCACAGTGCCCTCTGCTGCGTGCTCGTGGTTTGAATCACGGTAGAGCCCTTTGGCTGCTCTGCATCAGTTGGGAAAGTAGGTGCTGCTCAGTGGGCCAGACCTCAGCACTGAAGTGTGTCCCTGACACAGTAGAAGGATTGTGAGCTGAGTTGTGGCGTTTAAATGTATTTAAGAATTTGTAATTTTTAAAAAACGAAAGGCTTTCTTGCGTCTATCTGGCAGATCACGCAAATATTTGAACGTAATTAGAGATATTGGTGAGCTTTCTTGTGGTGCTGAGTCACTGAGGCTCTCTGTTAGAGGTGGAGTACACAGCCATGTAGAAAGCACACTGGATATAGGTATATTATTAGTGTACACAGCACATTTTCTTATGTTCTTGAATTGCCTGGTAAGGAATAAAAGTAATAAAAAGAAACCCTTAAGAAACTGAGATTAGAATTAGTTCAAATAAATATTTTTCTCTAGATGAAAGCACACATATCAAGATAGATAGATAGATATGCATATGTGCAAAGTTAATTGACTTCTTCCCCCTGCAACAATCAACATTCTTCAACTGCAGAACACCTGGGTCCAAACTTGCTCGGGACTCTGTCAGCATAGGTGTATGTGAGACCTTGAGGGGGCATTTTGTCGTACTTCTGCAGCTTTTGGAGGGGTAAAGATCCTTGAGTGTGAGTTCAATTTGCAGGACTTGGCTTCATGGTGACTTCTGTCTGTCTAGTTGGACTTTTCCCCTGCAGATGGAGGAACCTGGTTGCAGTTCTCTCAGGACACCTGTGCTGAGGAATGAGGACTCAGTGGCCCTGGGTAGGGCAGCAGCCACCTCTGAAATCCTTTGGGTATGAGGGGAGCTTGATGTGACTGGACTGTGCTGCTGAGTTTTGTGTCTTGGCTGGGAGAGAGGCAAGGTAAGAGGCTGAGTCCCCTTTCTTTCTAATCCCCTGGGATTATCTACTCCCTTCTGCTTTTTCATTTGACTGGGAGGGTGGCAGAATGTAAGTATTTTTCCCACTTGATCATTTCCATTTCTGACAGCATTCGTAGTAAGTGGTGAGCACATAAAATTGCAGCTCTAGTGGGTGAGAAAGCTGCTTGCTGCAATTGAAGTGAGACAATTAGACACTTGACTACAGACTTTGGTGCTTGCACAGGAGAACAGAATAAATGAGACATGTCAGGAATGATTCTGACTCCACACCCAAAGCTTTGGGTGAATCTCAGGCCAGATGTTTAACCCTCCCATCTTCTTATGACATTGCCACTTGTTAATAAAATGTCCCCACTTAAAGAAAATACAAGATTTTTCAGCCCGTGACTGTGCTAAATGCTGTGTCCTGTGCTGAAATATTTCAGAGGGTTTGGTCTGTTCTTTGGAGGGATTGTAGCTGCACTACCTTCCTCCTTGTAGGGAATAATTTCTCCTTTGCAAAACAATACAGTTAAACATCCATCTAATACTATCTACTACACTCTCTAACAAAAGCCTCAGCATATTTTCATATTAATAGCAAAAACCATTGAGCATTGTTCCTTAGTATTAAAATGTTAGCAAAGGTAAGAAAAATTAACGCTGTCCAATGCACGAATGAGACCTCATCAAATTAATTGCTGAAATCTGGTTAATACTCACTGACATTTTTGATTGTGCCACAGCTGGCTTATATTTTACGTAAGGATGTAGTTCAGAAATGGTTATTGGAATTGATTAATTATTAATAGTTGCTTTTACAAAAGCAGACTGTAGTGTTATTTATTACAAATAACATACAGACAAGCAAATCAGTATCAACAATCTATGTCTGTACCTAGTGGTTTATATTGATTTACTTTTAGCTCTCAGGAACTGAGAAGTATCTATGTATAAAGCATGCTTTTAACATTTTAATTAATTAGTTTATCTAAACCACTAATATAAAGTGAGACCCCATGGCATTGGTGCTGTCTGGTTTATTATCATCCTGCCACCTTTTTGGCAAACAATGCACAGATTTCATGCTGTAATAACTCCCCTTGGATTAGCTAAGGAGCAAGAGGAAGGGAAAAGAGGAAGGATATAGAATGAGTGCTATGTTTGCAACTTGTGCTCACTTTTTTGTCCCCTGTGACAGTATGGGTTTGATGTAATATTTAAATACAAGCAAAGTCATTGATACAATTTCTTTCTTGTGCCATGATCTATTTAGGCTGAATTCTGTTGACAGCTGAGTAACACTGTTACCTGCCAGTATGATTACAGGCAGTGTCCGCCTTCATTTTCAAATCCAATTTGCATTTAATAAAATGAAAGATGAAAGCAACCTGGCTGAAAGTGCATCATCAGCACCTGCTTGCTGAATAATGGATTTGAAAGACTGGAAAGAAGTCACCAAACTAGTTACAACGTTGGAGTGAATCTAGGTCAGAGAAACTTCAGCATGACTTATTGCAAGCTGGTGGCATAAATCATCCAGGAGAGTCCAGAGAAGACCAGCTACGAGGCTTATTTATTGTACAGGAGATTGGCATTAATGAGCTGGAGTAGCAGGAGGCATCCACCTGGGATCAGGTAACGGCATATCCTTCAAAGTGATGGTGACTGTCCGGAAAACGCCGTGGCCAACATGTCCAGAAAGACCCCTTGCTCCAAAGCATGGGGGTGTTCCTTGCTGGCTGCAATGTCATCCCAAAATAGAATCATAGAATCACAGAATCAGCTGGGTTGGAAGGGACCTCTGAGATCATCAAGTCCAACCCTTGATCCAACCCCACTGTGGTTCCCAGCCCATGGCACTGATGCCACATCCAGTTTCACCTTCAACACCTCCAGGGACAGAGAATCCACCACTTCCCTGGGTAGCCCATTCCAATGGCTGAGCACTCTCTCTGGAAAGAAATTCTTTCTAATCTCCAACCTAAACCTCCCCTGGCACAGCTGAAGACCCAGCCCTCTTGTCTTGCTGATGGTTGCCTGGGAAAAGAGACCAACCCCCCCTGGCTCCCCCCTCCTGTCAGGGAGTTGCAGAGAGTGAGGAGGTCTCCCCTGAGCCTCCTCTTCTCCAGGCTGAACAGCCCCAGCTCCCTCAGCCTCTCCTCACAGCACTTGTGCTCCAGTCCCTTCCCCAGCCTCGTTGCTGCTCCCTCTCTGCAGCACCAGGACCACGGGAGCTGGAGGTGGTCGAGGTGTGACCGTGTGGGCTCAGCGCCCACGCTGGCGAGGTCAGTGGGCCTGGCTGGGGGGTTTAGTGCTGCAGCTGCTGCTGCTTTTGCAGCTTGGCTTTTCTGGCTTCAGCTGGTTTTGTCCTGGCCCTGCCTGCTGTGGTGGGGGGAAGCCTGGGGCACTGTAACTTATGGATCACAGCGAGCCAAAAATCAACCCTCTGTGGAAAGCGCCGGGTATCTCTTACCGTGATTCTTCTTTCTGGGCACAGGCAGAGAAAATATTTCAGCTTTGGGTAATGTGGGTTGAGTTATTGCTGTTTGCTGCCTTTGAGCAGAGAGAGTTGAAAGTTTGTGGTTTTGGGACTAGCCTTGATTGAGGCCTTTTTTCTCCTCTAGGGGATAGATATTCAGTACTCAGTTGGACTGGGACGATTTCCAATGCAGTTCTGTTTTCAGCATGATTTCCGTTTTAGCTTCCATGTCTAAATGAAACAATTTTTCAATAACGATTCTGGATGCAAAAGAATGGAAGTGGTTGGATTGTGGGGGATTGGATATCTGACACCTTCCCTGACAATGTACATATGTTATTTTCTTTCCTTTATCTGCCTTATTTGTATGGCCTGTTACCTAACTGTCATTTTCCTGGCTGGATTTCCTGTTTTGTGTCCTTGTCCCAAAGCATTTATTTCTCTTCTGTCTGCACTCGGCACTCGTAAGCGTCTTAATTTTGTTTTTTCTTGACATGCTCCTGTGATGCTTTATTTCATAAAAGAGTACACCTGGCAGGGAAGCTGTGTTTAGCCCATCAGTTCTCAAGAGTGTTCATTGAATAAAAAAAAAACTTCCTGATGTTTCTGAAGGCGTAAATGAGCTCAGCTACATCTAACACTCAGAATTGTAAGTTATTTCGGTGGTGGGGTTTTTTTTGCAGGAAATGGTAATTATACAACGGTAATTTCTTTCAAGTTTTAGTATCATGTGGATTGCAAGGTGTGAGGGAAAGTCTGTGGTTTAAAAAAAAATCTATGTATCTTAAAAGGGCTATGACTTTGTTTGGGTATTACTGGTGGCACCATCCTTATAATCCTTGTCATTTTACCACACTCTTAAAAGTCAAGCTTTTTTTTTTTTGTTTCTGAAGTAAGGAAGGAGGGCTTGAATAGACCTAACCAGTGAAGATGAGCAGAAACCCTGCATAAATCTTACTGTGGGAGCTGATGTAACTGGAACCAGGATGTCAAAACTTTCAAGGACCTGACAGCTATCAGCAGGACTTTAAGTGAGGGGAAGCTTTTGTTCAGTAGAGCTGAAGTGCAGCTCGCTGATGTTAATAGGATACTTTTCATGTACTTCAAATTTTTGGACTTTGAATCAGGTCTAGCATTCTCATTGAAAGTGTGATATTGCAATCCTTCTGTTGTCATAAGAATGACACCTCCTTCAGAAGGGATTATTTTCTTTTGGAAAGGGAGGGATCCACGAGGGAAATAATTGATAGTCTTAAATCCCGTACTTTGGAAATTCAAGTTCTCTTTATAAACCTCACAGAATGGGAAAAAATGACTAGCAACTTCACAATACTTAAAGCAGACCTGATAATGGAGTAATTATTTTACAGAAGAGCACATTCTTTATTGCAAAGATGAGCAGTTAATTCCATCTATACACAGCTTTGCAATAAAGGTAATAATTTCCAGCAGAACATGTATGATTAACTGAGCATCTCGGTATAGAGTTGTCAATCCTGAATGTTCTGGTAGCAAGGAAAGAACAAGGACACCTTGTCTCTGATTATTGTTATTGGGGTGGGGGTGGACAGAAAGATCTTATGAATAGTGTCTCAACTCACCTTAGGTGTATCCTTTAAATCCACAGAAGAGAATGGGGGATAATGGGAATAAAGAAGCTAAAATGACTGCCTGCTTGCTGCTGAACAAACCTGTCCCTAGGAAAAATCAAACTTGAAGTAGAAGCAAAAGATGGGGGAAATGCATGATCTGTAGCTGAGGAGAAAAATATGGAAGTAGAGAGAAAAAACTTAGCACGACTTAAAGTTTAGGAGAATAACATTATCTAAAAATTACAGTGCCTTGAAGACAATAAAGATATTTTAATATCTTTATTTTCCCCATTTTTAATGTAGGGGTTTTTTTAATTAATAAGAATCAAAAAAGTGAAGCTCTAAGTATTATGCTGTTGTCCATGTGCTGTCCCCTCTGGTGGGGAGAGATGGGGTCTGAATGGATGGGGCTTCTCTCTCCGTCCTCCTGAGGGTCTCTTGACTTTTGAGGTGTTAGTACTTTGCTACCTGTGCTTACACAGCTACTTACTTGTGAGTGAGGTGTTAATGAATGTGTAAAGAACTGTGTTCTATATATATTTAGTAGTGTTGATGAGAAGAAACCAGGTGTTACTTAGCACCACGTGTTCTTAAGTAATGTAATTTAATATTTTCTTATACAACCTGAGAAGATTTGCCATGTTGCATAGTTTATTATAAAATGACTGTACAAATAATATTGATCTCTATTCAGAAGAGCCCCAGCTATGCAATAGCATCGTGCCAGAAAAAGTCAGTGCAAACATTCAGTCACCCTCTCGTGCTTCTGAAGCCTAAACATACTGTGAAGGTGGATTTTCACTAGGTTTGAGCTACTGAAACAAGGTGTAACCCTCTAGAACATTTATCATGTTACCTGTCTAGACTGGGCTGGATGTAAACACACTGTCACCCAGCTACCAAGCTGATGAAGCAGGATAATGTATCTTCTTCCTGTGCAACCAGTAACAGTGAAAGCCATCTCATTTTGGGAATCTCTTTTTCATTCTGTGATTTTCTGCCTCTTCAAGCTGCTGGTGTTTTCATTTCCCTATTGAAACTTAGTGACCATAGGGAATGTCTGACATTTTCAGCCATCTCAGGGAGGGTTTTTCTACATCCCATTCTCTGATCAGCTAAAATCTTAGTGAAAATCCCATTCTTTCTCCAGTAGTAGTGTTAAGAAGGGATGGGACATAATGAACCTGATATATCCCAGTTTGTGCAGAGTGGAAAAAGACCCTCCTTTAGAAGCAAATATTGTGTGAAGAAACCTAATTTTCCAAAGAAGTAGCCCTTATACACAATATTTTCAAGAAACACACAATGATATCTATCACTGAACAGCTGAACCCAACTCTTGGTATTTAAGAAGTCATCTGTGAGACCCCCAGTGATGAGTTTGAGATAGAGTTCAGGCACATAACTCCATGGGGAACGTAACCCTAGCCCTGTCTCTCCATCTGCAGCCTGGGGGACACACTTTCAAGTGACAGTAACACAAGAAATTAAAACATTCCCCCGACATCAGAGACAATAATTCAGTCTTTGTTTCCAGGTGAGAGCACAGACACTTGCTCGCCCCCGCGACAGAAGTAATTTCAAAACAACCAGTGTTAGGGAGCACTTCATGGCCTACCATGAATTACAGGCTTATTGCCTTTTATATCTTTTGTATCATATTTATTCTGCCCGGATTTAGATTGCTCAGGAAATCTTTTAAATTGTCTGGGACTGAGAGGAGGTGATGTCGTACATATTTGAGGCAAAGTGTATGCATCCTGCCACACGAAGATTTATTTTTTAGCATCATTATAAAAATTTTGGCTTATTTACAGGTAGATGACCTAATGATTCAGAGATACCTTTTGGAATACAGAATAAGAGATGTGAAAACAGCCTGACACACCAGTCAGGACTTTGCAGTCTGGGCTACACATACCTAGCCAAAAAAGGACAATAACCTTGTTTGTGGCTTGTTTTTGCATCTGGCTGAACAGCAAAGATTTATTCTGGCAAAGCTGTCAGTATGGAGAAGGGCAAAGGGCAAAAGCAGTGTGTGATAGAAAAATAATTCAAACAAGAAAACCAACAGCTGGTTTGATTTGGGTCAACCCAAATACCCGTTTTTGACACCCATGCACAATGAGGAAAAGGCAAGTTGGCCAGGAAAATGCACAGATAAAATTAATGTGCTCTCTAAGGGCTGCAGTTTGCTGAAATTCCAGAACTTGAGATGTTTTTGTAGACCATAAAAATGTCAACACAAGAGTCTGCTCTGTGATCAGTTTTTATAGAAACTGTTATTTAAAATACGACTATAAAAAGTTTATAAGTAATGCAAAAGATTAGTGAGGACATGGATATGATTTTACTTGTGCAGGACTGACTAGTCCAGTACTTTTTGAAGCCTTTGTTATGCTTAATGGATACAGAAGAAGTATTTTCAGAGGTGACAAAGTCCATGAGACTAGTTAAAGATCTGTCTTCTTGTGCTTCTTTCCCTTTATCTTAAAAATGGAAATAAACCCAATTTTCTTCTACTCGTTTGTCTTGTTTGTTCCAGCTCTTGAGCGACAAGGACCATCCTTTCTGTCTGACTTCAGTAACCCTGACCTTAGGCTGGTGTTTCCAAACACCACATTTAAAACTATAACAATATTAATGTTATTAATAATAGGCAAGGTATCTGACATGGGAATATATCTGTAAATGGTTTTTTTTCCACTTTCCCTTTGAAGAGAAAAGAAGTATTTCTAAATTACTGAAATGCAATTTTTTATCTCTTCTTAATAAGAGCAGTGTCCATGGTTACCTTGCTGCTGCCAGTCATGCCAAGTGTTGTTATCAAGGTCTGACTGTTGCAGTCATAGATAATAAAAGTGACGGTGTTTATGGAGGTTTTATTAGCCAAAATTATATTCCAGCTGAAAGGTTTACTAAAGATGAAATGGAATTTCACTTTGCATTAAACAGGAGAAGGTGTGAAGGAAAAAATCCTATTAGAGACAATGCACTGTGTGCAGGTTTATAAATTTGACCCTCATTCTGGAAACGAGTCTCTCATCTTGCTGTGCAAGCAGCACATGCTGCACAATAATAGCCCAGCCTTAACATCAAGTTTTAAAAACTGCACATTCAGTGTGGCAGACTTCCTTGGAAATGATCTAAATCTTGTGGGCTGTGAGTCAAAGGCAGGGTAATGTCAAAAAACTCTGGTGACCCACTTTTAGTGTTGCACTGCTGTAACTCCTGGCTCTTTGCAAGTGTCTGACACTGAGATAACTTGTGTGGCTGTCAGACCCTGCAACAACCACTTGTGACTGTGGTTGGGCAAGTGGCTTGTCTTGAGAACTGACTAAAGTGGACTCATGTTCTCCTAGGAGGTTATCTAGGTGTCTTTGATACTTGAATTTTAGGTACTTGTGCATGCCTGTGAAATCCAAGTGCCTTGCAGGTCTGAGTGCACCTATGCCCAAAGTGCTTCAGTTAGATGGGATATTGCACAGAGAGGAGCTGAGGGCTCGTTCTCTGAGGGGATGGAAGATGTTTTATGCCTGCAGTAAAGGTATTTAAGTCTTGGGTGTCCTGATACCCCATAGGATCAGTAGAGTCAGGGGTGGGATTCTTGAAAGCTGGTGTGGGATTCTTGAAAGCTCAGAGCCACTTCAGGCCAGGGGAAATGTCCTTTCCATCACACAGGCACTTTGGGCACGAGGCAGAAAGCTTTGTACAGCAAAAGCTCCATCCATGGAGGAGGAATGAAGCAGTGCCTCTTGCATGCTCCCTGATCTTGGGCTGCTGTCCAGAAAATCTCATCCCCATTGTAGGGAGGGTAAGATGTGTTAACAAAGACAAGGGCAGATGAATTATAGCATACTATTCCTTGTCAAATCATCTTTACTCTAAAATCTTGAGGATATTTATTCTAAAATACTCTATGTTATTTTTCCTGGATAGGAGATTCTCGATTTTGCTCTTCTTTAGGTGCAACCTATTTAAATATTATTTGAAACAGGGGATGATGCCCCATTTGAATGGTTGACTCTTGTAATCATGGAACATCTTTGGAATTAAATGGGGAAGATTCCTATTCCAGGTGCAGGCAATGCCATGGATACAAGGATATGTACAGTCCCAATTTAGAAATGCATAATAATAGTGAAGCAGTAGTAGTTACATTAATGTTACGATTACAGATAACTTGTCTCTGACCCAGGGAATGGAAAGGTAGCTTGTACCAAACTAATTCAGGAAAAGAGAAGAAAGTGTGTCTGCACTGTGCCATGGAGGGGCAGTGCAGAGACATTCAAGCTGCTGCAGAACTGAAGCAATATAATTGCACTAGCACGTTGCAAATAAGATCTGCCAAGAGGACTGGCATCATTATCTAACCTAGTGATTATGGAGCTTGGCCAAGACTGATGTATTCCTGGTCCCAGCCTCTGTGTCCTTGATTATTTCTGGCTTATATTTGTTTTTTAATCCAGATGCCATCTAATGTTAGGTGTTCGAACATCCCAGGGAGCAGAATCCGGGTCCCAGGTCTCTTCTATCGGATCCAGGTTTGTGCTTCTTTGTGGGCTCTGCATTTTCCTGCAGGAGGTGGAAGCCGGGCTTTCAACCCTCCTCTGCAGGGAAAAGCCTGGAATTCAGGTCTACCACTTCCTGAGCAAATACTCTACTCGGGTATTATGCAAAAGGCCATGTCTGTGAATAAAGACTTGGCATACATTAAGACTGCTCAAAGCATACCAAATAAATCAGACTCTTCAGGAGGGACAGCTAGTTTGTAAATCCCAAGCAGCCTTTGTTGACAGAGAAGTGCTTAGATTGTCAGCTCAGCTTGGATTTTTCAGAAATCTAGTGCAAAATCCCTTTGTGTCTTCAGTTTTCATTACCCCCCGAGCTGTGAGGCAGAGTATTCGTGTTCAGCATTCAGGATGAGGTGCACTTCAGCTCTTTGCCTGTCCTGTGCACCTATGGCAGCTGCACCCAGAGCCCCTTTCCTCTAACAGGATTTGTGCCCAGAGAGCAGGAGCACAGCGAGAGCAGGAGCAGTGCTTGGCACCGTTTAGGGGCACAAGCCTGGCAGTGGGGGCAGCACCCAGTGAATCAGGATTCAGCACAGGAGGCTGGTGAATATGTCAGCAGGGAAAACATGATCAGATCCCTAGTCTGCTTACATGTTCAAAAAATGCTTCTTAAAAAAAAAAAGAAGGAGAAAAAAGGTTATAGATAAAACAAATGAGTTAATTTTGAAAGAACTGCGTGAGCCCAAATTTGAATTCAGCTCTGAAAGGAAACAGCCTTTTAATACATACTTGAGCAGTCTCACTCTTACTAGTTTCCCCGAAAAATGATGCTTATTGCTTGCAAACTGAGCGCTCAGAGCAACTGTCCAGAGGCTGTGGTCCATACCTAAGCAGCCAGATAACTTAATAACAAGTGACAACAAGTTCTTTTGTGCAGCTATGCTGCACTTGGCTAACTGCTCAGGATGTCCTGCAAAATGATGTCTAATGTCAACAACATTTGTGTCTTGGTTCTTGTTTCAGCCATGTGAAATTAGAAAGCCTGATATGACTGTCCTGGGCACTGAGAAACTTCCTACTCCTCTGGCATATCTGTTCCTGGATGGTATTAATTCTCCAGTTGAGCTGCACAATGGTTTGCACATGCTAAATCTATTTATGTGTTCCTAGTATAAGGATTGCCAGGCCTTATTTGCATTTGTGGTTTATAAAACCTGAACATGATTTCCTGAATGCACAGCGGTGCCATATATCCTCTCCTGATATGCTCTGAAAATCAACCTCCTAATAACTTTTAGCCTGCTCCTAAGGCTGCTTACATTATTGTAATGTGGTGGAGTTACCTCTAACAGAGCCAGCAGCTCACTACAGAGATTTCATTCCCTGGTGAGATGGCAAAGCAACTCTTTTTCTCAGCTGCATTAGTTGTGTCACTGCAGATAACTCGGCCCAGATTTGCATAGGTGTTGGATGTCACAGCTGCACGTCCCAGTGGCTGCAAAAGGCACCCGGGAGTGCTCAGAGCTTTCTGAAAAATGAGACTATTCGGATTTCAAATTTACCACTGCAAATTAGAGGAGTGGAAAGTATGAGGCAATGAAGAATGGGATTTATTTGCATTCTCCTGATTCCAGTATACTGGTGTGACTACTAAATATATTTTGAGATCTCCTGAGTCTTTGAGAGAATGTAGTGTTTTTGTCTTAACAAGGAGAGGAAGAGAATGATGGATGAAATTGGATCGCACAAATTTTATTTAAACATACTGTCATTGATTTGCGTTTTATTTCTTGGTCCAACTGGAGTAGGAAAATCCTGCTTTTTCAGCTCTGCAAGTTCTATGATTACAAGAGAACCCCCTAAAGAGCTGATAAAACAAGTGTGACAACCCAAGATAAATAATTGCTTCTGGCTAATTGTTTCCAAACTACAGATGCAGTCGTATAGTCAAAAATCATCATGGCCAGTTCATGGAACAGCTGTTTCATATAGAAATGCTGTGATTCATTTTGTATTCCTGTCCATTATGTGCTCTTGGTGAATTTAGTGCAATTACATGTAGAAAAAGGTTATTGCTTTTTTCGAGGAAGGCACTGTAAGCTGCCATTTTTCAAAGCTGTGTTTCTGTGCTGCATTATTCCACCCTACAAAAAGCAGCCAGAAAGGTGTGTCAGAAAGACAGATCACCTTTAAAAGCATATGAAAGGTGTCAGTCTGGTTTCCACACAGTTCTGTGCAATTTATAATTGTTCTCTGTCACGTTAACTGTTGACTGTCCTGTTTGGTAAAGGTGCATGTTGAGAGGAAAAAAATCCAAATGAGAAATGATGGGATATTCTGAGGAAAATTGCTTGTGTGAAATTTTGCTGGGCTGTTCCTTCTATTGCAACAAATAAACAAACTGCCATTCCAACAGAAGAGATTCTGCCCGCATTTGGCTCTCCATCCGTGGGAATGGATGTGGAACTGAAGCTGCAGCGATCCGCTCTGTTAATTTTCCTGGGTGTTTGCTCTGTTATCTCACTTTCCTCCCCATAAAATGGGATATTAATCCTTCCTTCGTTCAGAGAATTCGTTAGGTTTTGTACAGTCCTTTGGCACTATTAATGAAGGATTTCCTCTGCAGTTTAACTCACCTCTCCCTCTTTCCACAGACACTCCTGACTACACCAGAACCTTTCTTTGCAGGGTCGGGTTCGCTGTTTTTCATTAGGAGCTGATGAATGTAAAGCTGAGATTTTCCCTGAGAATCTGGAAGCGAAGCTGAAATCACTTCAGTAAAAAGTGAGCCAGTGTGGTGAGTTTTATATCCCTAAATTAACACTGAAGAGAAGGGGAAAACTTGAGAAGTAATTTCACAGTAAAGCCTCAGCATGCTGGTGAGTAGGAAAATAAAGTATTCTTCATCCATGAATCATGTTCGCTCCCAGGGAGGAGAGATAGATACTTATTGCTCTTGCCATTTACCCTCTAGCCAGCTGTCTGAAGAAGAGTCATGCACCTATAGCCACATGTTGAAAATATCTTCTCTGCTCTCCTGAGTTGTTATAATGGTTAGAACAGAGAGGAATTGTGAAGGACTTCATTATTCTCCCCATTTAATTTTGCAGGATGCCCTTTGGTGCTCCTGCTCTGCGGTACAGCAGAGTCATTCTGATTGATGGGTACATCTGGTGGACACCAAAACAAGGCTACCATTACTGAGAAATACTGACTTTCGTGTCGTGAATTACAAAAAGAAAAAAAAGATACCGGTAAGACCATTCTGGAAACGTGAAGTAGCAATGCTTATTAATTTAGAAGATATAGCACAGAAGGAGAACACCAAAAAGCAAATAAAGCCCCCCTAAAGTATGGGACTCTAGTGCTGGCAAGCACCAGTTCAGTCTTATCTCCTATGGATACAGCTGGACGCAGCAGCAGGAGTGTTATTTTCTCCCTGCATGATACGAGTCACTTCCACAGGAGACAATATGCAATCCTAAGAGCTAAGCACTAGGTGTTTCATATTTGCTGAATCTCTTGCTTTGAGTCATTGATTTCTTCACATCGAATCTCATCTCTGGCCCAGTTAGTGAGCCATTAAGTGAGGAGTCTACTGTGTTGATGAAATAATAATTCTGTTTACAGAGCGCCTTCTCACCAAGGCACTGTAGGTGCAGCACAGTGTCTGCTTAATTCACACTCTTTTAATAATTAAAGCTTTTCTACCTAATGCCTTTGTGAAAAACTGAATCCTTGTGCAGTCTTCAACCAGAAGCAATTGCAGGGAGGCTGCTTGGGGAGCAGTTCCTAGAAGGTTGCCCATTTGTTTGGCACCAGATTATCCCTTCCTGTAGAACGAGGAAAACATTCCCTTTTCTTGAGGAAGGTGCTCAGGCCATGTACCCAAGCACATCAACTGAGAAGCAGAATGCAGTTGTACTCCATTTCTGCCATCCTTTTGTCCCACCATACTCTGAAGCCATAAGGCATGTGACACTTCAAAGTCTTTTTTCCCTTCTAAAAAATCAAGATATGCTGAAATTGTAAATATTCCTTAAAGAATAAATTGTCTGATGATAGCAGAGAAGGATAAAAGAAGCTTAGGAAAAGTAAGGGCCAACATGATTTGCTCCATCCAGCCCAGTCCAGAAGGGCAGGAGTTTACCCACCCAGCTGAGGATTCCCCTAGAAGGAAGAAAATCTTGTTCATACGTTTTCAGACAATCACCTTCTACAAAACTCCCTCTGTTATTTTTTTTATTTTTAATTTTCATGTCTAATTAGGGAAAGAAGGAGAAAAGAAGTGAGCTGTGCTGGCTAAGCACAACGCTAAGTCTTGTTTCCTAACACTTTCACTCTGCTGGCTTTACTGGGAGCAGTTCCTCAGTGTTCCATGTAAGATTCCACAAGGAGTACCTGTGAAACCAGTCCAGAATTTTACTTCCCTGGGCCACCAAAGCACATTTTTGAATGTTTGGTGAATCTAACCCAGCAGAGAATAGTTGCAAAGCCAAAAAAATTGGCTTGAATCATAAAGGCTTGGGTCTCCTTTTTTTTTTTTTCCCTCCTCTTTGGACATTCATGAAATTTTTGTAAAAGGGCACACCAGGGCTCTGTACATACCTTGTGTAGGTGTAAAGATGACACACACACACAAAAAGGATGATACTGCTGTACTTCACATTGCATTATCCCAAACACTTTCTCTGAAGGTGATAGGCTGTAGTAGCAGATGAGAGTAGCCTGTCCTGAGAGCTGCTGTGTGTCGTGGTGTCTGAGTGCTGACAGAGGGCTGGACCTCATGTGAGAACCCCTAGGAAAGGTTGAGAGCAAATGTCATTGTCCAAACTGCACCCAAGTGGCACTATCACTGGTGTGAAGGCGTGGAAGCAACTAACACTTACAGTCTCCTCAAACAATGCCTCTGGAAATATTTTCCCAAGATTTTTACTTTGCTTCTGTCACAAAAAGCAAGGCTGGAAAACAGTTTGAGAGCTCTTTAAGATAAATCCTTTTGTGCCTTTCCTACAGATGTAGGTAATTGCAGAGAGATTTGGGATCTGTCTAAGTCAGATCCTGCCCATTAAAAAATATATCTCAGTGTTGGATTTGACATGCAGTGTTGACATCCTTCTTTCTATAGTGAGTCAGATGATATGTTTAGCAGACAGCTACTTTGACAACTTTCCTTCTGAGGAGCTGAAGGAAAATGCTGAAAATTTCCTGTAGCTTTTGACATTTTATGTGCTTGCTGGGCTAATCTTTGTAAAATCCTGATGCTGGGGCGTCACACTTCCTGATACCAGAGGCAAATGCAGCTCCAGAGACTGCATCTCATTGCAGTTAGGAAGCTGGACCTCCCTTTATAGAAAAATATTGCCTTGCTTACATTAAAGGGAGAACAAACTCACCAGCTTCTGAACTTTGATACCAATTCTGCAGGCTTGTACGACTGCAGGATCTTTCTAAACCCATAATTTCTTTCCATTAGGAAAATCACCTGCACAAATCTCTCCAGAAATTATCAAACAAATACTGTTTCGTCCTCACAATTTAAATTACATCTTCAGTTACAACACTCTTTACTTTCTTCCTTTCACTTTGTTACACTGGAAACTACCCTCTGTATCTCGAATAGTTGAATAGCTAAATGCCCATATTATGTGATAATGACTAACTCCTCATACAGACCCTGAAGCCATTATGAAGAGTTATTGAGTGAGACTTGAGCTGCCTATGTGCTCATTCAGAAGGAGATGAAAGCCAGGCAAGTGCCTTTTAGAGGGAGTCAGTCTAGATGTCTCATTGTATCACCTCCTCCCTTAATAGCAGACACCTAGAGCAGGATCTCAACAGTTTTCTGGAAACCTTCTGACTGGTTCCTGTGAATGTATTTTTTTCGAAATAATTCTTTTCCACAAGGTGAAAAACGTCTAATTTGTTTTCATCGGTATTGGTTTGAATAACATCAATACAGATACCATGTTTTTACTTGAATTTTTGAGAAGAGCGTTTGACATGCTCAGTTATAAAGTTTTTAGGGACATGTGTAATGAAGTGGCAATGTGCTTTGGCAGAGCTCCAACTGTGAATATTTTTAGTGCGTCTGACATCGACGTCTCTGGTAGAAGATGCCATTACTCTATCTTTTCTGAAGTTGCAGTTAGACAAAGAGGCTTCCTCTCACAAAATTAGCCATAATTAAACCTGATTATGTATTAATGCAGAGGGATTAATTTTGTTAAATGGCTTGGTCACGTTTGCCCTCTAGTGGCAGCGAGTTTGCAGCTGATGGGCCCCCAGGAGTCAGCCAAGAGGGGCCTCTGCAGAAAACACCACTAATGGATTTTATTTAATTCTGTTGTTTGATTTATGGTTTGGTTTATTTATCAGCCTCTACTGCGAGCATATAACTGCACAGGGAAGGCTTCCTCTCCCCTAGAAGTCAGGGTGAAGTGTGAGTAAACCTGCTTTCCTGCTGCTCCATTCCCTCAAGAGCAAGGCCATAGAAGAGATCATCAAGTCTCTTATCTGGAAGACAAGCACAGCAGCAGCTGGTAAGAGCAGAGGGGGCTGCAGTTGGGTTTCCTGGGGGTTTGCTGTGGGAATCTGTTCAGCTTGTTGAGACACACTTGATTATGTAGTGCTTTCATGACAACCCTGCTTACTGCCTAACGAGGGAAAAATAAGCCCTACAAATAGCATAATGAAGAATTCAGGCAAAGAGAAGAACTTAAAGTAGGAAAGGTCTTTTCATATGAAGGAAATCTTTTGGGGAGGGAAGGGGGTAATGGAACCCAGTAGCTGTGAAATTGCTGTGTGATCACCAGGCAAGAAAACCTCTCAGTCTGTCATTCAGAAAAATTATTGCAGCTTTCAGACTTGAGTCATTAGAAAAGTAAGGCAGACTATGCCATGTATTTTATTTCTCATATGATGTTTTAAAAGATCTATCAGCATTTTTGTGGCGGAAGAAACTTGTTTTTCTTTTTTTTCCAGAGTTCATGTTGATGTGGAGGAAAACAGCAAGGTTCAATATTTTCCGTGCTGTTTGTGCAACTGTCGAGGAAAAGGATGAAATTCAAGAATGATGTAATGCGGAAATTACCAGGTATCTTCCTGAGGGGGCTGACTTTGGGTGATCCCACTTCATCTGTATTCCAAACACCCATGACTTGGGGCTGTTGGTTTTTAAAAGGTACTATTTATTACCATCTTGATTGCCTTAGGATGAAGTGCTCGTGGAACAGGGAAGTACAGTGGATGAAGGACTTCCCAAGCTAAAATATGAGTTTTGGCAGCTTGGCTAAGCAAATACATTCCCAACTAGCAGTTGTGAAAAATCTCACACTGTCTGCAGCACAGAGGTTATGCAAATGTAAGCTGTTGTGGCACTGCTTGTCTCTTCTGCTCCATATGGAGCTGCAGTTAAAAGGGGACTTGATGACTGGAACAATGGTGAAGGGGTGGACACAATTACAGAAAATATTTATATTGCTATTGTGGGGCCATTCAGGCATAGAGTTCTGATCATCTAAGCTCAAAACAAATCAGTTGCATATGTAAATAATTTTAAAAAAACACCTTTATAATGAGACTTTTAAGGGAGGAACAAGTTCAGGAGGAGCAAAACCTTACACATTTCAAACACTGTTCAGCACCACGTTGAAAATGTGCAGCAGGTGAGTGAAGGTGACATTCAAATGTTCGTACTAGAAAGGATTTGCCCTTAGAGTTGGTGGTAGAAGCTTTGAACAAAATGAGAAATCCTTCTTAATTATATTTATATTGACATGATATAAAGCACTACTACAGTCTGAGCTATGACTCTGCTTGGTCAGGCCAGGGTTCTCTCTCTAGGTGTTTGTTGATGTAAAGCTGCAGATTTGGTCGAGCACAAAGCACAGAGCTTTGCCTGTGCCTATAACCTAAACTGTGACCTTTAATTCAGCTGGTCTGTGCCTACTCACTGAGGGAAAGCTGGAATGGAATACCAAATGATGCACAAAAAGTTAATGCTTTGAGCTTCAGGTCCTTTCAGCAATATAAATGAAGTAACTTGGTCACAGTGCCCCTGAAAAGCTCCTGTGTGTGTCCCCTGGCCGAGCGAAGAAGGTGAGGCAGAGAGCAGCCCGCAGGTGCTGCAGGAAGAATCCACATCCCAGGGAAGTTTGGGGCTGTCCCAGGGAAGTTTGGGGCTGTCACATGGTGCCTGGCTCCATGCAGGAGGGGGTGTTGGCATCCCAGCGTTTCTCATGAGTGGAGCAATCCATTTTGTCGATCCACCAGCTGGCCGAAGGGTGGGGGCAGTGCCAGGTTCCCTGTCTGCCTGGTGCTAACCAGCTGGCCCTGGGCACGCTCAGGAGCCTGCAGAGCCAAGCTGAAGGCAGGAGGCAGCGCTGGGGAGTTGGCTGGTTGCTGGACTTGGAGCTGGCAACCTTACCCGGCCCAGGGAGCGGTGTTATCCGTATGGCTGCAGCTGGGGAGCTGAGCACTTGGCAAAGGGGGGGACCTGCCTGCCAGATTTATTTTGATTTGTCAGGCAAGGTCACCAATTAATTCCTCTGGAGCATTTCAGTTTGGTTGCATCAGGATTTTCCAATGTGAAGCTGCAGTGTTGCAGAGACTGATGCCCAGCTTCACAGAGGAAAGGAAAGAAAAAGACTTAGGTACAATGCAGGTGCTTATAGTCAAGACTAAAATCCTTAATACTCCCTTCTATACCTTTAAATAGCAAAGTCTATCATCTGTAAAGCTCTCCAGCATCCTAAAAGGCAGCCTTGCCTCTGCTCAAAAATGCTGGAAAATCTGCAGGGCTCAGCCCCTTCTCACATGTAAGACATGAAAAATGTCACACAAGTTGCTCTTCCCTCTACACCCCTTAATCTGTGTCAGTGAACCCCACAAAAGCACAGCATCTGTGATTATGTTCATTCAGTTCTCTGCCTATATTCTGACAATGATTTAATGGGTTGAGCAATCACCTGAGATGTAAGACTCTGTCCCCAGCCCACTGTACCCCCAGCTGTGTTTCAGAATGGTCATAACCTAGAAGGTGGTTTCAGGTATGGAAACCTGTTCCCAGGGAACCCAGGGCCCTGTGAAATGGGGTGTGTATGATGACCTCTGCAGCATTTCCTATTGAATAGTCTAGATAGCTGTTGGGCTGGAGGGGGAAAATACCTTATATCACACCTTAAGTGCTTAGCTCTCCTTAATAGATGGAATTCAGTGCATCACTCCGGGGGGAACGTTGTACTCTGACTTCAGAGACATGGAAGTCAGGTCTTGTAATACAGCAAGTGGTCATACCAGAGACAATGGGGGCACTGTGGCTCACGGTGTAGATCAAAAGGAAATGGTGTTATTTCACAAAGGTGAAACAACATTCAGAGATCCTGAGGTATCTGCACTGAGCCTGCAATAATGTAGACAGGTTAATGTCATGGTGAGACAAACATTTGTCTGCCAATTCCAGCCCCAGCCTGAACCTGTGTTAATCTCTTATGCCCATAGTGAATCTAATCTGTATATCATCCCCCAAATCATGAACAGATCTTGAATATTAATAGTTTTGTTTTGACAACAGAAGCAGGAAATTTAAGTAGAATTCTACCGTGTTAGCTTGTTCAGCCCAAATTCTTGGCTCTGTTTCTTTTGCTATAATCACCTTTTTCTCAGCTGGTAAAAAACAAAGCATCAAAGCAGCTCTAGCTAGAGTAAATTCTCAACCATGTAAGAGACAGATATGACCACTTTTACACAAGGCATTTAAATATTGTTTCATATAATGTCAATAAGGGATGTTGAGTTACTTCTACTTACGAAAGTTAAGATGCTATATGGAAGAAAAAATGTAAAAAAATAATGGAAATAGGTTTGAGGGGAGCTAGTCACATTTCATGGCTTGTCACCATTTACTCTGTTTTGAAATTAATATCATTACCAAGAAGAAGATTTTAAGAGTCATGTGAATGCCCTGAAGCTTCAGTATGAAAAGAAACTGTCATCTGTTTTCCAAGTGAGACAAAACAAAGACATGGCAAAAGCCTGAGGGTTATTATTTCAGCACCCTAGTTTAGCACTGTATTTGTTATAGTGACCTTGCAGAGTTTATGCAGGACTTGGGGTTTGATGGTACAAATCTCCAACTAGTATTTTGCTCCAAAGGACTCACAATTTAGCTAAAGATAAAATGCATCAAAGGTGGTGGAGAATGTGGCTCTTCAGTAAGAGGACCCAAGTATTTGTGGATAATCAGATGCACAGTTAGCTGCTATTGTAAAGGTTTTAACTTTGCCTACAGTATGCAGGTGGCAATTGGAGTCATCCAAAATAATCCACAGAGGTCTTGGATGTTCACACTTCTTCTGGGGCCTGAACTCCAACCTTGCCTGTCATCAACAACATCACCTGTACCTCTACTAATGAAGGGAAACCCTGTGATCAGATCTATCTGTATAGATAATTCTGCTTCCCAAATCCCATCTGAAAGCATATTTAAAAATATTTGGACATAGAAGTGTTCCCTGGGAATTACAGCTAAATGAACTGCAAGGGAAAAAAGAGGGATAACCAGATTTTTTTTTTTGTACATTAAGTATTTTCAGGTACCAAAATGACAACCTTCTCACATTGATTGAGGATGAACTGTAAGTACTATTTTTAAACAGCTTTGGATTTTCTTAGTAAACTGTTCCTCCAGTCCTGCTTGCAGTGTAATTACTGCCTATCCAGCAACAAAGAAATAAGAATGTCTTAGGCAATGTCTTTTTCCTCTGGGGACAATGTGAAATGGTATTCAGAAAGGTACCGAACTGTAATATACTTACAGAAAAAAAACCACCCCACATAGTAATCAAGTGTGGAGGTTAGAGGGAAAAAAACCACCCCCCAAACCTTGATTAGAATTTATCTAAAACTACCTGGAATTTATCAGACCTATAAATAAACCTAGAGGAAAAAGGTTGAAACCATTGTAAGTAAACAAAAAAGCCAGTAGATGGCACGAGAGACCTTGAGATTTGACATAAAGCTCAAATGACCACTAATAGCTACTCTCTTCTGCAACCTTCTGTGCTGTCTCTGGTTTTAGCCCTAACTACTGTATTTGCTAGATTCCTGAGGTTTCTTATTCATCAGCTGCACTTAGATCCACACAGTACATTTATTTTTAGGGACAACTAAAGTTCATTTAATAACTCATTCAAACATGCTGAGTAAAAGCCTAGCTCTGTTAAGTTTAACCATTGGCTTCAGTGGGGTTAGAACTGTAGATGTTATTTTTTTTTAATGCTCATGCTGTGGAGCAAGCATTTCATTTCCAGGAGGGGTTTGATAGTAGTGGTTTTTGTCCTTTCCTATCACACTGCAGCTCCTTCCTCTGGAGCAGAATGACCATGTTTTCCTGAGAGTCACTGTGTCATTTAAAATTAGTGAATCAAAAGAACCAGTTCTGATGGACAAAAGGTTTGTTGTCTTTGTCTAGGATACAAAAGGCTGTGTCTCCAATAGCCTTTTTCTTATCCCTCTGTAATAGCAGCATCCAATTCTAGGCTTTTATGAATAATCCACTAAGGTTTAACCAAAGCTGACCGTGAACAAATTAAGTATATTGTTTTGATTTTTTCCAAATGTATGGTTATTTTACAGTTGGATGAATCTGGAAATGAAAACCTTCAACTTAGCAATAAAATATACTCATGTGGTTTGGAGATCTAGTGGAAAAATTTACTTTTCAACTCCAGGATCATTGAAGAACTTGCAAAAGACATATGGGACTATAAATTCATAAGCATTTCTGACTCCATCAAGTAGGTAAGTAGTCATATCTTTCTGATGCAGAAAATGAGATGCAGAAGTCCCCAGCCTCATGCAAAACCACATTACAGAGCTGCAAGGGCAGGATTAGGACTCAAGCCTGGCTTATGCTTAGGCCTGCGTTTTTTTCTGACACTCCTTTTTTTTTTAACAGTACTAGAGTACCATAATGGCAAGATTATATTACTTGGTTACTGCAATAAAGTCCAGAATTCATTAATTCATGTCATTGAGAAGCAGTGGGAATGAAAATTAGAATGCATAAAAGCTCAGCCTATGTAGCACATATTTTAATAGTGGGTTGGGTGTATAGCTTTGGTTTGCTTTATAAGAAAGGACAGGCATGATTTCCAAATGAAGTCTAAATATGGACTGCAGATATCCTCCCAGATGGGTTGGAAACGTCTGTGTGGTGCATTAGAAATTCCAGAAGGGCTTTTTCACACTTGTACTGCTAATGTCCTTAATTCCTTTGGCAAAACGAGCCTGTTCTAAGTCTTTTGCTTTGCCATGCACACTGCCAACCTCGGGCTTTCCTGACGCTCGTTACACTGTGGTTTTACAGCTGCAGTGTCACTGAAGCCTTTCAGTCAGTCCAAGACATTCAGCTGTCTCAGCAAGAGGGCACTAAGGAACAGGAGCTGGGCACAAAGGAACAGGAGCTGGGCACAAAGGAACAGGAGCTGGGCACAAAGGAGAGCTGCCCCTTGGAAATGGAGCTCATAGGAGCTGTGTCTGCGCGGGCAGTGACAGGCGTGTGCCTGGGTTTTGCCAGTGCTGCTTTCCCCTCTGGCTCAGCCCAGCCCAGCCCAGCCTGTGTCACTGGAGGGGTCATGGTGAGTGAATTCCCTGCCCGTGGGCTGGCACTGTGGGGCATTTTCACCTTTCTTTCCTCCTGTGTGGGACAGGGCACGAGCCAGGAGTTTCGTTAGGTCTTTTGGGCTCAAGTGCAGCATCTTGGCTTTACTGCCCAAGAACACCACAGTCAGTGGGAAGTGTTAAGAGAGAAGCTCCTGCTAAGGAGAAGACTTACGTGTGTTTTGGCATGGGCAGGATACCTCTGGCCAGGCATGATGATTTAGCAGTAACAGTTCTGGTGGCTCCTTTCAGCTGGGGTGCTGGAGGTACCTTCTCGTTGGTGCAAGATCCAAAGTGGGCCTTCAGTGGGGACAGGCCTGGCCTGGCACACTTATTCCTTTTTTAATGCTGTACAGTATCTACTATTATTATATATCATCACTGTAGAATAAACTGATTTGGGACTGCTGATCAGTCTCTGCCTTCTAAGTTTTTTTTCCAATGCCTTTAAAAGTCTGTAAATGGTTTCTGGGAGAAGGTGTTTGCCTTTCTAAGCTGCTTGTATCTTTTGTGCTGCACATCCCAGCTTGATCGTTGTTAATTAGTGTCGTGCTTCTGTGTAGAGGACTGTGTTTTACTGAGAACAGAATTGCTTCTCTTTGCTGTTACTAAATTCCTGTTCTGGTAGTTGAGCATGAAACTTCATTTTTCTTCCCTCCTACATCTCTTCACTACCTTTGTCTTATCTGGAGTGGTTGACTGGCAAAAGTTTCTCTTTTGTAAACAAGAGGATTAAGGAGAAAGGTGTTGGATTAAAGATGACAGTCTGATCCTATGAATGTCAATGTCAAATCTCCCATAAGCCACAGTGAAAACAATACCAGGAAGAAAAGGGCTCTCCAGGCGTAATATTAGTGTGATTTTAAAGGAAAGTGGAATGCAATATTCTAATATTCTTTGTCTCCCTTCTTGTTTGGGGCTACCTGTTTTGCACTGTAGCACTTCTGATGAGTTAGTAAACACAGCTTTTGTATGGGGTATTTGTGAATGCTTTGTTACAAATAAACACACAGGGCAAGAATTCATGTTGCTGGTCTGGAAGAGATATGCATGAAAAAAAAAGCTGTTGAATAGAGCACTGTCTATTTGCATATAGACCAGGCACTACACATGAAGGTTCTCAGATGCAACAACTTGTAGACCAAAATAAGGCTGGGAGAAGGAAAAGAGCCAGGTAACCACCTTTTGCCCTTTGTAATATCCTCAGGAGAGATTCTTCGGGACAGAGGCAAATGTGCTTGCCCCAAGTATGCACTAGGCATCTGGTTTGAACAAACTCATAATGGCTTACTTCTGGAGGTAATGAAGTGAGCACTGCACATGGAGAACAACCAGGCCTTTTCTAACTAACTCCAAGTTGGTGGCAAGCTGCAACCCGAGAGAGAGTAAAAGGAGTACTGTACATTACTCATGTTTCTGCTCTTGAGGGAAAAGCACGGTGAAACCTTATTCTGTAATTGTTCAACTATTTAGTCTTCAATCATCTTTCTGATAGATCAGTTTTTAGGTAGAAGGAAAAGTATTGTCTTTGATGACAGTTTCCTGACAGCGTTTGGGTTCAGCAGTACCTTGCCCACGCTAAGGCTTCTCTTGGAAGAGCATGTTGGCTGCTGTGGAAAACATACCATGGTTCACTGCACGGCTGATTTGTGACACGGGGTGAAGAGAGGTTGTGCCACTGCTTAGAGTTTGAAGGTGTCACCTATTCCTGGTGCCCTGGGGTGGGAAGGAATTACCTTTTCTGCACAATGAAAGCCAGCAGATTGACTCTTCACTGGTTAAACACAGTCTAACTATCCTGCTTGTACTTTATTTTAGCTTTATGATGCTATTATCTTACCTACTTTTCTATATGTTACTTTTTGGTGTATTTGGAATGCTACTTGATGTATTATTGTTCCCTGAAGTTTTTGAAGCCACCATTTTCATAAATATACAATAGGAGATGGTAAAGCAAAAAAAAAGAAAAGTTCCTATTCACACTTTTAGCTCATGAAGCAACAGAACATCCATTGAAATTTAAATGAAAATGGAGACTGTGTCACACACTATAGCTCTCTGGAAAGCTACAGTGGGAGTCTAGCAGTCCAATTCATTCCTTTGTAGAATGTACTAAGGCTAATGGTCTTGCTGGGAGTAAAATGTATTTTTTTGCAGAACGGTTCCAAGAACAGACTCTGCTCTTTACCAGAAAACATAAAAGAAAACAAATGCTTACTGTGTCTTTAGTATGCTAAATATGAAATTCTTTGCACAATGGAATGTTAGTAGTAGCCGTAATCATGTTTTCCTTTCATCACCTAGTGAATATAATTTTAAGAGAGGACTGCTGTAATTATATCGCAGATAAAAGCCAGCAGAATTTCTGTATAATATTATCGTTGGCCTGATTGTTTTGTTGATAGGGAAAAATAAAGAGAGACCACATGAATACTTATTTAATGAACAACATATTTATTAAGCAGTGCAGACTGTACCTAATGCATTTGACTTTGCAGTAGGGTTATTTCCTTCAAGCACCTCTCTTAATATTTTACTACAGCTATTACGTTCCCTTCTTATCTGTCCAGCTATTCAATTATTTGTGTGGTATGTCTATAGCACAACGGTAAAGTGTTTAGCTTAACTACAGTCGCCAGTGCAGGTACAATCGATGTCAGCATCCACAGACTCCACAACATCCTCAGATGCAGATTTCTTATCGCTGCTCCTCTGCCATTCCAGCAGGCTTACAGCAGTTTCTGTCAGAAGAGTGAAGCCATTGTTAACTAACATCAGGCAAATTAACACATTTCAGTGAAATGCTGTTTTGATGGCTGTCAACTCCCTCATCAAGTGAAGAATGAAGTCCTGCCCTCACGGCTGACATCTAACTGACTCATTGACTTGGAGCAGGATTTTCATCCATGATATAATTACTCTAATACTCCCCTAAAACCAAAATGAATTACATTTCATGAAACACAAAGACAACAGGCAGCAGGCTGTAAAAGTGCTGGAGGTAGCCGCTGTCGGTGTAAGACCACCACGTACCAATCCACATCAGCAATCTCTTTTTGTGTTAGTGCTGCATATCACTGGGTATTTCAGCTCACTGTTTGTCAAAGTTCATCCCGAAGGATAAGCCCTTTGGAGAATTTTCAGAGGTTCATAAACTTCTAATTAAAGTTTCCCATATCTTGTGAAATCTGGCAGAGCATTGTCAGTAGCAGTATTAACCTTACCACACTGCTTCCTCAACAGCATCTTGAATAAGCCATATCCCTTAATGCTGAAATAATCTAAATGCAATAATGATATTCATCCTCCCAATAAATATTCTTAGCTAGTTGGAGGTTTATCATTGCATCTGGAAGAATATTAGGACATCCATTTAGATTAAGTTTGTATAATGAGAATGGGTAGAGCTTTCATAATTTTACTTCTATTTGTTCTATCCCTCAGCTGGACAGTACATTTATAAAATGCCATCTCTCGTCACAGGGAAATCTGGAGACTGCTCTATGGGTTCAGGTTGTATCAGACACTTATCTTCTGCAAGGCTAACACTCTCCTTGGCTAAATTACTGTCCAATGTGAAGTGCAGGTTTTACATAATAAACTGGGTAATAAATATTTCCCACAAAGGTGCTGGAGATGCTTTTAAATATGTATAGATATAGATATAGATATAATGTTTTCAGGCTGTGAAATGAGAAATACTATAAAATTTCTGAATTCTGTTTTTTATATACATTACGTCTCTTGCTCTTGGGCATATTGTGGGTCTGATCACATTCATATCCATGTAGGAAATAGTTCCCTTGGCAAACTGGATCATGGCTGAGTAACTATTATCCCTATGGGTTGGCCTTGTGGCATGTTTGAAATGTTAACTGATATGTGGATTTAAACTTGGAGTGATGCCTGCCTCAGTCAAGGTCCTAAGGCTACAGTCTTGCTGATTTGAGGACAACAGGGGAAATTCTGCGTTCCTGTACTTCATTTTAGCCTTGCTCCACTGGTGACAGTGATGGGATCTTTCTCTTTTGAAAGAGCAGACTATCATGTCTGAGTTCCCCTACAAAGAGCTGAGAAAAGATCTTTGTCCAGTGTATGCAAATATGTATTCCTGGGTTGAGAAAGATGAGGATTTTGTTTCTACTGATTCTCCAAGTCATTGAACAAAGGAAGAAAAAGAACAGTTTTAAGGGCTGGCCTCGTATTCCTATTGATCTTCAGCCTAAGGAAAGCATTTGTCTTGCTAGAGAATGACATGGAATCTTTTTTCTTCCTCCTCCTCCTCAGGATAACTAACTAACTAACTAACTTACTAACTAGCTAAAGCCTTGATTAGGACTGCTGCTAGTAGACTTCCCAGTCCCTGCCTCAGTAAATGAACCAGAGAATACTGCAGTTGCTGTAAAAGCAGCAGTGGCTGCAACAACTACAGTAGCTTTTTTTCTGATTTTCCTCTTTTCTCAAACAGTTTTGTGAGAGAATGAGACAGCTTTATTATAGCCTAATATTCTGAGGCAGTGAGTGGCCTGGGGTTATGACACTTCAGAGATACAGACTTGGATACACAAAAGAAATCTGTGAAACACGGATATAACAAGATTTTGGAAGGGTTTTTTTTGTTGCGGGTGGGTTTTTCTATTCATGAAAGAATGCATCTATTCTCGTCTCAGGGAGCCAACTATTAACACTCTCTCTGTGCTACTTGTTGAATAGGCTGTTGCAGATAGTTGACTGTCACAGAGAGATACTCTCTGCTTTTATGGGCTGATTCAGCACATTGCAGATATTAATAACACGAACAAAGTTCTACACAGCTGTTGTTTAAATTCAAACATAAAATACTCTGTCCCTCTCCAGTACTGCTCAACACAGGGGTCCATTGGCTTCAGTGAAACCACACTGGATTATCCCAGCTAACAATGGATTTGGCCAACAATGGCTAACACAGCGAACAGACCATTCCAGTAGATGCTCCCTAATGGTAGGTTTCCCTCTAAGGTATATATGTTTAATTGATTAAAAGATTGAGGAAGGAATACACCAGAAATATCTGTATGTTCCAGGTTGTATTCTTGTCTCATGCTTATATAATTTCAGTGTGAACCTGTCTTAGACAGTGCATCACATCCATGACAAATTGGTATAAATCAAAGGAAAAAAAGGCCCACTTTTTTTGTTTGCCTTCCCCCCCCCACCCCCTGAGCCTGGGGCATGAGTGTGTGTGTATAAACTACCTTCAAAAACAAACCACTATTTGGAACAATCTAGAGAACCTTCCAGCAATGTGTTTTTGCTGATGTATTGCACCGTGGCATAGCATGGCAGTCTAATCACAGCAGTCATGTCACACTACTTGAGCGACTTTCAATTGCCTTGCTTGCCCTGCTCTACACAAAATTGCAGGCTGCAACGTGCATAAAAGGACTCAGTGTTTCTTACCTCGGGTTTACGGAGATCCTGAAGACACGACAAATTTTATTTTTGTGATTTTATTGATCGTCGCTGCCCCTTTCACCACCTCAGATGTTTTTCTCAGATGATGCTACCTGCCATTGTCTAAACCAGCTTTTAGCTGGCCAGCACTGTCAGCAGTTCTAGCAAATACTAATGGGATTAAAACCTGCAGCTCGGAGAGGAGCTGGAGCAACACAGGTCTGTGCGTGGCTGTGCTGTGTTTTGTTCTTTCCAGTGCTCTGACAGCTCCTGCAGTACATGACACACAGAGGGAGAAAAATACCGTACCTTTTGGGAAGCAGTGGAAGCCAACCTTTACTGAAGTTTTTTCGATTGGAGTACAGTCTTTCATACATTTCAGTACGGGGTCGACAGAGTAGCACGTAGATTCCTCGCCATCAATAGTGGGATTTCGATTCAGCTTCACGTAACTGCGCTGCAGCTTGCACCCTAAGAGGAAAAGGAAAGGTGGTTAAAATTGTAGAAATAAATCCCAATCGATCCTTGCAATAATAAAGGTCCATATTTTCTCTTCAGCTTTTATTAAAACACAGGTATCTGGCAAACCGTTTTCACGGCAGCGAGGTTATCGAGATAGGACAATAATAAGTTGAGGAAAGAGTCTGAAAGGGGAGCTATTTTTAAAATCTAATTGCACAATATAACCCAAATGGAATCATGTATACTCAGTTTTTTAGAACTACATAATACACAGAAAATAACCTCTCATGTCTGAAAGCTATTAAGAATAGATACTGCAAGGTACAATGGCTACTTCATTGCATTAGGAAAAATGTCAACTGTAGTGAATGGATTAGAAAAAAGGCAGCATTTATATAATAACATCAAGGATAATTTTTGTATTGGATGATTTTTATAATGCTGCAATTATCTCACTAGAAAGGTATAATGTAACTTAACAGGATCCCAGCTATGACTCCGTTTCCTGACACACAGATAGGTACAATTCCACTGCCACTGAAGTCAAGGAGAAAACAACCATTAACTTCAATAAAGTTGTCTCAGGTCCAAGGCAAATGGAGATCTACCAAACAAAACTGTATTGATGTTATGGGAGATGATCATTATTTGTCCAGCTACATGTGAGATGAAGCTCTTTACTGCGGAATTATTTCTAAATATTTTACTGAGACTGCACTCTCAGATGGTGCAGAACAAAAATGATTTTTTTTGCACTTTGGAAATTTACACTAACGTGGGATCTGACACTGCATTCGTAGTCTGCAACTTGTTTGGTTAAATTAAGTCTGCAGACAACAGCTGAAACTGTCTCGATACAATGGTGAAAATGACACTTTTTTTTCAGTGGGAGCAAGATTAGGCCTGATTTTGCCTCTCAGTAAAAAAGCTACTCAGTGTAAGAAATCAGAATCAATTATTTAACATTGAAATGCACACGAGACGAAGACTGTTGCTGGACTATATATTCTCTATATTCACAAGCAATGTTTTAAACAGTCAGTGGTTAATAAAGTTAAAATGGATATATATTGCTATTGCAATTTCTAAGTAAAAGATATCTGCTGCTTTTTTTTTTTTTAAAAAATTATTTTCTAGCTGTCAGCAGAGGAGAAGTGAAATCGTATTCTCCCCAAGCATAAAGTGTTTCCAGACCTACTCACCCCCCGAGCAGGTTTCTTCTAGCAATACCCATGAGTGAACAAATGCAGAGCAGCTGTGTGCCAGCCTATGGTTTGGCATGAGGAGTTCATTGTGCTTTTCTCTGTCATTATTACTGCAAACTCCACAGGTCCTTCCTCTCATCCACGAAGCAACGGTGACCTGTAAAGCAGCACATCTTTGTAGGGAATACCAAAGTGATGGTCTGTTACATTGGCAAGGCAGGAGGCAGAAAGCAAACAGTGACTGTGAAAGTGAGCCCAGTACCTTAAGATTCCCACCGTCAAAAGTCACCCTCGTCAGTCCAAGTGTTGGAACTTCCACGATAACTGCTGTCCCGCTTTTATAAATTTTAACATCACCTGTAAAAAGATGGTGAGTCATAAGATGGTGATCTTCTTAATTTGGAATGAACGGAGAAACTGTGTGGCACAAAATACGCCATGATGCATTTTCCTTCACAATGATAGTTTTGCCGCTCCAGTTATATATATTTACATATGTATATTTATGTGGAGAGGGAAAGAAAAGCGAGAAGAAATAATTCCTTTATTTTCAAAAATATTGTCATGCTGTTACCTGTAGTTGAACCTGACTTTTGTATCCAGTATTTTGTATCTGCTGAGTCTTGAGATGATAATGACATTGGTGGTGCTCCAGCTAAATGTCTGAGTCAAGGCATCTATCTGTGACTGTAATAAGAATTTTTTTCCTGAATTTTTTTTCCAGTCACCAACCTGGCTATATGATATCTATAGGAAAGGGCTTTATTCATCTGTCAGTTATGTTGGAGAAAAGTAAGAGTGTATATACAATAGGAAACATGAACGTAAGTCAATACAAATCTTAAGAAAGTAGCCTCTAGTTTTATTTTGTATTAATCTCACTCATGTTTTCTTTACACTAAGATTTTTCTATGGGATTTATAAAAAGTTCCTGATATTTAGTTCCTAGGTCAGTCCTGGAAAGCTAGGTATCACAGCTTACCTTTTTCATACTCAGAAACTCCACTGTGTGATAGAACTCGTTCTTCATTGCATGCCACGAGGAGAGATGAATTTGCGGCAGGACAGATTGTGATGTTCCTTCAGGAGAAGCAAAAATCAAAGAGAAGAAACTCGTGGTTAATTTAAGACGTGAAAAGTACAGATATTTGTGACCAAAGCCAGCAGAGAACCAATTTGAATATCTGAACTTTGAATGAATGAACGAGCAGTTTTACTTTCCAAAGTGCAAAATTCATTGGCACTTCGGGCTTTGAGATTCAACCTTTAAAGAAAAGACAGCATGGGGACTTAATGAGCATGGTATCAGATATCTGTGGCTGTAAAATTCAAGACGAGAAACTACACCAGAAAGTTGCAGATGAGGATTCCTTCTGGAAATTCTGTCTTTCCCCAAATATCTCATTTGGGGGAAATTCACCATTTTCACCTGGGAACTGGACAACTCCCTGAAACTTTATAGCTCGTTACTGAGCCTGCAGTATAAACCACACTTACGCCAGTGTTGTGTTTATGTGAACCTCTCTGGAGAAAGACTGAGGATCAACCTTTCTGGTGGTAACGATGAATTTCGGGTGTTCAGTACAGTCCTGAGCCACCACCAGGTTGCAGCTTTTATTGAAAGAGTAGGAATGGCTCACGCCATCAAATGTTTTGAAATCTCGCTCCCTGACTTCACACGTGGCTGCAAAACAAAAGCAGAAAAGAAATGGCAGATGTGACCATGGTCATTTGCTGCAAAGCACTGAAAGACACCTCTGTGAGACTGAACTACCCAGCAAACAGGAAAGAAAACTTCCTCATGTCCTTGAGAGTAAGGAGTCTGTAAGGACAGGAGAGTACCACAGAATAACTACTCAGTATAGACTATACTAGTATTGGTTTTCATTACATGCCAAACACAAAACTCAAGCTAACGGGGGATAAAATGTACAGAATTGTGTAACAAACTTGGGTAAAACCTCCACATTTTCCCCAGAAGTGCTAGGCACCAACCCATTAGATTCACATGGCTCCTTTTTGAGTCCAATACACAGGGCAGAAAATACATGGAGTGTCTTTTACCCATCATCTGTTGCCTCTCAGGGCAGAGTTGGCACCTTCTCAGGAGGGGTAAAAGACAACCTCTAGTCCTTGCAGACAGGAGTGATTCCCAAACTCTGAATGTTTACAGCAGATTGAAGTCTCTTCATTCACCTCCCAGCAAACATCCTTCTCTGTGAGGGAATGAGCTGTTGAGAAAGCAGGGCTAGAAATGCTCTGCTTCCCTACAAGACCTCTACAAGGAAAGGCAAAGCCCAGCCGTGGCAGGGGATGGATCTACGCACATTGCTTATTCACGAGACAAACATATAAGTAACATTTACATTGATCTTCTTGTGCTATTTGTGAAGCTATTTGAGGCAATAAGTTCCAGGCAGTGATATCTCGAGTCTCGTAAGCTGGAGACGGGCCTAAGGGCAGAGTGAATGGCAGTCGGAGTGCCTGGCAGTAAAGTGTTACCTGAAAAAGCAGAAATGAAAAATACATTAAGATGAATTGAACCATATGCTCTTATCTTGAAAAAAAAAAATCTCGAGGATGCTTTTGTACGATTGCAGTTGTGTTGGTCTCTCCAGGATGCACCCAAACCTTCGGCTTTTGTGAGGAATCATTGTCGTCTCTCTTCGAGTCATATACTTGGCTTTTTGAAAAATTGTTAAGGACGTTGGAAAGTAGCTGACACAGATGAAGTTTAAGCATTAATTAAGTGACTTCTTAAAAACTTCTTAAAAAATAAGGTAACAAGTAACTTGTTACTTAACTTACATCAGTTAACTGATGGATGTGTCTGGAAAAACTGGCATGAGTAGCACTGGGGAAAGATCCTTCACTGTAACTAAAAATTATATTTACCAAGAGAACCAAATTAACGCCTAGTGCGCCTATTTCTTCATTATCAAGTATTAAAGAGCCTGCACTACTGAAGCACCATGGAAAGTTAAAGACACACTGATTTCTCTGTGCATGGATAGCTAGCTGTTATTAATTTGCTGGAGATCCATAGGGGGAATTTATCAAAGCGGTGCATGGGGATTTGGTGGACAAGGACCAATTAATCAGTGGGATTCTGCAGACCATGCCTGTGCAAGCTGCTCTGAGAGGGTGACTAACTGCTCCAGTTTGGTTAGGGCAGAGTTGTGTTTGTGGCTGTTGTGACTTGCTCAGACCAGTCACATCAAGCAGGGTTACTGCAGGGACTTGAGTGCCAGCACAGACAGATGCTGTTCATGGCTGCAGCAGAGTGCAAAATGTTCTCAAGGCCCCCACTATCTGCTCTGAGACCCCCATTCAAGAACTTGTCACACTGGGTAAAATGAATAAAGAATTGAGTGAAGAGAGGTCATAACTGAAACAATTTGGGTCTCACTGCAGTTCTCAGCATGTAAATAAGGTATTTGACTACAGAGCCTGATTTTCAACTTACCACTGCACTGGACCAAAGCAGCACAAAATCAAGAGAAATGCTGTATTTCAACACCCATCTGATGTATATGGCAGCTTCTCTCAAGAGGAATGTTTTGCTTTTGTTTCTTTACATTAAGCATCAAAATGTTATAAGTTGAAAGTCTTGCAAGGTAAGGAAGAGGAAAATAAAAACTTAACGTACCTCAGGAACTTTAATTACTGTATCAATTGTTCGTGGAGAGGTTGCAGCTGCCCTTACTATGAGTTCATGAGATGGATTTCTCTGATGTGCTTCTGAGAAACCCAACATAAGTGCTGCACCAGGAACGTATCGCATGAATCTGGAGATAAACAAGATGTGACAAACTCAGGTACAGGAGCAAAAGCACACATAGGAGGGTGAGGACTACTGGCAGACCTGAAAAATCTGGAAAAAATGAAAGGACTGAAAAACCAAGGGAGTAATACTTTGGGTCAAGCTAAATGGTTGATTTTATCCAGAAGAAACACGCTGGGTTTATTTTGCCCATTTAAACTGGGTGTTTTTTGAGACTCAATAGAAGAACATTTCCAAACAAAAATGCATTTTGAACTGAAATATCAAATAATTTAATATGGAAAGTCAAATCAACCATGCTAAACTTTTAAATATTTGGGGGTTATCTTTTAATATGAAACACGTGGAGAAAGTAGAACACCTTCTGTGCCACTGAACTGGTGGTTTCCATCACTGCCCACCCAAACCCGTTTGCGTAGAAAAATTTCATTCAATTCCTTCAGCGTTTTTCAAAAGCCAATTGGGGTAAAAAAAAAAAAAAAAGGGAAAATAACAACTTAGGAAAGAGTGAATTACATACGCCATGGTTGTCTTTTTTATCCAGGATGGAAGCTTTCCCCATTGCACCTTCAGCTGTGCTGCTGGTTTCCTTGCCAGCCGCCCTGTGGTTGCGACGGCTGCTATCCTGTAGTCTTGGCACTCCGTGCCCCATCTCAGTCTGGCCTTTAAAAACAGGGAAACAAGTCACCCAAAATTCAGAAAGGAAGGACAAAACTAACCTTGACCGTTTCAAAAGGCAAGATTTTCTTTCACAAAATTTTGCATCGATCCTTACATTTCCAATGTTTCTTTCAGCTCTAAACGGGCTCATGGAGAAATTTTGACTACCTCTGGCAAAATCTGGGGCACAGTAGGAAAAAGGTTTGCTGGTCTGTGCAGAGCTAAATATACATGTTTCCTGTCTCAAAGCAGCCACTGAAACATCCTGAGATTTCCTTAGACTTTGTGAGTTCATAATCAATATGTATTTTTTTCTAAAAGATGACTGCATTATAATTTCTATTAGCCTTCCCCAGGACCTTCTGATATGAACCCACCCCACTTTTTTCAGTACTGGATATCATGCTGAATTTTTCAATTGCAGCTGCCGAAAGCAGAGGTTTGTAAATTGTTATGCAAAGAGCTCTTGCTTTAAAAGGTGTATGGGAAGCATGGCACAGGGAGACTGAAAAAAAAGGAAGACCTGTTTTATGATGCTCTCTCAGGCATCAGCCCATTAACCAACTTTGCTTGTTCCGTCTTTTCATATAAATCCTAAGAAATACAACGTTGCAAATGCATTTGGGTTATGAGTCTTCTGAAATGAATTATGTATAGAAAAGCAAGTAGATTCCCAGAGAAGAAAACTCATAATAGAGCAGATGATAAATAGATAGTAATGAAGCAGTCAATTTTTCAAACATTTTTTGTGCTTCTACTGGTCATACTTTGATGTCTCTTGAAAATCAATATTTTTTTTTTGCCAGATTTTGAAGTGTCTGAGTCTATTGCTATTATTATTAATTTTTTAGTCGAAAAGAATGGTGAAAGATAGGAACGTTTTCTGAAACTTCACTAACGTTGTGAAACATTTCAAAATAAGTATGCCTTTCCTGCTTAATTCTCCTGATCAGCAGTTCTCTTGTGCTTACTCTGGGCTTTGTAGATGCCTCTCTGGGCGAGGCTGCCTGTGTGCTTACCTGGGCTTTCAGAGGCAGTATCACAGCATCAGCACACGCTTTCCAATTGGTTTCAGCCAGCTGAACCACAACTAGTTGCACATCAACTTTGGCAGCATCAGAACGAACATATGCTGTAGCTTGATAACCTTGATTTCTGTTGTCACTCCTTACTGCCTGTGCCACAATGGTAATGCCAGGTGGAATCACGTCTCCCAGGAAGTTGCGCTGAAAAACAACCCCCAACCATCTGTGCTTAAGTATTTCTGTGTGTTTACTGGAGAACCTACGGTCCAGTTTATGTGTGCTGATAGCAGGAAGCCCCCCTTGTCCTTCATCACTTTAGTTTGCAGCACGTATTTCTATATCCCCAACAGGCAAGGATAAATTTTGTGGGAAACTTGATTATTCATAAATTTTCAAAGGCGTGATTGTTTTGATGAGGGATCCAAGACTCTTCCAAATTATCTTTATGCATATAATAAGATTTTGTTCATTATTGTAATATTTCGAATAGCTGCCTACAACACATCCCAAAGATGTTGAGAGCATTATACACATTCACAACTTATTGCACTATACTACAGTTTCTTCAAGCCACTCAAATATTTTCAAATCCTTCCCAGTAGCAGAACTCCCCTAGACATTGCCTGCATTTGCAGAGATATTTGTTCTATTATTATGTAGATACCTTTATGTAGTACAATTATAGAATACTAAGTGCATAATAAAGATGATCTGTGCTTAATGGGTCTTCACATTTACCAGTCAGTAATGCCCATGGAAAGTCTGATTTTAGTTATACAATGCATGAACTCATGACCTCCGGTCTACATCTAAAAAATAATTAGGCAGAGTTATTTATTTCCTCCTCATTTTTACCTGAATGCAGCTGATTTTGCATTCTGGGCTTTCATAGGGAAAATAAAATTCTCTTCCCTTTAACTTACAACTCCCTTCCCTTCAACTTTTATAATTTCCAAATCCACGCTTCCCCATACTGCAAACGCCCTCAGAAATGAAGCGTCATAAACCAAAGAAACCAGGAAACAAAAGCCTGAATGCAAGAGAATTTGGGAAAAAAATATTTTTTGGGGGGGGGGAAGAATATCTCAGTGGACTTTGATTTTCAGTTTATAGACTTGACTTTTAGTGTCCCAGCCCTGAGCTGGTCAGTGCCACCCCATCTCCAGCTGCTGCTCAGCAGCCGCACACGCGGCCGTACCTCCCGCCCCAGGCTGGAGCTGTGGCTGTGCTGGTGGCTGCTGACTCTTCTGCTTCTCCTTGAGCTGTGGGCAGAATTTTCTCCATGGTGGTGGCTGCTGCTGCTGCTGCTGCTCAGATGACTGCTCCTGCTCCTGCTGCTGCTGCTACTGCTGCTGCTGTTTCTGTGGGTGCTTCCCGACTCAGAGGAAGATGATGATGAGCTGCTTGATCCCTTATGGTCTGGATGCTGTGAAATAAAAATAGGTTAAAAATCTGTGATATGGCCTCTAGTTTTATAGTGTAAGTATCAAAACCAGAGATCTCAGATTCCCTTTATAGGTAACAGACATATCTAGAGCGTTATTTTTATTATCATACACAGACATGAAGTACGTTGGGTAGGAATGTGCCTTGGATCCACCTGGGCCTCTCTGCTGAAAGGAAGGCTGCATAGACAGTGATTGCAAATGGCAATGTCACACTGTTCAGGTCTAATGCTAGGGAAAATGAAAAGTGACACTTAGTAAGTGGTCAAATGTATCCATATGCAGAAAAAAAAGATATTACAATTTAATGAAAAACACTGTAAATCATCTTCCTCTTTCACAAGCAGGATACATAATAACTGTACAGGTAACACCTACAAAACTACTACATTATCACCCTTCTAATATATACTAAAAATACCTTTGTGTCATAATGCATACTGAATCTGGTTTCTGAAAAAATCCACATACCTAATGATTTTGCCCATGATTGCCTAAAAACTGTGAACCTAACTATTCCCATAGGAAGATCCTGCTGGTTTATAATTCCCCCATGGTCTTTGTTAATCCAGCTTTGGCTACATTATACATCATCTACTGCAAAGGTGTCTTAACCCAAATTTGAGGACTGCAAGTGCTGCAATAACAAAAA
Organism: Manacus vitellinus; assembly: GCF_001715985.3. NCBI lineage: Eukaryota > Metazoa > Chordata > Aves > Passeriformes > Pipridae > Manacus > Manacus vitellinus. The sequence continues at coordinate 2,090,588 of NW_021940737.1, read as the reverse complement.
GATGTAGTATAACAGCATTTTTGTAATAAATCTGCTGATTTTGGCCATTGTCAGTATTGTTATTGGACAGTATGGAATGGTCAAGTGAAATGGCCCAAACAAAGCCCTTCAGTAAAGTGCTTGATCATATCAACTGTGGCTACCATAGCAATGTGCAGTGAATTAAGGACCTACCCAATGGATGTGAGCAGACCTGAAGCGGAGACGGTATACTTTTGGAAGGTGCAATTCCTGCAAAATTCCAAAAGAAGTTATTACCTACAGCTCAGTCAAGATCACCTCCTAGCAGAAGTCAAAGTATTAGAAATTTTACCCGTTCTGTAGACATGTCATAACTGTTAATTTGGGACTGGACACGTTCCCTCTCAGCTCGTTTGTCAGATGTGCCGTGACCACGGGAAGCACCGGAGCTTTCGCTGCTGCTGCTGCTGCCGATGCCACTGCTGCTGCTTCTGCTGCTACTCCCTGGCTTGGGCTTCTGCTCACGGACACTTCCCTCTCCTTCAGCAGCGCTGGCACGTGCAAATGGTGTGCTCTTGGACTGCTTCTTAGCCTTATGCTTTATACCAGATGCTTTGCTACTGCTGCTGCTGCTGCTGCTGCCTCTGGTGCTGCCTTTGCTGCTGCTACTACTGCTTCTGCTGCTACGGCCCTTGCTGCTGCTACTACTGCTGCTGTCCTTGCTGCTGCTACTACTGCTGCTGTCCTTGCTGCTGCTACTACTGCTGCTGTCCTTGCTGCTGCTACTGCTACTACTGCTACTACTTTTGCTACTGCTACTACTGCTCTTGCTATTACTACTGCTCTTGCTACTACTACTGTTTTTGCTACTGCTACTACTACTGCTCTTGCTACTACTACTACTGTTTTTGCTGCTACTACTGCTGCTTTTGCTACTACTGCTGCTGCTACTGCTTTTGCTGCTACTACTACTGCTTTTGCTGCTACTACTACTGCTTTTGCTGCTACTACTATCACTACTACTGCCACTGCTGCTGCTACTACTGCTGCTGCTACTGCTACCACTGCTGCTGCTGCTACTGCTGCTGTCCCCAAATGGGTAGAATTTCTTTTCTTTGGTTTTGGACTGCCTTGTTTTCAGATTCATCTGGGTGCCTCCCTGTGGTGCTCTCCCGTCAGAGTCACTGCTGGAGGGGCTGCTCGTTGTGCTCTCGGCGCTCCCGCTGGTGCTGCTGGCACTGGACGATGAGCTTCTGTCTTTTCTTGTCCCCTGGTCAGTGGTAGCATTGGCAAAACAAAATTACTTTGCTGTGTTCTTGCAAAACACCGTGAGTCAAATCAGATGCAGAGATTTCGGAATCTCTGCTTAGAAGACAATGTGTACTCCTGGTAGCATCTCTGCAGCACGTCACAACAATTCAAAGGCAAATTCATAATAATGTGTTAAAACCACATGTAGGCAGAACAATACCCAAAACACTCTTGTGATAACCAACATGTGCAGGAGTTGTTGGCCACACAATTACATGTAACTGTCCTACTATCTCGTGGCAGGTTGTGAGGGTGGGTGTCAGACTCTTTTGGTGCAGTTGCAGTAGCAGGAAAGAGCAGACTACCCCTCGGGCACACAACAGCTATTTTATGTCTTACAAGAGGTGTTCAGAAAAGCCTACAAAACCAACCTGCTCTTTCTAATGTTCTTCACCTGCAGAAGAGATGAGTGCAAACAAAAGACCTGCAGAAAGACTTGTGTACCCAAAAGCCTGTCTTTATATTTTTCAATTTCTGAATATTGTCTAAACAAAGGAAGATATTTAGTAAAAGAAATATAAATAACTAAACTTTGTGTAGTGTCTCCCACAAATTTAGAATTTTACATCAGTACCTGGTCATCGGTGTCACCAAGGATTTTTTTCAATCTTTTAATTGCTTCTTTTCTGGAAGATGCTTGTGCCTCTGGATCTTCAAATTTTACCAGACGTACCATTTTTGTAGGAGCTTGGTCTCCTGCTTGAATTGTGACTTGTATTTTTTCAATAGGTGCCTCTGTGTAAACTGAAATTACATGACAATTAGTATTACTGTTAGTATTAGGAACCAAATGAGAGAATAACCCAATTTTCCCATAATTTAGTTAGCCTTTTTTTGTCTTAAATATGAATGCCTAATGATTATTACCAGTATTCAGCAATTTTGTTAAAAATTTTCTCTAACAGCTAAAGCACATACTGGCAGCAAAATTTTAAAATATTCTTATGATACTGGATTCTTTTCAAGTCAATAAACAGAGTAATCAACAGATTTAAGTCAAATGAATTGGGTTGCTTAACAAGATAACACTATGGGTTAGGGAATTAGGCATCAGAGAGGAGTTGAGGCTCAATTCTTGAATCATAAAGAATGGTCCAATGGCTAGGCCATTCGTTTGATACTTAGGAGACCTAGATTCAGTGGCCTGCTGTGCTTTTATTTCTTATGATTGTGGATTAAGACATTAAGGACTAGATCCTGGCAGGGTTAATCCATAATTCCCTTTAAGAGTCTGGGTTTTTAGAATGTAGCTACAGGACACTGCATCAGATCTGTTGCCCATGTCCAATTGCTTCGTGCTTGCATCCCAAATCCAATGATTCAGGATGCATCAGACACACTCTGCAGGCACAGATCAGCCCTGCTTGAGGCTGGCCATGCTGAGTGGTACTGCTGGGAGAGCCGGGAAATCGCTGCTCGGGCGATCGGGGAGAAATGGATTCCTGCTGCCAGCAGAGCCCGCTGCCAACACTGGCAGACCTGCTACTTCTAATGGTAGTTTTAGTGGTACTAAGGAGGAAAAAACCATGTATGTGTGTATACACACACCCACTCACCCACTGTTTTCTGTTCTGTGCGCAGTCGTACTTACCTGGCTTGAGGCTCATTCTCAGGGCGTGCTCTCCAACGAGGTAATAAAGAGGCACGTTTTTGATAAATGCTGCATGCACACTTTTCCTCTCAAGGCACATTTGAACCCCAAATGTACTTGCATTGGAACACATGGACTGAACAAACGGATTTTTTCGGGAAGAAGAGCGTCCAAAAGAGAAGGGATTTCCTGATGAAACATCCTCTGCAGACTGTCTGTCCTATTAGGTAGCACACAAGTCAAGTTAAACTGGACAACAGTAAGAGGAATACTTGCATGTTATGCATCCTGTTTTGGTAATAGTTACATGTACTGTGCATGAGGAATGAAGCAGTTTATTCAAGACAGCAAGGCCGTGACATGGGACAACTTGGTTTTAAATTGGAGAAGATTATCATCTCAATCGGTTGATTAGACCATCTCCTGTAAAAAGAGCTTCAGGTTGTAGGAATGGAAAATTATATTACAAATTAATTCTAAATATTTAATTTTGTTTTCCTGGTGTATTAGATAGTGTTAACAGGTTCTTGATAAAACCGAGTGAGCTCTAGGCTGACTGGAGTTTTTTCCTTTGATTTTTGATTGGGTGAGACAAGAATTTTCAACTATGTCCACGAAAATTCTGTCAGTTGAGGTCTGACATAATACTATATCAATTAGATGGTCAAAACATATCATATATTAGATATTTCCACTAAAAACTATGTAATTTACATGTACTAAGCAATGCTTGCTGAAGAACAAATTAAAATTAATTAAAATTGGAATCAAATCCATGAAATGAAAGCTATGACTTCCTGAAGCAATGAAACAAATACGCAAAGACACATAATCATAAGCTTTGACTTCTCATGTAATTCAAGTTGGCAATTAATTTTTTTACTCAGTTTATCATGTCTCACAAGATTCCAAACTTGCATGAACCCCACCAAAAAAATGAAATTTCTAATGATGCTGGGAAATGCTCTGGTTAGTGCCATTGTTCAGTTGCTGTTCATTTAAGAATGAGCTCAGCGGAACACTGAGTTTTCAGGAAGGGCAGCACAGAGGCACAAAGCACAAGAATGTAGCTTGTTCCAGGATATTGGAAACTACTCTCGCTGATGGCACGTTTGTCTATTGACTTCTCCATGGGAAAGTGCTGTACTTGTCCTCTGTTCATCTCTTATTTTATCTGAAAACCCTTCAGAGTCGCACGACATCAATGAAACCAGAACAGGACAGTGCATTCCTCGCCTCTGTCAGTCTTCCATGGAATGAATTGTCACAGCAATGCCATCACAGTGCTGCCTATCTCAGAAAGCCTGTACTGGCTTTTATGGAAACAAGGCTCAGGAAGTCATCAGACTTGACACACAAGCTTCCATCCCTCCTCGAATCAGGATGCTTGTAAAGCATTAAATTTATCTCTACAGGTTGAGTAGTGGAGCATCTTGAGGAACATTTGTGACTACCCCAGGAATGTGATGTTTGCATAATGGTTGCAAAGTATTTTAAAGATTGTGGGCCTATCCTGTAGATGGCAGTGTAAAATTAATTACCAAAGGAAGTGCTTTTGCTTTAGAAAAAGTGTTGCAAGCCTGATGTATTACACTCCAGATTTTAAAATAATGTTACTACAGGGCTATTTGTGTTATTAGATTGAACCTGACTTAGTTTGAGTGAAGCAGCACTGCTTCACGGAGATGAATTGTGCCTTTTCCTATGGAGAAAAGAAATGGTCCCCTACTGATTAAAAGCCAAAAAAAGAATAGTCAGACGCTACATCATTTACCCTGATGTTATCGGTCTCGCCTGACGCAGAGTCTGAATCGAAGGACATCTTCATTATGTCAGGCACTGCTTCAGGTAGAAGAACTGGAGTCATCTTACTAGCAGCCAAATCCCCAATATTTCGTGTGACAGCAAATGTCTTAGACCTGCAGAATAAACATTAGAGGAAACCTGTATTGATAAAGCACTGCTGAGGAAAAGGCCTGAATAATGCCTTGTAGCACGTACTCAGCAGCAAGTATCATACCTTGCAAATTGCTTTACAGATATTTACAGCATCCTTCCTGTTAGTTGTGTTTTCAAGGACTGCTAAGAGTAAATAAAGACACAGACCAATCTCAGGAGCAGATAGCTCAGTCAGGCTTTTAGAATCACTAGTCCAGGTTAAAAGCATTGCAGCTGGTCAGATCTCCATAGCCTGACTCCTGGAACAACAGTGCACCTACTTAGGAGCCTGGTTGTGGATTACTACTTTTTTGAGTCTCCTGTTTTGATCTGGACTTCTAAATTTTTAAACTAATTTTCTTTGACTTCACTACACTAGGCTTAGTTCTAATTTCTTTTGACATTATATTAGGGAAAATACTTCCATAACTTCAAAAAACAACCTGGGGACTGGTGGCTACTAAATGCTGTTTCCTGTGCAATTTTTATTAAAGTAGAATTGAAGAAAGGAGCCTGAAATCATCAAAGTGTCTCCATCTGGATTTAAATTCACTGGTACTCAGATCTTGGCCATGGTTTGGCAAGACATCACAGAGAGATGTGTAGGAAGGTTAAGAGCTTATTCATGTAAATGTGTTCAGTACTTTGTTTCCAGTGTTGTGAACTCTAAGCATCTTAGCCAGGATCCAGGAGAAGTGATATAAGGTGCAGCACGAGGCTGAGGCTCCCATGGCTGAATATCCTGACCCCCTGGCTCCATAGCCCACTTCTTTACGGACTTTGTAACAGCGCCGTGATAATTATGAGTTTTGTTTTCAGTCAGAGAAACATCTGGAATGCTGAACACTTTTGAGAGAGCTATTAGCACTGGGCTAACTCTACCTTATTAGCCATTTATCAGCGCTAACATCCGGCTCAAAAGTCCCCACGTGCTGTTTGTCAAGGATGGAGCTGGTCTCTTTGCCCTTGGGCTTTTGTGGTCTGCCCATGGAGGAGGCTGCTGTGACAGTGAATGGAAAGATGGTCTCAGAATGGTCTCTATTTTAATACGGTCCACACTGTACTAGCCTGAGCAATTCCAATCTAACCCATTTGAAAGATGAATTTGTATTCATTTGATAGCCCTCTCTTCCTCTTGAAGGCTCCTACCGTGCTGTGTGCAGTGTAAAGCACACAATTGCTCTTCATGTGGAACACCTCAATAAAACGTGTGTCACCTGTGGGCTTTGTTTTCTTTTCCATCTCTCTCCTTTTTTAGATAAGGACATGACAGCAACGCTCCACGCTGGGTGATAGGAGAACCTTGAAGAATGGAATCTGAAATAAAATATTCTCCCTAACAAGCTGAGGGGATAAAAGAAAATACAAATCAACTTGCATTTCAGATGGCTCATCTGGGTAAAGAGACAAAAAGGGGACACGGTTTTATTTTAATCCCATTCAATAATTCAAATGACCACTGAACTGCAGGCTGGATCTCCAAGCAGAAAGCCCTGGGGTTTCTTTTCCAATTTTTTTTTTTTTTTTAGTATTTTTATGCCAATAGTCTACTCCTGCCACCTAATGAAAGCGAAGGATCGATTCCTCCCTGTTGAGCACAGAGAGCCGACAAATGTAGCTGCATCACAGGTGACACATGTCAATGTCTGCAGAATCACACGGCACGGTAAAAATAGGCTACAAGAGCCAGCTCCGGTGCTTTAACAAGAAAAAACAGTCACAAAGAAGGCCTAAAGCTATGGTATGAAAGAATCTGTTCTCTCTGATCCCACACAAGGGAGAAAAAATAAAAAGGAGATTTTCCAATATGTATTAGCGCATTTTTTGGATGAGAGAAGAAGCTGTGCTGTAATATAAGCCAAACTCGCTGCAGGGGTAAGGGACAAGCAATTCAGCTATGTTGGGCCCACTGATGTTTCAGAGAGTGTGGCCTTGCATACATCCCTAACACGGGGACAGAAGAACTTAATGTCTGCTTAAAACAAAAAAAACCCAATCAACAAACCAAAAATTTTCTCAGGTTTTAAAGCTCAGCGTGACATCACATCTGAATAAATGAGAAGCGGGAGGCAATCACCCAGCCAGGCCTTTATCTCTCTTTCTGCTGTGGTGAAACAAAAATTTCTGCCTTTCCTACGCATCTTCCTCCTGACCTTGGTACAAAAGTGATACAAAAACAGAGAGTTGGAGTTGTTTCCCTCTCCTGTCCCCAAACACACGGCGCTGCCTCGCGAGCTCACAGCGCGCTCTGGCTCCTCTGCATTTTCTGCTACTCATGGTGTGGTACGTTGGGCAAAGTGTTGTGATTTCCTAATTCATCTTATAAAAAAGATGCCCGTGTGAAGGAATTTCTGCTTATCCTACAGTTAAAACAAGCAAAAAAGCCATATGATGCAAGCTCTATTCAAGATTGTGTACATACTTCAGTAGCCTGTTATTATGAATATGTGATATATTAGCAAAGTGCATTTTCTGGCAGCTCTCCATATTTATACTTTAATCACAGGGCTCTAATTTCCCCTGAAATTTATTTGATTTTTACTTTTTCTTGTAAATTTTGTTTAAAAGTATGTTGAAGTAGCCATCTGTAGTATACTAAACAATTATGTTAAAAGAGCCTTAAAAATAACCATTATTTTTAATTAAATTTAACTTTGATAAGATTGAATTGAAACACATGTTATATATTCGCCCCATAGCATGATTAATTATTTTGCTCTGATTTCTGCTATAGAGAGAGTCGAGTCCGTAATGTGCTGATTTGTCTTGGGAATGCAATCTCTCTATGACCAAAGTTTTCATTACTTTTTTTTTCTTTAGAGTCTGTGATTGCTTGCCTGAATTTCTCTTAGGCTCCTGAAAATTTATATAAATCCCACTGCTGTGACACCTGTATGGTGTGTAGGATATAAATGAACTTAATGCTATTGAAGACTGTTTTTTTCCTGTGTCTGGATGTGAGATGGAGGGGAAAATACTCTCACATCCTGCCTAGCTTTAATGACATGGTACTGTAGAAGGTAACCTGCTGACCATTGAGACAGTGCCCAACACTGCAATATTTGGAACAGAGCTCACAAACAAATGAAAGATCAATAGTTTTCTAGAACTATTTCTTTAGATGGGGGACTGAAAGCTAACAAAGGAAGGTGTCACAATATCCCTAAAATATTGACTTCAGTTGGTTCTTTACTCTTTAATGATTTAATGGATCCATGTAAAAGGAAGAGAAAGACTATATTGAACTAAAATTTTTGACTCATTCTATGTAGACTATATCTCTCTCTATATATCCTTTTTCTCTCTACCATGCTGCTTGTTTCTCTTCACACCTTTAAGATTTTACTTTGCTTGGTCTTTGACCCCCTCAGTGATGTGGTTCAGTGTTATATTCTCTAGTTATTGCTTCACCTTTACTTGCACTCACTGCTGTTTCATTGCTCTGTGTGGTTTGTACTGACCATTTGTTTTGTAACAATGAACAGGAATGCTTTTTGGAGAGGAATCGATGGTGCTAAAAGTTAGCTAGTGAGTATTAGGTTTCTCATATACTTGGCATTATAGAGCTATTTCCAGGTGACTACTTCACTTTATAAATAGCAATGCTGCAGGGTCTGGAGCAGGGCTTGGGCTGGAACTCATGGGCTCCTCTGCTGCAATCCCATGTTTCTGATACTGACTTGCTTTCTGCTTTCTGGGAAGGCATTTAACCCTACCTTGTGCCTTCTTTGATTTCCCCTTAAGTCAAAGGAGAAAAATATTTTTTGTTTTGCTTTGCAGGGGGGTTTCTGCTAATATTTGTAGCTCTGCTTGAGGCTCTAAACTCTGTATCGGTGTTCAATATTCTCATTTCAGTTCAGCATCCTTACTGAGTTCATTAATATCCTCCTCACCCTCTTTAACAGTGAGAGTTAGTAAGAGTGGGTGCCTGCTTCCCTGATGACCTTGGGAGCAGACTGTCCTGGCCTCCTCAAGAAACTGAACCAAACAAAACCTGCAGCTAACTCTTGTTGCATGAAATGCTGAGACCCTCCCTGCTTTGCCCAGAGAGCCTTATTACAGTCACACCTGATGGAGTGCAGGACTTGTCTTAGGGAGGAAGATGTGATGTCAAATACCCGTCGAATGGTCTGTGACTGTTGGAGGGCAAGGGAGAACAATGATCAGCCCAAGTGGTGGCTAAACTGAGGAGACCTGTAGAGCGTCTCTGGGCCAGCAGCCACGGATGCTAATTGCAGATGCTAATTGCAGCTGGATCAAGCCACTGAGCTCTTTTGTTATGGCTGCCTTCCTAGAGCAGAAACTTGTTAACATTTCAATGGATTGTATAATAGCCGACTTCTCTTGTCAGTGATGCTTTTTCCTTTGTGATGACTTTTCAGCTTGTCTGTCTCAGTTGTTTTTCATGTATGTGTGTGAAGGTTTTCTAAGTTTGGTCTACTGCTTTGATTCCTTGGACATACTCTTTCTGTTTCCTCTCTCTCTTTGTGCTTGTATTTCCATCTGTTTTCATTTGTTTGGGCATCTGGCTACAACAGTTTTCCAGAGTGTATTGTAATTGCATGCACTGATAATAAATCAAGTAGACCTAACAGGTAAGAAAACCAAATGGCAGCCACAGGAAAACAAGGTAAAAACACAAGAAACATCAAATCCTCTATGCTTCAAGGCATAAAATGCAAATATAGATGGGTTATCTGTTCTAACTGATAGGATTCAGCTGGCTTATATCTTACCTACTGTCCCCAGTTCAAACATTTGTAACGAGATAGAAATTTTATGTCATTTAAGTTTCAAGTAGCTTATGGATCTCAACAATTGAGATACAGTTGTAAGGAGGATTTCCAGGTGAAGACCACAGGCAGCAACACGTATTTGCAAGCAAAGCTTTGGGGCATGCCACTTCATTTAAAATAACCATAAACCACACCAATCATCACATAGCATCAGTTATCCAAGCTGTAAGTCAAACCCAAGATCCCCAAGCAAATATTCTGGTTTATTTCGAAGACTGTGCTTTGCTACATAGAAAGGTGCCAAGTGCCGTGTCTTACCTTACGCTAATTATGTCAGTCTCATCTTTACATGGTGGAATTTCAATTTTGATGTATTTTTCCTTCATATTGACAGTGGCAACGACATTCACAGGTACATGAGCATCCACTTTGGCATGTGCTTCCAGCCCTGCCTGGATCGTGCGTGTGTTGATTCCCATCACAAAGGTCATCTCCTTGGCCATGCTGAAAAGGTAGAGTGAGGGTATAATTATGTTCAGGCAGCAAGCAGCTGGTGCATTTTTATGGCCTCTGTCACTCGAAAATATTATTCTTTTACTTTATACTAAATATTTACCTTAGACTCATTTTGGATCTCAGCCTGATGTTGGCATTTAGCAACTCAGTCAGTCTGAAATCAGACTTTGGAGAAGGTGTAATCTGCGCTTGAACTATTACAGAGAAAGCAAAGAAAGTGTTAAAAATGCCCTCCAATCCTGGCAAGCACGTTTGGATTGCTCAAGTAATGAGATATATTACCATTTCCTGCTGCTTTTGTGATGGAAGAGTAATAGAAGCTGGTCTCAGTTGGGAACCCCGTGCAGGTGGGCACGATGCGACGGATCTCAGAGGACAGGAGAGCCTTGGTCCACTGCCTCCCTACACCACTCTGAAGGCTACTGATTATTCTCCTTAGTGAAGGGGTTTTTTCATCAGATCCGTACCATGCCTGAAATTACAGAGTTCAACACACCTGAATAAGCAGAACTTGAATATCATGATCTGTGTCATTAACTGTGCCTCAGGGGAAATTCTGCCAGCAATGATTGTAACTAATCCTGATCAGAGCTTGACCTTAATTACCTTGATTAATATTGAAGACAAAAAAAAACCCCACCAACCTTGAATTAAAAAGTTAGAAAAAGGGAGAGAATGTGTGAGAGAAGCAGAATTTTAGAGCTTTTGATTCTTGGCTGGTGGTATTTTCAAAACAATACCTGCAGTGCATTTTGGATGGCGTTTTTATCAAGTCCACCAAAGAACAACTCCTGGCCAAACATCTTCAAGTAGCCTGATGCAAAAGGTTTGTCACTGGAGAATGCCTTCCAGTCAGAGAGCTGCACAAGAAGATGAAAAAAGTCTAATTCTTCATAACATTTGAGGAAGTGATATCTCAGAGATCCTCTTTCCCCCCAGAATTTACCGTTTTCAGGATTTTCTTGAAGTCGTAGTCATTCTCCCAGTCCCTGTCAGGAGAGTAACCTTTAGCAAACATTTCCTGCAGTCCTTCAACTGTTATTCCCACCTGTGGGAAGAAGTGGAGTGTAAATGTCAATTGGATGGTGGTTGTAAGAAGGGATTAGAAGGTGAACTGTGGGCAGACCAAATTACCTCCAAGGGATCAGCCACTCTTCCAAGGAAATGTGTCCGCAGCTGGGACATTACCATCGTTGGAATTGAGCTGCCTGCATTATTCAATACCAAATATTTAGCTGCCAGCCCACTCATAAGGAACTCTGAAGAGAAACAGAGAGTAAGACACAGCACAGTTAGTTTTTAAGTCACAGTGTGCAGATTGTATGTATTTACTAATTTTGTAATTCAACCACTACAGCATGATATGAGCAAGGTCAGAAAACCCAGCTATAAAACTGATGTAATAAAACAGTTATAAACAGAATATTTTGCATTTTTTCAGCTAATAATGGGCAAAGTTATAAGCCTCCTGATCACTGCATGGTGGTTATGCTTTTTTTCCCAGTTGTTTCTGTATCCTAGAATCACAGAATGGGAGCTCAGTGTTGAAAGGGAACTCAAGGATTCCAACCCTCCTGCTGTGGGCAGGGACACCTTCCACTAGACCAGTTTGCTCAAAGCCCCATCCAACCTGGCCTTGGACACTTCCAGGGATGAGACATCCACAGCTTCTCTGGGCAACCTGTTCCAGTGTCTTGTCACCCTCACAGTAAAGAATTTCTTCCTAATATCTGATATAAACCTATTCTCTGTCAGTTTGAAGCCATTCCCCTTTGTCCTATCACTCCCCTTTACACCCTTGTGTAAAGTCCCTCTCCAGCTCTCTTGTAGTCTCCCTTCAGGTACCGAAAGGCCACAATGAGGTTGCCCCAAAGCCTTCTCTTCTCCAGGCTGAACAATCCCAATTCTCTGAGCCTTCCCTCATAGGAGAGGAGCTCCATCCACCTCATCATCTTGGTGGTCCTCCTTTGTACTCACTCCAGCAGGTTGATGTTGTTCCTCTGCTGGAAACCCCAGAGCTGGATGCAACACTCAAGGTGGGGTCTCACAAGAGCAGAGTAGAGGAGCAGAATCACCTCCCTTGACCTGCTGGTCACGCTGTTTTGATGCAGTCCAAGCTACAATTGGTTTTCTGGGCTGCAAGCACAGGTTGCCAGCTCATGTCCAGGCTCTCATCAACCAGCACCCCCAGTCCTTCCTGGCAGAGCTGCTCTTGATCTGTTTGTCCCTCAGACTGTGTTGATACAAGGGGTTGCCCCAACCCAGGTGCAGCACCTGGAATTTGGTCTTGTTGAACCCCAGGGGATTCCTATGGGCCCAACTTGTCCGAGTGTGGAAAATCCACCTGCTCCTATCCTTTCCATCCAGTCAGATTCTGTAGTGTCAGCTTATGAAATGCTTTTATGAGACATCATTTAGGGCACCCTGACAAAGGGGATCAGAAATGAAAACAGATTTGCCATCCTTTGTTAATAGTTTAGGGAAAGTGATACAGATGTCCTGTAAGGACAGATGGTGAGCTATAGATTTGTCTCTCAAATGACTCAGAGGCAATTTAATACATCTAGTTCCAAATGCTGTAATCCTTACATGGAATGCAACAATTGTTAAGTTATAGTTAACTACTGAGTGAACTTTGAGCAAACATAATTTGTTTCTATTTATTTCCTCTATTTAGATTTATCATCTACTATGTTTTTAGAGACAGATAATCAGTGCAGAACACAGTCATATATTCTTCATGACAGTTATACCCTGTCCTGTTTTATGAGTTAAAGTAATCCTGAGGCTTTTTCAAGTTTCCCTAAGTTTCAAAAGGAGTAAGGCTGACAGGATACATAGGCATCCTTGTTGTGCTTCCTTTCTTCCAACCCTCTTCTCTCTTCTCTTTCTACACCACTTGGAGGACAGGCAATTATGTATGAACTAGAATTTTACTACCCTGCCTTCACTGTTTTGCTGTATGAAGCTTCTATGCTATTTAAAGTGCTGGACACTATTTACCTACAACGTGTGAAGTTCAGTAACAGCTCCTGCAGTCAAAACACAGTTTTTATGTCACCCCACTGTGGTCAGAAAAATAAGAGGAGAACCTTCAGCAGATAGTAAGGAGACAAAAGCTCACATTTGAATGCTGATCCTCTAGAGAATGAAAAGCAAAGTGATGCCATACTGGGACATTACTGATGAGTTGACATGAGACTTGGAAATATGAAGGCTATTTTTTCTCTGAATGAGCTTAGCCAGAGCAATCCTAGGTGTTACATAGACTGGACATTAGAAATAAGGCACAGTATTTTACTGAATTTGTTAAAGCTCTTTTTCATGTTCTAACCCATGAAAACTATTAGTTAAAAACTCTGCAGTACTTCCCAATACTTAATAAGAAGTGTTGCTTATAAATGATTGAATGATTATATAGAATTCATTAACTTGAAGAGAGCAGGAATATTTTCCATTCCTCAGGTTTTACATAGTGCTAATGCTCTAAGAAAATATTTGCCACTTTACTGTGACAGTGTGATGACACCTGCATAGATCTAACTGAATGCCTTGCCCCAAAGATGAGGGAAAGAAAAATTAGTGATCAGAGAAAGGAATCTTTGGTACCTATTAACATTAGTACACATATTAATTATATGAATCTGAGAGTCAGGTTCTCTCAGTCCTCACATTGAGCAGAACCTGTGTCACCCCTATGATTTCAGTAGCAGTGTGTGGAGCATGAAGCACCATCTGTGGTGGCCATGTGTGACAGATTCCAGATTAGAGATAGATTCAGCTGACACTATTGCCTGTCATTAAAAATTCAGCATCGAGCACCACAAAGATCTGCGGTGCTGAGGGCAGAGTTTTGTTTTTATCAAGGAAACAGGTAGTGCATTAGAGCTGTCACTATGGTAACTCCTCCAGGATGGACTCACTGAGACACAGTGCACCTGTGCCTGGTGGTGACAAATCAAATCAGAAAGCTGGAGGATGGATCCTCTTCCCATGCCGGTGTAGGAAGAGATTGACTTAATTTAGCTGAGTTATCCAACTCTCAGACTAGCATGTGTGAGAAAAGGAGCTTGCTCTTTGTTCTTCAAGGATGAGAGGCTTAGATTGTAACCAAATTTCTGACAGTGTTCTTCACCGGGAAGTAACGGCAATTCCCTGATGTGCTGCATTTCCAGGCTACAGCCAGAATAAAAGATTCCATTTCACATAGCCCCTTGCCAGCATCCCTCATGCATACTGCACCCTTCTTTCTCACTGTGTGAAAATTCAAATAGCTTAACTTTAAAAGCAAAGATAGGAAGGCAAAACGAGTGCCTGAAACAGGAAACACATCTGCAAATTAATAGAAAAATGTATCTATCCCTAAATGCATTTTAAATAGTAAAAAATTCACATTCATTCACATGTATTAGTGACTGTATTTCTTTGGGCACTCTCTGTCTCCATCACTGAGGATGGGGATGGATATACTATACACAGCAAGCAGTGTATGGTATATTACTGTGATTGTTGCTGTATGTATTACATTTATTTCTGCTATGGAGCAGATTAAATGGTCATGTAAAACCCACAAAACTGGGACAGGACACTAATAAGATCTACAAAAGTCCTTCAAACCACATCCTTGCCGCAAAAAAGAAGGCAGAAGTACTCATGCACTCAGACAGTGGATTTCAGATATTTCAGAGTCTGACACTGATTACTTTCAAAAAAATGTTATCATGTACTAGTGAATAACAAAAGTGCTAAAACCATCCAACTCCTGATAGATAAAAAGCATGTATAAGGAGGCTGTGTTTGGAGATATAATCTCCCTACTCTGCCGGCTACATATGCCCAATCATGAGGTTGCCATGGCCATTTACATAGGGCAGTTGCTTAAAAAACCTACTGAGAAAAATAACATATATGGAAAATAACAACAGCTACGCTTTGGCCCATCAGGACCTGTCTTCTAATCTGGTCCTCCCTGCTTTGACTGCATTTTTATGTGCTACTCCCTTTGATGTGACTGGTCAGTCTCCAGATCCTGTGCATGGATCTGCTCATTCCAGCAAAGAATCCTGGTAGCAAGATGCAAGAAAGATCTTTAGATGAAAAGCCTGAGGTAGCTGCTCCTGGGTGCAATGAATTGTCACATGTAAGTGTTTTCAGAGTTTTCTGTTTTGCTGGGCACAACTGTTGGGGTGAAGAATACTTAGCATCACATTTGAATTCAGCAGGAGTTGTAGGTGTTCAACACCAGTGGAAATTAATCCACTTCAGCAGTAATTTAGGTCCCTTCTGTTTGTTTGGTGCTGAACAATGGTATGAAATTGTTAAGCACCACTGAGACTACAGCATTTGCTACAGGAGCATGTGCCTCCCAGACTAATGAAAACAGAGGGTTAGAGCCCCACAAGCCCCGTGGTAATTTCATGCTGGCAGTGTACAATGCAAACCACACAGGGACCTAAATACTCTCCAAATGGAGAGCCTGACACTCTTATTTTGTTGTTGTTGTTGTTTTTTTTTTTTTTTTTTTTTTTCCCCCACTAAACATAGGAGAATACAGAGGAACAATGTGCAGCTAACAGCTGGCTAGGAAAATTGGGTTTTCATGCTGTACAATTTTTTTTTTTCACACATTCCCCTGTATACATTTCTCTACAAAATCTTCTGAATCTTACCTTTAAAGATACTGAAGCGGAAAACCTTGCTGAACTGATATCCAGACCTGTCAAATTTGGGACTTAAGGCTCTGATGGCCATTCTGCAGGCAGAAGCCCTGGAAAAGTTGGGTGAGCATGTTAACACATCGATTAGTTTGCAATAAGTTTTTCTGCCAGGAAAGGGATGCAGATTTTCCTTACATCACTTGGAGATCTGGGGATGTGCTTCTGCCCAGGGCCCTCAAGTGTGAGTAGATGAAACTTGCCACTTGCATGCTGGGTTCCTTCAACACAGCATCAGCTAATGTCATCACTATTGGGAGACCTGGCTTGGTTTCAAGCAGAACCACCACAGCCAGCATTCGGACCCGAGGGTGAATTCTGTGATTCAGGAAAAGCTCAAGGGTAATAGCCTGGACCTGAAAAAAATAGGTATATTCAATTTCACTGTGTGTTTGAATGTTCTGCTAATAACCATTCAACAGCAGTGAATGATCTGTTCACCACTGGCACAGTAAAAAATTTATATTGTTTAATAATTATGGCAACACTGTTCCTGGTTTCACAGTCCGAGGGTTGGAAGGGGCATTATGGTAATCTAGTCTGACTTCCTAGACAATCAAAGCCAAGGAACTTCACTGGGTAATTTCTGCATCAGGTCTATCATCCCTTTTTTGAACTATCCCACCCTATGTAAAGGAGATTTCAGTAACCTATTACACACCTGAGAAGTGATTTCAGTGATCACTTATCTCTACTCACAAAGCTATGACTTACTTTGAATAATTTGATCTTAATCTGGGTCCTTTCTGCTAAATAACAGAATAGAAATGAAACAAATAAACCCAAATTTATTACCAGAAATCTCTATGCTGTGTAGGCAGCTTAAACCAAAATTTTATGCAACAGATGTAATTTCCACAGTAGTACCTGTGACCAACGTGTTTGACCTCAGCAATATTCAGCACCAAGACTAATTTTGTACTGGAACCTTTGCAGTTTCCATGAGTGGCACCAAAGCCATAAATTTGAAATGGCTGTGGGTGGTGTGCCACTGTTCTGGCAACCCCTCTGCACAGCCCCGTCCTGCCTGGGAAAGTGCACATCTATGCACTGGAGGGAAAAGTGATCCAGGAAACTTAAAATTTGGAAAGACCCTGACTGGCTTTATTAATTTGAATATGTTGAATATCAAAGACCAACATAAAAGAGGTGACAACATAAAAGAGGCAGTAGCCTCTTCCTAAATGCAGCTGCCTTTTCAAATTAAACAATAAAAAAGACAGGCCATGAATTAAGTCTGTTTAATGCAAATATAGGTGAGTATCTAGCTGCAAACCAGGCATTAAACTGTTTTTTGAACAATGAAAAAAGTGGTCACAATCATTAACTCACTCCAGATCATATTTCTCCAAAGAAAATGCATAGAAAATGGAACTAAAGAGTGGTCTGGGTCACATGTGGAAAGCCAGGCCAAAGAGCAATCAGAGACACAGTGTTGTTTTCAAGCAAAATTGGTTTTTTTTTCTTCCCCAACAAATACCCTAACTCCTACCCTTGCTATTCTCTCCTCCCCCCCCTGCTTTTCCCCATCCAGCTCCTGCACTCCAGTAAATTGTTTCTTTATTCTTTTGCTTAAAAGCATACCCTGGCACACTATTGTCCATGAATCAATACGTGCACTCAAACTGGGAGTCACATGCAAAAAAAGGAGTATAATGGAAAAACTGATACAGATTAGTAGGTGAATCGTTAATGAAAGCTTTTATTTTACTTCTTATATTAAGAATTGATGTATATAAAACAAAAAATTCCGACATCAGGGGAAAAAAAAGATCTTGAAAACCTTGAAAAGGTTTCCTTTTATAGGCAAATTGCTCTAAGGTGAAAATGATTGTAAAGTGATATCTGTGGTGGAGCAGAGCATGCTGGTGTAGCCATTGTATGTGAGATTATCTCAGTCAGGGACAAAAGTCACATTTGGTAAATGCTCTGTTTATGAATTAAGCCCACACAATGTCTGTAAATTTGTAATTAGGATGCAAACCCCCAGTATCTATTTACAATAAGACCTGGTCTTGAATTACGATCAGATGTGACACTCGGCATTAAATGTTGATTCTCTGAAAACCTTGTTCTGTGGTTCTCTCACACACCAAAGGTGAAGTAGTACTAAACACATTTGGGTCAATAATTTAGTTTTCTGTTTAATGTCCTTGGAAATCAAATGTTTGCAATGGAAATACTGATTTGTCTTCAACAACGAATGTATCCTTTTAATGGGATTTTTGTTGCTGTCTGAAATAATGGAGGTTAATGTCAAAAGGAATAAGACATGCCAGCTAAGGAATGGCTAAGTACTTAAAAGAAATAAATTGTGCCGTTTTTGAGAAAACGATCTGTTTTCCCCTCATCACCCATGATCTGTTAACAGCCTTGCAAGTGCAAAGGAGGCAGCTTTGTTTCCTTACCATTTTTGGGTCTTTCAGGCCTATGTTTTTCAGGGCCATCACAGCAGTTGCATGGACCTTGAGTGGCAAATCTGAGGCACCAGCTGCATATCCTGGCAAAAACTTCTTGATGTGCTTGATGCTGGCTGGGTGTCCTACATTCCCAAGGGCTTTCAGAGCCAGGGAAATTTCTTCCGTGCTGGACTTGCTCAATGCCTCTCCTGCAAAACCATGAAGAAGCTGAAAAAAGAAAACAAATTCTGTTGAGTTCAATTCCAGCTCTTATCTCTATTCCGTCCCCCAGCCTATTCTGTGGTTTGACTCTCATAATTTCAGTCTGTCCAATTCATTTATTTTAAATATTTTCAAATTCTTTTCTGTCCTCATGAATAGAACATTTTATTCATAGAACAAGTATAGCCAAGAAAGCTGCAATGAACAGCTTCTTCATCACTATGCCTTAAAGTTACCAAGTAAGATTTTTAAAGGCAAAAATAATGGTTAGGAGCTAGTTCCCACTGCTTTCAGGGCAAGCTGGGAACCTTGAAATAGTTCTGCTTGAACATCTCTGTCTCATGGTTGAAGACAGGTGCAAAAATACAGGTACAGTTAAACCTTTAGACCCTTAGATAAGATTCCTGAAGATATGGCTGGTGGTCTTGCCCTTAACCAGCTATGACAGCCTCTTTTTAGAGGTGGATTAGCAGGTGGCAAATGAGATCATTGGCAAAAAATCAGGTCATTTTACAGTCTTTGTTATAAGCAACTGGATCACACTTGCATTAGTGTGTCAAGATTAGAGGTAGTTGTCTGAAGGCTGAATAAGAGAAAAGAACTAAATCCTATTAGATATCTGTTTTTAACACTAACAAGTGGCTCTAAAAAAGAAACAGAGATGTCAGAGAATAATTTCAATACAGTTTCTGTAGTTTAAAATAACACATTTGAAATCCCTCTAATGGTGCAGAAACAGCCTACTGATATCACTAATTAAATGCATAGACATTTGAAATGCATTGAATAACCCTGTACAGTCATTTGCTTTGGGGAAGAATTTTCACTCTCTGACACAGGGCTTCTCAGATTTAATTAGCTCAAGAGCATTGGTGGCAATTGTAACACATGAGACCTGTGTAGGAATGTTGGCCATGCCTGTGTGCTACAGGAAAAACAATCCTGTCAAGCACACAGCGTATTTGGAACTCCCTGCTCGTACTGGGGATGGTGAACTGACCAGCACCAAAGGCTGAAAACACCTATTTCTCTTTGCTTCTCTGTTTCTGGATGAGGGATTGGCCTCTGTAAACCACAACATGCATTTTCAGAACTGGGAAATGGTACTTAGTGACTACTGAAATTGTTTTGAGGCCTGCTGATTAAAAGCAGTACAAAACAGGGAGGGTGTTACTCTCATGAAGAGCTTACAGCCTGTGTGGATGACTGGGCTCTGCTTCTGGCTCAGGAATGGAAGGGACACATGACTTCAGGAAAAACATAGGCTTTTGTGTCACTTAGTTGATTTATAAGTATAGATAAGTACCTATATTTAAAGTGTTTTTGAGCAACGCCATGGGACTTCATTAATAATTGGCAATAAAGCACTTGGAGATGCTCGGATAGAAAGTGTTATGAATTATGTGCTTCTTCCTCTCCCTCCCTTTCGTGTGCTAATCTAAAGATAAAAACGCTGCATTTAACCAACTGGGGTTCCTTTCCCCAAAGGAAACTCTGTAGTGAAGTGAAATACAGCTTTCTGAATAACGAAGGAAGAACTCAGGGCTTAATTTTTCTTTTGAGCGATAAATAACGACGCGATTACCTGGAGACACTCGGAGCAGGAGTCTGCTGAAGAGCACTGTTTGTGGCACAGCGACGCGTAGCTGAGGTGGCAAACCTTCCCCAGCACAGTGCTGGAGCGTGGGCAATGCTTTCTGACAATCAGCTGGGGAGAAAGCAGTGGCTCGTTACCAACCATTAACGAAAAGAAACAATATTAAAAAAATAACTTCCTGCCCAACGCAAGACAAAACCAAGCTTTTGATATTTTTGTAGGGGTGGATTTTCAGGTAATCAGTGGATAGCACTGTACTGGACAACACAATTGTAAAGTAATTCTGAGTAATATCTGGAAGGCAGATCTATTGCTTTTATGGTGTTTCAGATTTAAATTTGGCATGGGCTATAATCCAAAGGGAGGAAATCACCCAGTTATGGAATGGAAAAACACACATTATCCTAGCAACATCCGTCAGGTTTTGTGATCGCCTCAGCCATAGGTACAACAAACTGGAGATTCCTTGGGAAGGGACCTCAGTATTTTGGGCAGGCAGGAATATTTTCTATAAATGTAAGAGCTGTCAGGAGGCATCAGCCACTGCTTTCTTGTGTGAGAAGCAGAGCATCTCTGCACAGGCTTTCATTGAGAACAAACCTCTAGTCTGAGGTTTGTTGTCTCTGCCTGTCTCTAGGTTCTTGCATCTGAGGCTGGAATTAAACCCTGCAGATAAAGAAAAAATTGTAAAAATAATTGGACTTTCTCCTGCGTGGCCTTCACATTGGCATAATTGCCTTGATCTGGATAGATCTCAAATTTATACCCATCCTTCTAGGTCAATCAGGACAAATACATGGATATAACAAATATGTATTTCTTGCTCCTTTGTCTTTGTAGACAGTCAGTTAGAGATCTAATCTGATGTAACTACGAAGTACATTTGGAAAAAGGAAGACTAGAAACCACTGTTTGCAGCAATAACCTTTGTCCCTGGGGGGTATTTTACTCTTTCTTTCCTGTTTCATTGTGGACTCATTTTTGCCCTTTTGATTTGCATTCTCCTCCCCTTAAGATAGTCAGGAAACAAAGTCCTTTCAGTCTCACCAGAGGACATAAAACCTTCATATTTTCAAAGCCTTTAACATCTCGTCAAAGGAATAAATACAACAGATGCTGGAATCAGCCAAGAGTGATTTGAGAGTGTTTAGAGAACCCTACTGTTGCTTCCTCCATCACGTCCTGGGTTGGTGTGCTGGAGTGCAGAGCCACCAGCAGCGTCTGAGTTGCTTCCCAGCTGGAGAGCTCCTGCCTTTCCATCCTGCGCCGCAGGAACCGGAGCGCGCGGTGACTGGACACCGCGGGGATTATGTCCAGAATGTAGCGCCTGCAATGGGAAGGGCAAGGAGCATTTTCCAGGTCTGCCTCTGAGCATAGGGGTCTCCAGCAGAGTTTCTCAGCAGAAGCAGCACCACCTCTGTTGCTCGTACCTGTACGCTGGCCGACCGGAGAACTGCTTCCACACCGACTCGTAATCCTCCTCGTTTGCTGCACGAAAGAGGTGCATGAGCTTGAGGGCTTTTGCTGGTGCATCGCTGGGAAGCTGGTCAGAGGTGGCCTCTACTAGGTCCTGCAGGCTTTCCTCTATCTGCAGGAAGATGAAAATGCAGGAAGCTCACATGCATTGTGTCCCGCATGCACAGGTTCCAGTGTCCAACAAAGAGTCTGCCCAGTGTCTGAACTTTACCTGGCTTTCCACATCTTTTATTTTGAATAAGTGGACAGGAAGCTGAAGCAATTCACTGCCAAACTCGTACCGAAGTGACCCACGATTCTGATATTCCTTTGGTGGGACCTCTGTCCTCTGCTTCTGCACATCAGTCAGAGTAAGTTTCTGCCTGGAATGGAGAACCCCAGGAAGAAAACATCACAAGATGCAGGGTACAAACTAAAAAAAACCTCAGTAATTCTGCCTCCCTGCGTTACAGTGCAGCTACAATTGTTTTGGAAGGGTTTTGTTATCAAGGGGAAAAGATATTTACAAACAGATGCATTTGGACATGATGCTCAGAACTGCACTCTGAGAAGCTGTGCACTTGCACAGCAGGGTTCAGATCAGAGCCAGTCTTTGCCTGCCATTGGGAATAACCTGGCTTGAGAATTTAAGGAAGAAGAAGGAGGTGAGAAGCTGCAGCCTGATGATCACAGGAACTGTGCGTTGTGTTGTGTCTTGAGGAGTAAATTAAGGATTATAGGAAAACACAGATGGGAAACTTGTTCATTAGTTATCATTTAATTTAAACCTTTTAAGAAGTTCATAAAAGCTGTTACATGCCTGTGTCTCCTGGAAGCTTCAAAAGGAATTGAAATGTTTTTACTTGCCCTCCCCATTTTGTCTGGTAAGCTGAATATCCTGGGAACTGCAAAAAAAGGTTCTTATGAAGTCTCAAATTGGATTTACCAAACAAAAACGGCCAGATAAATTCAGAATTAGTCTTTGGAACAGTGCTGAAGCTTTTGGAAACTTTTCAAGAAGCAACCAACCTTCATCCTTTGTTATTAAGAATAATTCCAATGAGAGACTGTCTTTGTAAACATTTGCTATCTTTGCTACATTTTCAGCTAGACGTGAGCTATCCTACCAATTATGCTTAAAATGGGCCATTTAGGACACCATAATAAAGTTAGGCATTTGTAGTGAACAATTGAAAACATTTCAAAAGCAATATTCCTGTGCTACTCAGTACCTCAAAA
Organism: Manacus vitellinus; assembly: GCF_001715985.3. Classification (NCBI taxonomy): domain Eukaryota; kingdom Metazoa; phylum Chordata; class Aves; order Passeriformes; family Pipridae; genus Manacus; species Manacus vitellinus. The sequence goes on along the minus strand of NW_021940737.1, from coordinate 2,067,909 downwards.
TCTCCGTAGAAAATTGGCGTGTTTATTTTGAAATCTCTATGATCTTCTGCAGCATTTCTATTCACTCCTTCCATATGGATTGCAGAGAACTGCTGCAGAAATAGTGCATAACTGCTTTGCAGACAAGCTTCTGGAATGTGAATAGAAACCACTACAGAATCAGCAGAGATTTGTTCGCTCTTGAAATTTTATACAATATTATTGAAAGGGCGTTTGGGTCAGAAATCAGAAAATCAGGTACACTTGGACAGAGTTAATTCTCCCTTCCAGATCATGATGAATCTATTATATCTTCATCTTCCTTGTTTTGGAAAGAGATATATCTGCCTGGAATAGAGGGGAAAATAGAAGAGAAGAGCAAATGAATACTAAAGATAGGATTAAAAAGCTGGAAAACCAGTAAAACCTCTCTTGGTTTTGAGAGATGCTGCAAGAATCTTATGCTGAACAGGTCAGAAAACTGAGCTCTGGGTGTTTTAAGTCCTTGATAGTTTTTTGTTTTGTTTTTTTTTTTTTTTAAACAGATAGTGTATTGTAGAAAAAACTTCTGAAGACTCGAGTGAGATATCCACATCTTCCCAGCTATCTTATATTTGTCCCCTTCTGCTGGGCAATGCTAAAAATTCAGAGAAAATGGGGAAGGTAGAGGCACTACCCTTCTGAGGGCTGAGGAAGAACATCTTCTTTGCAGAAGACAATCTCTGCAGAATGAGAGTGTAAAGCACTGTAAGTCCATTGTCTCCAGACTGATGCTGACTCACAACAATCTATAATTTGATAAAAGCACTGCAGTTGTGCCTATCTACACTTTGATTGCATAGGGATAGTAAAGCCATTTTCACCTTTACTGTTCTGGTTTTTTTTTTTGATTAGCCAAGTTGAGCATGTTCATTACAGAAATGAAGTAAATTGGTGAATTATTGATGTGAATTTTCTGATGCTGCAGTTTCCAAAACTGTGTATTATACCAATAGATTCTTGCAGGAGCTAAGGCAGCAATGCAAGATTACAGCAGTTGAGGAGTGGGATTGAGGTATAATTTCTGCACAGCTACCTTCATGCAAAAAGCCTCTCCCTTCAGTAGGGCACTCCTGTATACAGAGCCCATAATCAACTAGGTAGCTAAAAAGTTTTTCAATAGATGATTTTGACAGATGAAATCACTTTCAAACACTGAGAGTTTGTGAGCTAGAGCTAATGGTGAGCAGGGGTGTAATTTCTTACACAGCCACATCTTCGTTTTGCCCCAATATTGTTAAAGAAATATGCAAAACTTGTTGTGGAAAAGCAAATGCATTTTACATGCCTTGTGCCAAATTGTTCTGCAATAAAACCCAATTTCCTATTTAGAAACAGTTTTGATGGGAGATTTGTAAGCAGCCCAGTGTATTTAGGAATCCAAAGTCCTATCTAGGTTTCTTGTGAACTAGTCTCAAAGGGTCTCTTACTGCATTATTATTTTCCAGGGAACTCTCTTTCTGTGAATAACTGTCTTTCAAAGTATTTTACTTCAAATATATTAGTTCACAATTTTTCAGATGGAATTACATTTGTTTTGGCTTTTATGACATAAATCAAATATCCCCGAGAAATAAAATAGTCAGACCCTGCCAAGTTTAGCTAACGAAATTTGGATAGTGATGTGCACGCTTCAGATTTACAACTAGCAGTGAAGGTTGTTTTTATGAACTGTTTGGGATTTTATGTAATTAAATACTGGCAAACAATGGGCTGTGGAAGTAAAGGATTTATTTCACTTACGGAATTTGACCGGATTATGGAGTCGCTGAGTTAGTTGCTGAATTAAAGGCATATGTACAGTACCTGGCTTGTACTATAGCATTTCCTCCTGTTATCTCATTGAAGGGTGCAAACTGGTGGATTTCCTCGACATCAGCTTGTGTAATTACAGCTTCACTGCGCGTATATTTAATTTTGTAATTGTAAGTAGCGGTCGCCTGGGAATTCTTGTTTCTCTTTAAAATACGAAAAAAAAAGCAAAGAAACAAAGAAAATAAAAAGTCATTGAACTTCTGAATTCCGTGACTAGGAGCTATTACATCACCCCCTTCAACCCACTCGTTTTCCGGGGCTGTTTTGTTCATTGGCCATAAGAGCAGTTGATGTGAATTCTGTGCACTCACTTCCACGGGAGAGGTCAGACACACTGCCTGGCTCCATTACTTTTACTGCTAAGAAGTGTTAGTTGTTTTTTCTTTTTCCCAAATAGAGGTAATTGGTCATTCCCTCGAGAAGGAGACACATTTTCTGAGGAGAGCAGCTGCCTAAACCACACAATTTCTTATTTCAAAGAGAGGATTGCAATAAAATGCAGCAGTACCTGTCTTGAGCAGTAGAAAGTGGACATCGTGGCTATTTTTTTACTCACCAGAATAGGTGAATTAACTCATGCTGATAATTAATGGTTTCCAAGCCAGCTGGTTTGAGCTGGTTGAAGTGTGCCTGCATGACAGCCTGCAGCACAGACCTCTGCTTCTCTGTGGGCTGATTTTCAGACAGAAAGAAAATACTGACAACTGCATACAGCAGACCTGACCCTTCCCTCATTTCGAGTGTTTCAAAGCAACAGATACCAAATGGTGCTCAGCATAAGAATATGAAGCACATATACATAACACCTCTCTAATTTACCTTCTGGCAGGCCTGGCATGGCTGAGTGTTTGCTGAACCTGTGACAAGCTGAACTTTCTCCTCACAGCTGTTCAGGTCCTTGGATTTGGTCACATGGAGTAGGTTTGCCCTCTTGTTTTCCTGAATTGCATACGTTGTGTTGCAAATACCTCCAATCCCAGCCTGGCAAAAATGAGAAGAGGATCAGAGAAGTTCACTTTTATGCAAAGCTTCAACTCACCACATGGAATTTCCTGTTTAATTCTGTGTTTTCAAAATTACTCTTCTTTTTTTCATTATACACTCCAGAAGCAAAATTGGGGTGATGATTACTTTCATCTCTTTTTTACATGTACAGGTTTCCAGTGAGCCAAATCAGAGTTGCACTGAGAGAACTAAAATTCCCAAAGTTTCACTTGGAGCCTCAGGAAAAGGGAGTAGCGATTTTCAGTTAGAGCTGCTGATTATGAAATAAGGTTTGAGGAATATTAACAAAAAGTGTCAAAATAATTTGATCAGTCAGAATGATATTTCAACAGCAAAGTCTTTCAAGGTTGGAGATGACATTCTGCCCTTAAAACTTGCTTTTATAGACAGCTTATAAATGCCTATGGAACGAGCCTTGCAATATCAGATGATCTGTCACAGCATGAACAGCAATAATTAAAAAGAATTTCAGGATAACAGAGTTTTGATTGTGGCTTTTCTTGAGTTTACAGTTTTAGCTGAGCTCTTCAATAATATTTTGAGCATATACATTTATAAGAGCTCTTAAATTTCCTCAGTCAGTGAGATTTTTTTTGAGAGGAAAAATATTTGATTGCATTTTAGGAGGAAGAGTTATTTTCATGATTTTGTTTTTCACTGTTATTTATAGCATAGCCAGTGCAGAGAGCAGCTCTGGGCTATGTCAGAACAGCAAAATAGTCATGTGGTGGTTGGGAGGCAAGACATACCCACTTCATCTTTAGCTTAACAGAATTCCTGGTGACACTGTGGCTTTGAAAAGGGCTAGAAGTAAGAATTGCCCAAGCTTTCTGAAAGACTTGTGCCCTGCAGATACAGGTGTGGGGCTCCTCTGCAGACTGCAGGGTAAGGTAGAGACATCCAGACTTTAAATGGGAACGTCCTGCTCGGAGAGTTCAGTGGGAGGAATTAGACTCCTGTCCATCTGGACTTTCTGGCTGTGTGCAGCTCATGGCCAGCTCAGACACCCTCACCCTGCACCCCCAGGATGGGATGTAGACTTTCCCAGATTAGTCCTTTAAACCTCTCTGCAGCTCAGATTTTGGAACTAACAACTCTTATCTTCCTTTACAGGGTGACTCGAGATTGTCAAGCAAGGATGCCAAAGCTCATTAATCATTTGTTCTCTGAGAAAAGCAAAGGAAACTTGGAAATGATTCTAGGAGGTGAAGTCACATCTGTTGCCTAGCAGAGAGAATTGGACATAGTGCTAACTGAATTAGAAAGAATTAAGATGTGAAATTAGATTTGAGGAAAATGGTGATGCAGAATATGCAACTCCACCACACGGATTTTTATGTAAAACAAACAGTGTGAAACTATTAAATCACGTAGTTCCTTTCCCAGAAACAACTCTACTTACATAAAAATAAATTTTAAGAAAATTAAAGTTACTCTGGTCTACATTTTCAATAAAAAATAACATGAAAGTATAATAATTTCAAGGTTTTTGCTGATCTCTGAATCGAATGTATTCTAATCAATGTAAATATGGTTTCACAAAAACTAAACACATTGCAATTTCTGTGGTGAACAGCAATATCAGATGATTTACCTGGACTAAAATATTAAAACCTGAAAAACAGTGGAAATTCCAACAGAGCATCAACTGCAACTGTCAAAGCTATTACAGTAATGTCATGACATATATACTGTTTTTCTCCTAAAAGAGGAGCTAGAAGAGATTAAAGTGTATAAGATTGGTGAAAAAAGTCAAATTACTGTTATTTTCGCTTTACTATTAAGCTGTATGTTTAAGCTTGCTTTAATACAGTATTCACATTTTATGTAGGCTTCAGCTTTCACAGGAGTTTACTTTCTCTAAATAATAACCCTGATTTTCTAAAGATTTAATACTGCAAGTGCAATTTCTGAAATACTTTCATCAACCAGATTAAAAATCTGCTCTTCTGTTGTCCTGTTTGAATACATCTCCATCAAAAGTCATCCCATAAGAGCAACTTAATCATGATTTCCCAGGCTTTGGTGTTTCTTATTAGTGAGGTTTATGCCAAGGATGAATTCAGAAAACGCGGGAGAAGACTCTGAAGAGAAGGTTTATTTATTTACAAAGCCACCACAACGGCCAAACCAAAAATCTCACCTCCTGTAAGCTGTAGGAGTGCTGCATCTTCTTTATGCTCAGCTCCAGCACGTTCATGACCCCTCTGTAGATGTTCAGCCCATCGTCCGAGATGGAATCGGGAGCCATGACATTCCCAACGTGGCCACTGCTGTACTCAAACTTGACGGGGTTACTGAGCTGCCCAGTCAGCACCTGGGTCAGTTTGAGTGACCGAGAGAATGAGCTCGTGGGCCAGACCCCATTGTACTCTCCTGCCTCGATGGAGTGAATCTGGAACAAAGAGGGAATGGAATTACTCTTTAATATTTTTTTTTCCAGTCAACTCTTTTCTTAATACACATAAGCATCTAGAGCTTTACTCACATCGAAAATACACTTTTAAGTGATGCAAAGCCTCTTCAAAGGGAAACCTGAGAAGCTGTAATTTAGCATAGCTACTGGATACACGTATTTCCATACAGAAAAGAGAGCAATGCAAATGATTGTGATACTTCTGCAGCCACTGCACTCTGTTCTATTACATAGAGAATCCATATTGCCAAAGTTTGGCTTGTACGAAGAAATGAGCCAGAGAAGAGCCACATGAAGCAGGTTGCTACCCAAAAGCAGTATGGAAGGTCTGCAGGAAATTGCAGGAGGAAGTTAATGTTGCATAAAGCATCATTAACTCCTGTTGTGAACTCTGTCATTTCCCTCGCTGGGGTCACAGAGCGCAGGCAGCAGTCTGAAACTAATAACAGCATGGCTGCTGGGCCAGCCAGATAGTCAGAATTAGTCTGAGCAGTGGACAGCAGATTACAGAAATTGTCATTCCCTACATGTTTTGCTGTAGAACTCAGGCACTGGCTCCGACCGTGCTCTGCACTTCACGCTCCAGCCTCAACCTGGGGCACATCCAAGCAAGTAGAAAGTTGTGCTAAACTATGCTTAACTGGAATAATTCCTACCCCATGGGAACGGCCATGTTTAGCTTAGTTTCTCAGAGGACCCTTCCCTTCTATATATTTTGACAATTTGAAGAGACTTTTCTCTGACACCTCAGGCGGGCGATGTGACGCAAGACTGGGATTAATTTCTCCAAAAGCCACACAAAACTAAACCCTCACACAGCAAACCGCTGGAGACTGAGCTTTCATATTTATTTTTGTTATTGTTGGTGGAGATCACTGCCAACCCCAGTAACTGAAGCTTACAGGGGAGGCTGTTACGGAGCAAATCCCTCGTGCTGCCTCTCGGACATGCTCCTGGCATTCTGCGTACGGGCAGGTTTGGGACTGCTCTGCAGGGTCAGGGTGAGGTAGTTTTCCCCAGCCCTCAGGGCCCAGTCAGGACTTACACTGTCTGCTCAGGTTTGAACACAGCTGGCAATTCTTACTTGCAGGTTTGTGATGAAAAAATTGTCAGCTGGAAATTGCCCGGGGAACGCGGCTTTTTGTTTGGGCTGAATGTGAACTAGGAGGCTGCAGATGAAAGTTTAATTCCCTGAACCATCCCTCCAAACTGCCTAATTTAAATATAACAGCAGCAAAATAAACTTTTCCTGTAGCAGAAGGGAATAAATGCACCATTATCTTTAGCGTAAAACTTGCCCCCTAAATATCTTTTTTTTTTTCTCTTTTTCTTACCTGAAATTATTTCTGTATTTATTTCTGACACAAATACACCAGGGCCAGTGAAATTGTGCTGGGAGGCTTTCAGGAACAGGAGTCAATTTTCGGTTAAGACTCACCCTGGCACACCAGGGGCTTTCTCAGCAGGAAGGAGGGAGGATGTGGGGTGAGGACATGACTGCTTCTGCCTCCTTTCTGCCAGGGAAGCCTTCCACTCACCATTGCACATGTGTGGCTCTTATTTCCTCGTTTGTTTGTTTTTTTCAAAAAAAATCTGTCCCCTTGCAGAGGTCATGGAAAAGCAATGTTTCCCATCTAGATCTATTGTAATCTGGATTTATAAAAGTACTTAGTAACAGAAGGGTAATTCAAGCTGGAAGGCTACAGCATTTACAAGCATTTATCAGACACTCACCAGTCTTTTTGAACCTGCAGTTTTGAATTTGCCAAATTAAATCTCTTAAAAAGATAATTTTTCTTCCCCATGTACAGGAGACTAAGTGGAGTTGGTGTAAAGAAGTTGAAGTGTGCATTTCTAACACTCATTATAGGTATGTATAGGCTTCTGTTAAAGGCAAAAGTGTTTGTCACATAATCAAAAGTCTTGGTAATTACTCAACATGCAGTAAAAATATACGGTTGAGGATGACAAAGAATGTCACTTGGGACCCTTCAGTAAAAGAAGCTACCAGATGACATTAATTATGCTAAATATTGAATCACATCCAACTACTGTCACATGTTTTATAGCCTTTTGTCTGCTGGTTATGAAATCAGCTGATTAAATAATCCTAGGCTGTACAGTTTGGAACAATTGGATTGATACGGTAATAAATTATTGTGCATTTCAAATTACATTCCATTGTCTCCCTGACCACAAAGTAGAAGAAATCCTTCAAGCCCAAGGTTGGCTTGAGCTGAGAATTACCTGGCAAAGTGCAAATAGAATTTAGGGCATAAAAAAAATAACAGTATCAGTTACATTCTCCCTGAGTAAGCACAACACACGAGGAAACTTAATTACTTCCCAAAAGTTTAAAAAAAAGAAGTCAAGTATGACGAGAATTTTACCTTCCAAATTGAACACGTTTTCTTACCCTAATAAGACAAAGTTTTGGCCCAATACCACTAATTTCCACTTTACTTTTTATTCTTATTCCAGCTCTTGCAAGTCCTTTCTCTGGAAGTCCACTGAGAAGCGTGCTTTCATAATCAAATGTATAAACCTTGTTTTCACTGAAATCGGGTTCTGTAAAGAAATGGTTCCCATGAAATATTATAGAGACTGTACAGAACATGTTAAAACACCTCTATTAGAATGTATGGAACAAAAAAAAATATGAATTTGTTCATTTTTGCAATGCACCTGAACAAAATTAGCTGTTGTAAAACTATATTAAACATTGATATACTTTTCAGATTCTATTTTTAATTTCACTCATTATAATTATATTAGCTGATAGGAAAATTACTTACGGTAATTAAGATGCTGGCTCCCTGAAAGAAAAAAAATAAAAGAGTAATGAAGTGACAAAGCAAAAGAAAACCCACCACAAAATGTTAATGTATTTTAGTATAAAGGGCTATATCTCATCTTGTACATATAGCATAACCCTTTCTAATTAACTTCTGTTTCAGAACCATCCAAAAGCCTTATTTTTTCCCTAAACAACAAAAAAATCATAAAATATTTTTTTCTATAACAAAGTTTTTGTTTGCTAGTGAACTGCATTTAGATTCTGAAACCTTTTCCTTAAAATATTATTTTTAAATTCATCCAAGTAAATAAGTTATTTACTTACCCACCAGGGTTAAAACCAGGGCTAATATCAAGCCCCTCATGATGGGGACAAAGTAAAGGTGAATGTGATGGGTTTCTCTTTTATAAAGGCATGTGATATCACATGTTTCTTTTGGCATGTTAGTTTGACAAATAAGTGTATTTTAGAATGCATATTGATCAATCAAAAAACAAACATTTCTGAGGTCATGAATGCTGACAACTTCAAATCACCTCTTGATTTCAACTACCTTACTTTCTATGTGAAAAAGAGATTAAATTTTCAATGTATCTTGCTTGCCATTTTCCCCTCATTTCTCTACATTGTAGTTACACAGTAAAATAACAAATTTTAAGTTAAGTAAACACAGTTCCTTCATCATAACTGAAATAATTTAGCTTTTCTCCAGCCGTGTCTTCAATCTCCTGGTAATTTACTCTTGATTAGGGTCACAGCTTTGGAGACACATCTTGCTCTGCCACATTGAAACTCTACTTTTAGAGGAGAATTTGTGGTTGGTTGCACAGATTTAGGCTCGAGACACCTTACAGCTCATAGGCACGGGATGAGAAATTGTCTTTCCACGGTATTTACCACATCTGTCTTTGCAAACACATCGTTACTCATGAAGACAAATCTTCTGAGTACAACCACCACACCAGCTTCTGGCTAGTAGTGAAAATTTATGCTATGAAAACAAGAGAGAAATTAATTTCTTTGTTTCGAAGAAGAACCTGATAAAAAGTGAGTTACATTCTAGGCAGACCCCAGTGAGTTGGGAGCATTGGGAGCTTCTCAGTGGGTTCTCATGAGGCTTTTGCTGCCACTCTTGGGAGGATATATCCAGAATTTCCCACTTGTAGCAATAACATTTAGATCAATCCTTAGCAAAACTACATCAGTAGGGAGTTTGCTCCCTGACTTCGGTTATACATATTTTTTGCAAGTGTTTAATATTTACTTTGAATTTAAGCTTGTCTTTTGGTCAAACGGTAAATTAAATATCACGTAAAAACCCACCTGGGTACAAGGGTTACTTGGGGGGGCAGGAAGGAGAGCTCAGGAATGCATAGCTGGTATTTCCTTGAGGCTATGAAAGGTACAACACACTTGCATATAGGCAGGCAGCCAGAGTTTGTCCTCCAGGAAGAGAACAAGGCTTTCTCTGCTGCTACTATTCATCAGGGAGGAGAAAGGTGAAACCTGAGAATGAGTCCTGAGGTCTTCACCACCAGGCCTGAAGATATATTTGCTACAGGCCCCATCAAACAGTCCCTTTACATGATTACTTCATTTTTTTGGAGTGATGCCACCTGAGTGAGGAATAATGAAGTTCATTATTGTGGTGCCAGGGCACCTGAGCTGGAGCCAGGGATGCAGCTGCCTGGTCCCTCTGCTCCAGCAGAAGGCAAGTGAGGGCTGTCTCCTTTGGGCTCCTTCACTGCTGAAACCTTGAGGATTTTAATATCTCAGCTTGCCTTCAAAAAGGGAAGGATACAGAATTGGATGGCTAGTCAGACCTTCCCTGAAATGAAATCTGTCTGGTAAAATATTTAAATATACCACAGACATATGAACCATTACAAGGGATTAATAATTGTGTTGTTGGTTCATTGTGGGCTCAGATAGTGAAAAATTAGGTGCACATGGGTTTTCCTCAATGTTTTCTTCCAGGGTGCTAAGTGCTGTGAGGTGTGACAAGAGACAGCATGTTTGTGAGCCTTGTGGAATTCAGCTGCACACCTTGGCAGGTGTGTGCTGTCAAATGGAGTTAGAAATTCCTTACAAACAGTCACATTTTTTTTTGCAGCCAGGATGGAAGTAAATGCATGGAAGCAATGTAATCCTGTAACTGGTGACATGCAAAACTCTCCTGCTTTGGTCACTGTTCATCAGTGCCACGGCTTGACCTCTGCAGTAATATTGTGCTGTCGTGCTCAACAAGCTCAGTTCCACAGGACAGAATGTATAAGAAAAAATTTGTGGTATATATAGAACTATATAGGGGAGAATATTTATCTATGCATTGTTATTAATGGAATATTGAAATACCACGTGAGGAACACACACGCATTAAAATGGAGCTATAACATTTTTCAAGTTTAATGAAAGGTTTCATAATTAAGGTGTAATATGAATAGATTTGTTCTAGATGGGTAGTGAAAATACTGCATTTCTTTTTTTTAATGAAGCACACTGAGTCTAAGCTCACAATCAGAATCTAGATACCTGACTGCTAAAATAACAGCTGTAACAATTAAGATGGTGCAGGCTGCAATGTTCTCTTAATTTGCAGCATGTTCTCTCTCTTTTTAATAGATTCTCCCTGCCCAGGTTTGTTTTCTTGGGGGAGAAGAGCAAGTGATCTCAGAATTTTTGTACCTATTATCACTGTAAAGGAACAATCTAATAGATGCAGTAAGTGGAGAGGAGACACAGCCAGAGTTTGAGGGTCAGAGCACTGGGCTCTAATCCTATCTTCAAAGTAGACACATCGTTCCAGGGAGTTCTGAGGGAATAAAGAGGAGATCTATCACTTTAAGGAAATGAATAAAAGGAAGAAAGGTGAGAGCCATACTTTTTAAAGTCAATACAATTTTTCTTAAACATTCAACAGGTCATGTTATTGAGCAAGAAAATACATGAAAAATAAATAAAACACAAACACAAAAAAACTTCCAAGTGCCTAATTTGGCTGCAGAGGAAGGAAATTTCATGTGGGCATAGGTTTTATACACAACCTGTATCTTTTCCTTTTTTTCTTCTTTTAGCCATAAACAGTGAAGAAAAGGAATTGTTGAAAAGCAATGGGAAATATCTTGGGAATTTTTTTCTTTTAAAGGAAGAGAATATACAGTGTCGAGTGTTACAGAGAACGTGATGGCTCTATAAGGAGTGCAGTAAGATGAGGTAGAGTGCTTTGAATTTACAGGGCACTTGCACCATAAATGAAACATGAACACAGCCTAATTAACCTGATTAGAGCTATTGCTTCTACACTGCAATTGTCTTTACATAACACATTCTGCTTGAGTAACAGAGTCTTATTATCTGCTGTTGTACTGCCAGTGATAGCTCTGCACTCTCCTTGTTCTGTATTCACATTGCTGAATTATGGTGCAGTGGTGCCATTTCCACCCTGCTAATATATGGCCTAAAGACAAAGCAGGGATTAGCAGAACAGCTCCCAAACAACCACAGCAGGTTAAAATAGATATAATCAGTTGGCTAAGCAAAGTGATTTTTAGCCTTCAGCTTTCCTGATTTCTAAAGATTTCTGAAAGAAAATTTCACACCTATTTCATGTTTAACATTCATGCTTTGATTTTTTTTTCTCTCAAAACATTCAGCATTTGTTTGTGTAGCATAACCCTCCGAGATAATGTTTGATATTCTCTCCAGAGACATTGTCTAATGAATAAGAATGTGTTCTAGGTTGGGCTAAATTGCCGTATGCTGATTCTAGGACATTCACAAAGGGATTTTGTTACATCAGATTGCTTTAAAAGGTGCTTTTTGTTTTTTTTTGACTTCCATTCCCTTTACTAGAAAGAAACCAACAGGCCCCAATTCCCAGTTTGATGCTGGTGCACCACCAGTGGAATGATAACTGTGGGAATTGGATACAAGCTTTGAAACCACACATATACCAAAAGCTAGACAGTACGCAAATAGCATTTCTACCTCTTTTATTTTTCAAAGATGCTGTTGGTCTAGATTTATAGAATAGTTGTAGAGTTTTATTTTGATAGATTTCCTTTTTGCTAACACATGCAGTTAAAATAGAGCCCCATCTTCGTGCTTTTCCTGGGCTAGCCAGTGGGACTGTTCCTGATGCCTGGCATGGACTTGCCTGTCGCTTCCAGACAAAAGAATGAAATTAAGAAGAGGAGCATGGAACCTAACTTTGACATCCTCAACCTGAAAACAGATTGTTTTGGTACAACTCAGCTTTACTAAGAAGCTCAAAGGGTTTTATTTTTATTCAAATATGACAAAGACATTCTGAAGCCTGACATCATTGGCTCATCAGCCAGCACACTGATTAAGTGGCTTCAGGATTTCCCCTCCCTTCTCAGTATATACTGTTTCCCAAGTCATTCAGTGGGGTTAAATGTTAGACAACTTGCCATCTGAGGTTTGAGTCACGTCATATTTGAGGACTGGTGTTTGCTGTGTAATTCCATTGCACTGGAAGATAACTTCTCCAAGTTTATCTTAACCCTGACTTCGACTTCATGGTCACAGAGTGATTAGCTGCTGTGGCATTGGTGCTGACAGGAGATCAGGTAGCCCTGAAATTTAGCAGTGTCATGACTCCAGCTCAGTCACTTTGGGGATGAAACATATACAGGACATGGAGAACTGTGCAGTGCATCAATAGGCTGTAGGCCTTGGTTTAGAGGCTGAGGCACTGCTTGGAATTGCATGCTTGGTTAGAGCTATCATGGCTGGGAACTTACCTGAGAGGGAAAAATCCTCCTGTAATGTCTGTGGTGAGGAAAATTCGGGCGCTGCTGCGAGGAAGGTGAGAAGATCCCAGAGCATCCCATGTGCCTCAGGAGGGATGGCAGGAAGTGAGCACACCTGGTTGAGCAGACTCAGCATCACAACCCTTTTTCAGGAGGCACTGTGAACACATAAAACAGTCACCACTTCAGAAAATGACCCATGATCCCCTGTCATCCTTTATGAGGATACCTTTCTGTCCTTGGAGCAATAATGCCCGAGTCATTGGTGGAAGAATTTTAGAAAGAAGAAAATTCTCAAGTCTTTTGTCTTTACATCAGCCCAAGCGTACTAGGGCTGCAAAACTTCAGACTCTCCTAAGAAGGGAATTGGACTTATTGTTTCTTTTTTTTTTTTTTTTGTTTTTCAAACTGTGGAGTTGCACAGATGTATAATGAATTCTCAAAACTCTACTTATGTTGTGGTTCCACCCAAAATGTGCAAAGTTCTTTAAGAACGAAGGGGAAAGGACTGAGTTTTTTTTTCTTAGAAGCCAATATTCTCAGGTATAATGATGATTATTTTTTGGTTTCATGGACCTTCATCCTAGTAACTTATTCCTTCATATCACAGAACCACTACAAGAACAGGATGGATCTGGATCATCCCACTCTGGTGTCAGAGTATCAGGTAGGTTTGTGGTGTCAGGAGGAAGCTCAGTATGAACTCACTCTCAGTACAGGATATATGAGGTGTGTGATACCTTAGTTTCACAGCACTGGGTCACTGTGACATCAGGTCATGGGTCAGATAAGATAAGCAGTGTATTATTCCTAAGGATGGAGCAGATAATACCCTGCCAGTTCAAACAACAGGCATTGACTTTACCCTCACAAAAAAAGAAAAGAAGGTAAAATCACCTATCAGTATTTAATGAATGACTATGACTTCCAAAGTGTAAAAGGCCTAACCACATAAAAATAAAAGCACACTTCTGTTTTTAATTTAGTGTGAAAGTCAGTTCAGTAATTAATTGGGCACCCTGTTTCATTACTTTGAAAAACATTTGCTACATGATTATTCCCACTACAATATGTATTAATCATAGTATTTTCTGTACAAGGCAGTTACAGTTTAAAATATTAAATGGAGCACTGATGTTCATATCTGCTTATCAAGTACTGCAGCACTAGGATTTGACATTGCCCAGAAACTTCAGAGGGCAAACTAACTCTTGAACATACCTTTGGCTAAGACTATAAAGATTTAATTTTATCCCCCTAGTGTGAAGAATGAAGGCTGAACAGATTTGCACATCCAGGAGAAGTGGCATCTAGATGCAGATCCAGGCCTGCAGTTTTCAGCTGACTGATATCTCACACTCTTACACAACCACATTTTCTCCCATCTTGCAGAAAATCTCTTCACCATTTGACTGGGAACCATTCTAACACTTATATAAAGACTGTCTTTTCCTGCAAGAAGAATTTAACATGGCCAGAACACTACAAATGCTGTTCTCTAGTGTGGTATGTGCAGCCTTAACGTGTAACTGTTCAAATTCTATTTTCAAGGCTTTTTAGTATGAAAATAGGTGAAAGTTAAAGGCAGGCCCTTGCTCTCTACTCTCTATATCCTGCACTGAAGTTAATGGTATCTGTTCATGGAGTTTAACTGGAGCTCTATCTATTGTCTGCTGACACTAATTTGCTCTTTGAGATTTCGCTATAACTTCAGTGCAAACACTCAAGGTATAAAATAGTTCTTAATATGAAAAGGGTTTAAAAATCTCTTCCAACAGAGGTACTGCTCAGAACATTAAAAAAAATCTATAATACTTTATGTCAGAAACCATCCAATTTTATAACAATTATTTTTTAATAATAACATCTACATTAATTTCCTCCTGTTAATCTCTGCAGTCTACAACTTCCTTGTGAGGGGAAGAAGAGGGACAGACACTGATCTTTTCTCTGTGGGGACCAGGGACAGGACCCCAGGGAATGGCCTGGAGTTGTATCAGGGGAGGTTTAGGTTGGATATTAGAAAAAGGTCCTTCCCCCAGAGGCTGGTTGGGCACTGACCAGGCTCCCCAGGGCAGTGGGCACAGCCCCAAGGCTGCTAGAGCTCAAGGAATATTTGGATTATCCTCTTAGGCACATGGTGTGCCTCTTGGGGTGCAGGGCTGAGGGTTGGACTGGATGATCCTTGTGGGTCTCTTCCAACTCAGCATATTCTGTGATTCTGTGTAAACATTAGGAAGATTGTTATTTTCTTGGTTTTTGAAAGCAAATGACTGGGAAAGTGAATTCTGAATTTAATTTTCAAGGAATGCTTGCGCTGATCAACAAACAGTGTTGACATAGTTATCCATTTTTTAATTCTTCAGAGAAGGCAATGGAATGAAGCCAGCGAGATTCCATCAACATTTTCTGCAGTCTTGTCTTGTTGGCTTTCCTTTCCCCTCTGACAATTTAGTTGTAATTAATTCACTGGCTGAATTTCTTCTGGAATAATCTCCTCTAGCTCAGTCAAATTACATAGAATTGGGTCAGTTTACTCCAGCTGTGTATTTGGTATTTTACACTTTTTAACATAGGAAGATGTTGCTTGATGCCAACTTCTTCTTTTCCTAGAGACTTTCTAACAACAAAGTTCCTTTGAATTGATTGTTAGTGCATAAACCCTCTCTGAGAACTTATACTGCAAAACTCAAAGAACCATAAGTTCTACTACATGATCCAGGCATTCCTATTCATCTGCCCAGAATTTCTAGAGACTGTGACAATTAAAATGAAGACTGGAAGTAAAAGTAAATCGAAATTTGTCTTCCCCTTGATTTAAAGATTGATTTAAGGTCTTTCCTACAGCAAATAAATCTATTTTGATCCATACATGTGTGAGTTTTCTGAAATGAATGTCAACTTTACCACTCTGGTCTGCACTTGTGCACTTCTAAATATATGCAGCATATACCACTATGAGGTGTAATAAATGCATGCATTTAAACACATATATTCATTTTACCTCCTAACTAGTTATACAAACATTTTGCACCTCTTGTGTTCTTGGTCCAGCCACCACAGGCCTCTACTCTTCAGTGCAGGTGCTGGTGGCTGCCACCTCACCCAGAGTCACAGCAGAGCTGCCTGTTAACACAGCCAAGACCCTTTACACAGCATTTTTGTGTTTATAAAGCTCAAATGTCTTTCTCAGGGTAACTATTGTTTATAAGCACTAAAGATTTTTTTGAAATGTGCCCATGTTAAGGCTCTCCAGGCAACTCCTGGGCTTTCTGTAGCAGCATTGTGCTCCAGCAGATGATGGCAGTGCCACTGTTGAACTTGGAGTCAAGAGATGCTATTGTTTTAGGCAGAAGTGTTGATGCTAAATAATTCAGTGTCTTTCTGGAAGGTAGCAGCCCTATAACCTTTCAGTTCTCCTCACCAACCAATCTACAAAGAAATGTTGCTAGGAGAAACCATGGAGGAGTGTGGGAATGGCTTATCTTCCAGTCATAAAAGTAACTGCTGGTATCGACAAAGGAAAATTAAAATAAGAGACATACAGCTGTAAAAGAAAATATATGCTCTACATGAAAGCACATCAACAGCTCCATCTGTAAATTTTCACTCACTCAACACGTTGGAACATGTACAGAAAAAGATAAAAGGGAGTGACAACAGTGCAAGTAACAAGACTTAGGTAACATCTGACAAGGTGGTAACAAATGCTCTGTTTTAGTGAAGCATGGAAAGGAAACCAATCTCACAGTACAGCTTGAAAAGCCAGGCCAGTCACCTGGGAAACAAGAAAAAAGGCAAACCAAGAAAATAGGCTATCAGCCTAAGCCTCTAAAACTACCACAGACCAGTAAGTTAGTGGTTAATAGGCTCTAAAATGATAGAATTGTCTATACCACATGTGGAACAACAGGTGTGTGAACCAACCTTAGCACTGAAGAAGATTACTGGAGCAGGAGGTTCAAAGTATATTGAAATGAAGACCTTCATAGTCATTTCTAGAGGCATTTTTCTGACTCCAATGAGCAGCTCAGTAATGGGTTTGAAACAGTCTGTCTTTCCATCCTGAAGTTAGGGCAAACAAGAGTTTATTGCCATTTAATGGGCAAATTTCCTCTTTCTCCCGAGCACAGTCAGACCTGTGGACAGGCCTTCACAATGGACCTGGGCTGAACCCATGAACCTCCAGCTGTGAGAAATAAGGTGCCAAGGACCACAACCAAAGGCAAAGTGAGGCAGTGTCCTTCAGAAACAGTGGGAAGAATAATCCCTGAAGCAGGCTTGAACTGCCTGCCGTGGAAGGCGGTGCAAGGGGTGAAGAGAAGGCTTTTGACAGCTGTATAAAAGTGCAGGTTTGGAGAAGCAGCCAGGATTTTCCAGAGAGTATTCCCCAGCCCTGTGAGATAAGGGGAGTGTACCTTGCTAAAAAGCACAAGACACAGCAAGATGCTGCCAACAGCTTCAGATTGATCGGGAGAGCGGGAAAAGCCGATGGACTTCCCAGGGAAGGAGCTGTTCGATTTCTCGTCAGAGCACTTTGCCCTCCCTGTCACTCATTTTGCTCTGGAGCCTCAGAAGATCTTTAACCCAAAACAGGTGGTTTTGTCCCACTAATGACACTTAATTGGAAACCTTTTGTTTTTACAGAGAGACTCTTAGTTCTCCTCAATAGGCGGATCGAAATAACGTGAGGGAAAAAGGGATTTAAACTGAAAGACACGGATGACATTTTGTCCATGTTATTACCTCAGCATTAAGTAGTTTATTTTTGTCTCTCTGTCTTGGGGAAAAATGATTTGGATTTGTCCTTTTAAGTAAAAGAAGATAGAGAAATTTTAAATGGTTTAAATAAATACACAGTAAAAATTACTCTGGAAACAAATGAGAATGATTTGAAGCTACATAATAAAAAAATAGAGATATAGAAAAAATTCTACTTTTTCATTTTGAAGTCCATTTAGAAGGCTGGGAAAAGGTGTCTACTTCAGTCTCTTATCTGAAACCAGGAGCAAATGTACAATGCAGAAAAAAAAGGAACCAAAAAAAACCCTTTATTTTTCTCTTTGATCCGTTCACGGATCCTTCAGGACAATATAAGAGAGCTTCAGACATTTTCTTTCTCTTAGTCTTGCACTTCTGGAAGACCTTTGAATTTCACATATTCTGTTTTTCCCAGTTGGCTTTTCTTTCTTATCTAGAAAATTTATTCTAACATCTCTCACCATTTTTAGTCTGTCCCTTGTTTTGTGGCATTATAGACACAGTGACTGTCTCAAACTCGCAGTTGAAAGAGAGCAACAATATCCCTGAGATGGCTTTTTGATCTCTTAAACAGCCCGAAATGCAGTTCTCTAAACCTCTCACTAAATTTACATTGTTTCACAGGGCCTTCAAGGAAGACTGAGTAAAACTGGAGAGAGATGAGTATTCCTGTTACCTTTCCAGAATGGAAGGGGAATTCCATTTAAGCCACCCTTAGGTGCTCCTACCTCCTCCTGTGGTGCTCTGACTATGCCACTGTGACACAGTTGGTCACTGACCTCACTTTGGGACCCACACAAGATGTGGGAGCCCCTGACTTTCCAGACTGCTCACAAAACTGGTCTTGTGTTCCCCACAGGCATTGCTGATAAACAAATAAGCAAAAAAATCCTAACAAACCCCCTCAAAACCAAACCCAAAAAACCCAGCCAAAGAACCCCCAAAAAGACCCCAAAAAGCAGAGCTACCTTCCTTGTGTGCATGCTGTGTTGATTAGCACAGATGTTAATGGCTGCCACAGGGATGCTAAAAGGTAAAAAAACCCCAACTTCACCTCAGCATTACAGCACAAGGCATAAAGGGAAAGGGAGAAACAACAAATATGTAAGAAGACAGTCCAAGGACCTGATTCACTTGCAGCAACTGAGTTTGCTGGCAGCAGTTCCCGTGCTGTGGTGGGACAGCAAATCCCACAAATACATGATACTGCTTGCTTGTAAAGTACAAGAGACAACAACACCTTAGGTGTATCTGCTTGAAGGAGGTTAACAGGAATGCCATCTCTCTTCACAGTTCTGTTTCTGACTCTATTTCACCAGGTAAAAACTGTCCAGCAACAATTTATCACAACCTCATTAGCAATCTCTGACAATTGCTTTTTCTCCAGCTTTGCTTTCCCTCAGTTCTCACAGTCAAGAAAGAGGCAGTTCACAGTTTTCTCTTCCCTGATTTTCTTCTGTTTGTTGGTGTGGTTTTTTTTTTTTTTATGAAAGCCCGCAGTATGTAATGAAGGATTGCTGCCAGGAGCACACTGCAAAATGTCTGTGTGACGATTATGTGAGAGGTTCACACAGTCTTTCACGTTCCACAGTATAGAAGGGAGCCTTTGGGGCACCTCAAAAAGTTTTAAAACACTTGATTTCATTCAGGGAAGAATCAAAGAGTTTCACTAGAAGAAATTGTCTTTGCACATATAAAAAAAATGAAGGTTTCTAAAGGGATCTTTTAGTTAGATGACAGAAAACCTGCATTTTGAAATACCGCAGGGGTTCTTTTAATAAGTCACTGAAAAGTTCCATTTGACAAGTCAAACCTTGAATTTTTTTTTCCTACTTATTATAGCCAAGGAGGTGCTAACCTAATACAATGGGCAAAGGAGTGTCATCACAATACAATAGACCAGACAGAGTTAGTACAATGCTGGGCAATAAGGGATCTCACTATAATGAGTGAGAGAAGCAGTGTCTGCAGCATAAGAAGGATGCTTCAGAAAAGAGAAAAGAAATGTGTTTGGTTTGTTACTGGTCATTTCATAGCTGCAATTGTAACCCAGTGCAATGACCTCTAGATGCTTAAGAGTCTTCTTTAAAAAGCAGGATGATGATTTCAAAGGTTCACAGGCCAAAAGAAATCATTATGGTACCTAAACTGGAGGCCTCAATAACACAGGCTATAGATTTTTGCACAGTTTTGCCTCTATCTACCCTGATAATTCAGAGTTACATCAATGGGGTAAGGCTGAGGCTCTACATTGCTCACATATATATATAAGCTCTATATTGGTCACATTGATGCTTTGAGAGCTACAGAAGTGTTTAGAGGATGAGTTTTCTCTTGACTTCCATTTAATTACATTTGTTAAAAATTTGCATAAATTAAGTCTGAAATCCCTGCTTTTTTTGGTATATATTTCCATAATTATTTATTTAATTCCATTTATTATATTATTGGCCCTCAAATTACTTTATTCCATTTATACTTACTCTCAAATGTCAGGGCTCACTAGTTCCACCTCAGGATAATCCTATAGAAAGTATGAAGGGTGTTTGGCTAGAAGAACATTCCCACCCACCACATCATTCTAAAGCACAACATGGGCAAAGGATGCTCACAGGAAATCCATACAATATGCTCTATGTAAATCTCCCCAGGTTTTCAGCAAACTACACTCTGCAAATTTATGTGACCTACTTTTGCAGATTGCTCAACACATAATAGTACCCTTGCTGTCAGTCAAATGGCAACTGCAAATATAATATATGCCCTTGATATGGGAAAAAGAGAACGATGGATAACTTGAATAAAACCTGGGCAAGGTGTGGAAGAGAATGGCACAGGTATGAGTTCAAATTTACAGCACAGCTATAGGAATGCTTGGCTGGGGAAAAAGTGCTGCTCATTCACTTCAGAGCAGAACGAAATATGTGGGGTAGAATGGTGACATTAAGCATAATTGTAGTATACAGAGGTGCAATTTGGATCGCTTAGATATACATATGACAGGCATCTGAAAGTCCAAGTAGCACCTTTCCTGATCACCCAGAAGCTCCACTAAAAAGCTTCGTACAAAACAGGGACATGCTTGAAAATACCTGTCAGCAATCATAATGTACAATATACTAACTTTTCTGATGTAGATTTGAAGAGGTGACAAAGTATGTTGGAGTTACTTGGTGCAGTACACTTTAAGGAGTGCACTTCTGGATCTGATTTTTTAAACATTTTTAATAGCTTAGTACTGATGAAAAATGGCTCTCTTTTTTACAGCACAGAAAAGCTGTAGTGGTATATAAATTTTAATTCAAACATGGTAAAACACTGCAAAGTTACAAAATGAATGAATACACTAGAATGAAACCACCTTGGCTTCAGGAAGGCCCAATTTACAGCTACTAAGAAAAAGAAACTGTGAAATATTTCTGAGTTCCGAGTACTAAATGACCTGCAGGAGTCTTAAAACTTAGTTTTGTGGTTGAGACAGTGGGTTAAGCCTGAGAAGAACTGGTTTCAATTTATGGATCCATGCTGGTCTTGGAGCAAATCACACTTAATACAAATTGTGGATAGTATGTCATGCCTGTTGGACTATAAATGTTTCAAGGAAGGGAAAACCTCTCACTAGGTGAAGCCTCAGCATCTGCCTCAAAGAAATATCTGTCTTGACTGAAAGGCTGAGGTATTTCTGTATTAGAAATACTGATCAATAACAAAAACAAATATTGCTGTCTTTTCCCAGCCTCCCCTGGCTGCTGGAGCTTATCTCGGATGTGAGATTGGGTACACAGATTTTCTCCTGCACTTAGCTTTGTTGTGATGCTGGAGGCAGACAGCTCCTGATTGCTGATCAAGATCAAGAAGGCTGGCAAAGAAGAAAATGAACCAGAGATGTGAGGGAAAACAGAAAGAAGGAGGAGCTGATGGAAGAAAATGAGCTGGGGAAGATATTCTGGTCTGCAGATGGTGAAGGGCTTATCCCAAGCGATTTCCACTTCACCATCTAGCACTAGTTAGAAGAGAAAGTTCTCAGGGAACTAGAATGTGTTGTTTTCACCTCCAAAATAACCCAAATATAGGGCTAATGATTAAGGGGAAAAAACCTGATTATGTAGTCAAGTATCCAGAGTTCAGAAAGCAAGTAGAAAGCATAAGAAACAGCAAGGATGAGAGCTCTAAGTCTCTTTTTTCTAGCCAGTACTCAGTGAAAAAATTAACCCTTGCTCTGAATTCCTTTCACCTTGTTCCTGTGTTTGATTCTTCATGCAGTCCTCACCATCCTACTTCTCACATCCTTTCCTTTCAATAGTGCTGTGCCTTGCTTCTGGGCCATAAGCTGGCACGTGGGATGAGGGCTAATGGCTTCAGTGGACATATCTGCTTTTTGTTCTGAAGGGAGGTGGCCTAGGTTAGAAAAGGAACTGCCCCCTCTCTGTCAGTGTTCTACTCTCACTTCTCTGAGGGACATTTGGGGTATAATGTGGTGGGAAGACGTGTTACAGATGGATAAAACATGGTGAGAAGTTGGTTTTATCTGCCTCAAATTAGACATGGAGACAGAAAGGACAGCAGTTTCTGGACATTAGGAGTAAGGTTTACTTGGCAGGGGGTTTGAAACTCGGTCACATATTTTTTGTTTAACAGCTTACAAGATAGTGTATTGTAAGATTGAGTGAGTGTTTATGATCTGTGTTGGAAAAGGACTACGGGATGAAAGTTGCTGCTGAATGTTTTCAACTTATGCCTGAAAAGCTGGCAAGGATGAAGGAGGCACTATTTAGTTTGGCCCTTAACCCTGGAGAACCGGACACTGACCACTTTACATCTGCTCTGTGGCTCCTCCTGGGGCGGAAGAGAAGTCGCTGCCATTTCACAGCAGGAATTTAACACACAGTAATTATTTCACTCTGATGTTTTTGGAGGAGGACAGCAACTTCCTTAGGTTTATACAGGCACATGCATTTATTGCTAAGGGAGTGGAGCTTTCCATTAAGTGCCTCTCAACTCAAATAGCTCTGATTGTTCTGTCTTAAAGATGTGGTGTGTGCTTTCTTTTGTGAAAGCCTGTAGGAAAAGACCCACACTACCAAAGACAACTTTTCTTGCTTCTTATCCTTTAAAGGTTTGCAAAATGTTCTTATTTAAAAACAGTTATCTTTATGTAGTAGCTGGATCTTTTCATAAGCTAATAGTTGTAAAGCACTGTCTACTTTGCTTAATGATACTACTTTCCCAATATAAAACAGGGCTAATGGGTGTCAAATGTGAAAGTAATATTCCTGCAATTTATCACTTAAGCCTTCTTTCACGCTTTTGGGGTGAATAGTTGTATTTTTAAGGGGAAGTTGATTGCCTTGAGTGAATTCTTTTATTCTTCTACATTAACAATTCATGAATGAAGCCAATAGCTGCAACACAATCTTCGGTTGCTTGTCCCACCAATAACCTCAGCTGTATCCTGGAGGGTAAACTCACACTGCATCCATCAACTGTCTCGGTGATCTGTAGCACAACCATGTGAACTGTGGCTTACACTGTGTTCTTGTTTGCTCCCTTGACTTCTGGCAGTGGGGAACTCCACAAAAATGAATGAACTGTTACAAAGTTTTCTGCTGTGCTGTACTTTACCCGATCGGAAAGTTACGTTGTTAGAAAGAATATAGACACTTACTCTGAGGTTCAGAACCAAATGCCAAAGGTCAAATGATCCTTGAGCACCTTTCTTCTCTTCTCTGCTCCTCTCTCAGTCACTGTTAAGCATTGGGCCAGTCCAGTTAAAGAGATTCTGGGACATGAAAGAGATCTCAGTGAGGGGACATTTTGGACCACTTAATTTTTAAAATAACCCACCCCCAACCCAGCACTATAAAACTGAACTGAGAAAGGCAAAGAGGCCAGCACTTTAAGGATACACTAAGATTGCACCTGCAAATGAGTTCATTCACTTCTTTCCATGAGCAAACCCAGTGCTTCCATTCCCAGATGAGAAATAAACGCACAACATTGAGCAGGCAGACATCCAAATGCCCAAAATAGCACTTCATACAGCAAAAAAAAAAAATATTAATACTGCTGGTTTACACACCCCCCCCCCAAAAAAAAAAAAAAAAAAAACAAAACAGTTTCATTGTTTTGATGGCAAATAAGTAGATCCCCCTTTGCCATTGAAACTGTATTTAAGAGTAGCTGCTGTGGCTTCAGTTCTTTTGACCTCAATGGCACAGAGGAGATACAATCTGCAAACAAATAATCTTTCGTAAGATAACAAGCAGAATATCTGAAAATACAAATCTGAAATGACTTCTTACAAATGATCTTAGAAGAAGAGGAACAGGTACCAGTAAAGAAAAAAAATAAAAAATGAAAGAGGTAGAGAAAGGAATGAAAGATGTGCAGGTTGTATGAATAAAATGCTAAGAAAAGTCCTGTGGAAAATAATTGATTTTTCTGATTCACCACTGACATTTCTTAGAAGTTCCTGAGGAATTTCATGTCCATCTGAACCTAATTCTCTTTTCCTGGACTTATACACAATTTAAACAAATATTAAACAAATAAAAGTGTTGAATTTTATCTGAATTATTTTTTTAACTTTGATTTGAGGTATTTCCTCAAAGAAAAGACATTAAAAATTAAAATAAGAAGCACTTGAAAATAAAAGGATTGACTAATAGGGACTTAAGCATCACAACTAAAATTGAAGAAAGAGGAGAACAAGTAATGATGGCACCTTTCACAAAACAGAGCAGGAACAAGGTCTGAGATGTGGAAAATTTAGGCTTAGATTTCACCTCTCCCAAAGCTGCAGTGCAGACATTAATCTATTTCTCCTTTCCTATCCTCACATAATTTATTCAGACAAACATTCAATAAGGGTTTGTTCACATGTTCCCTTTTCAACACGTTACAAAACAATGTCTGTAGACCCCAGCTGAGATCAGGGTCCCACGTACACCAGAGAGCATCAGTGAGATGACCTCACTGCACACGGTGGAGAGAGAAGATCTGCATCCTGTGGCCATACACAGAAAGACTAAAGGTTTCTTGTTTGTCCAAAGCAATCCCTGGAAAGCGGGGTCAGAAATCCCAAGCCTTGGTTCAGTGGCTTTTCTGAAAACCATTCCATAAGAAACACCACAAAGACTCTCTGTGATGTCCCTCCGCCCCTCTGCTCCTGCAGCCGGTTGTGCTGAGACCCTGGGAAAGCTCTGACCAGATAACCTTGATTGACAAAACATTTTACATGGACAAGGGCAAGGTAAACTTCCCTGGACTAGTCTGCAGTGTCATAAATGTTTGCAGAATTGACTGTTCCCTCCAGAGGCAGCCCCGTGGCTCGCTGTCCTTGCTGCATACAAATGAAGTCACTGCTCAGCACAGCCCAGTGCCTGTGCTGGGGGGTGACCTCCTGCTTGGTGACATCCATCAGTGAAATGCTCCGTGGTAGGGGCTGTCTGAAAATCATCTGGGATGTGAATTTTTACTCTGATTTCACTAAACCCCAATCGATAAGGGCACGTAGCTTTGGTGTTCTCATATACCTGCTCCCTGAATAAAGCAAATGAAATATTTGTGCAGACTTCGGGGATTTTTTTTTTTTTTAAAGGCCTGACCAGGAATTGGAACGTGCCAGGAGCTCTAAGGAGGGGGCTGCTGACAAGCATCATTGCCTGCACAGGAACTGCAAAGTCCTCCCTTCTGGGCAGAGGAAAAGGAAAATCAACTGAAATATGAATAAGCACTTAGAAAAAAAATCTTGAAAGATTAATTTGGCATAAGTCAGTGTTGCACTCTGATGCTGGACCCTAATGAGCGTGTAATTCTGATTAAAATAAAGAAACATTATAGACAGCTGTTCAAATATAAGCATATATCCCAGCTATATCTATATTTGCATAGGAATTTGTGAAAAAAAGTTCTCTGGGTACGATAATTATAAGTATTTTATGGAGGAATTTTGGTTTTTCCTTTAAAAAGCAAAACCATAAACCAGTCTGATTATGTTTTAATTATGGAAAGATTAGGTATGGAGTAGAAACAATGGCTCACTTTGTAATCTAATAAGAAAACTGGGACAAATCAAAGGAAAGTGCAAGTAGCAGTTTCAAAGCAAAAGGAGATTCCCCTGTATTCAATGTGTCATTAAGCACAATGTGCCCTGGCTACTGAAAAATTTCTGTGACTAATTGAAAAACTACTGAAAGAAATTGCCACTGAGGCTGATACAGAGCTATCCCACTTGGATCTAAAAAAGATCAAGTGCCCCTGGTGGCAACACTGAGAAAATACAATAAATGCTTATTATTGTCTGAAGTTCATTCTTAGGTATTGTCTTTCAGTTACAGACAGGATGTGTGGCTTTGTAAGAATAGCAGTGCCAGAGTGAGACAGGGGGGTTATTATTCCTAAATGTTACATTATTGTTCTTAAAACATTCTTCTGCTAAAAAACGCAGCAAGATAAAAACAATGGTAGTATACTCAGGAGAAAAAACAATGGCTTTAGAAAGAAAACAACTCTGGGAAATGGAGAGGAGGTTTTGTAAAAGAGCTCTTGTTTTGCTTTGCAAGGGATTACGTGGAACTGAAGACATGAAATGTCCAAGAGCAGAGACAAGAGCACTTAATGAGCTATTCAGATGTTTGGTAAATAGATACATGTCTTATGTCAGGGAGAAATGATAGTAACTTTCCTTGCTCCGAGTTTTTGATTCTATTAAGGGTTTGGGTAAAAAATAAACATATCTGCTCATATTTATTATTGTTCTATTGAGAGAAAGACATTTGACTTAGACAGTCAGACTTTCCAGCTACAGAAGTTACATGCTAGTCTTTGGTGTTCAATAAGTTTGTTAACCTGTCTCAAGCATTAAAATTGGTTGGTTCCCTGTCTAAACATCCTTCATCTTCTCTCCAGTTCTCTTACCTTTTGCTCCTGTTTTACTCCCTAACTCCTTTTCCAGCTGTCCACAATTATAAAAGTAAATGATTTCAATATGATGCAAAAGAGTAAACAAACCCTTACCCTGCAATTGTTCTAGGCACTGTGAAAGAACAAATAATCATTTTGACAGGTAGACAGGAGACAGGTCAAAGTGATCTGCTGAAAATCTACCTTCAAGGAAGGTTGGCAATGCAAAGCTTCTTTCTCTTTTCTTCTACCTTTGTTTTCTTTCCTTCCCTCTCCCCCTCTGAAATTTCAGGGTGACCCCACAGCCTTTACAGATATTGAGCTAAAAGAGTCAGTGACTTTGTTCACAGCAAATCACTTCTAAGGTAGATACTGCAGAAATATGTGATCTTTTCTGTATTTTTTCAAGTAGTAGTATGAGATCCCTTTGCTTTTGCATAATGATATAAAGAGCCATTGCCATTTAATTAAAATATTACAATAAAATACACTCTGAACAGTAACTACTTAGAGATATGACAGTTAGAAACTTTATTCCAATAGGAAAAGTCTGGACAGTGGAATGAGAGTAGTTCAGTTCACCAACTTTTGCTTTCTACCTCTCAATATTACAAGGAGAGATCCCATCCAGTTAAGACAAGGTACACGTTTGAAATTATAATTCAGAGCCCTAAAGTATTGAGCTTGAAAAAACATGCAAGTACTGCAAAGTATTTATAGAGAAATCTAAATATATTACATATATATCTATCTCTATATGAATAATATATTTTAAACTTCTTTTTAAGGACCTCCTCTCTCTTTTTCTGGAAATTCATTAACGTTCTCAAGCTTTGGCCCTCCCCCATGATATGAAGATTAGGCTTTTCTCCCCTCTAATGGTAGCTGGCACCAATCATCACTTTCCAGCTCCTGCCCTCTTTTAGCTGGTATGTGGACAGGCGGGACAAAGGGCACTTGGGACACCTGTCCTGGCACTCAGGGCCTCGTGTGATTCCTGGGGATTGCAGTGGGAGCTGGGGCAGGGAGAAGGCAGGGCCTGGGAGCAGGGTAGTGGCTGGAAGTCCTGGTGCCCCTCTGAGCAGGGCTGCCACGTGGGGAGTGGAGGTGTCAGGGTGCACTGATGGCCCAGCACTGGTCACAGGCTTGGACTGTGTCTGTGTGTGCAGGGAGGTGGATTCCAGGAGGCACCACCAACCCACATCACAGACCTTTGTATTCTGGTAGCTCTCAACTACACATTTGCTCTTGTTATTACTTCTCATGCTGGCAGGCTTAAACTACCAAGGGTAATTCTGGGACAAGCTACAATTACAATTTCTTTATGTTGTGGAGACATGACCTTTGACTATTTGATTGCAACTGGCTCTGGATCAGGGCCTGTAGCCAAAGCTTTGTCGCTGGCATAACATGTAACACTCTCTGCAGAGCCTCCAAGTATAAGCCATCACTTCTCTGATCTAAAATACACATAAGTGCAATGAGCTGTGAGATCCTCCAGTGTTTCACAGCATATAGAAGAGATTTATTATCAAAGATTTTCTGTTTGCAGATAGAGGATTATATAGAAGGCCAAATTTTTAGCTTCCATGAAGTGGTGAAGTGTAGTGTGGAAGAAGGGGTGAACTCTGCATGGACATGGGGACATACCTTTTCCATGTGCTCCCTGGTAGTTCTAAGAGGATAGATCTCTGAAGGAGCTGGAAAAACCTGACACAATGGCTGTGGGTTTACAGTCCAGTTTTGGTTAAAACATGACTGCTAGAAGAGGTGATATGGCCATTCCACATTCTGTTGCTAGAAAAATTTGGGTCATGCCTTTTACATACAGAGTGAGGACAAATTCTTATTTGTAATCCATACATACAACAGTGTTGCAGTTCTGAGTTCATGGAAGAATTGTGGTTAAGAGTAGTTCAGCAATCAGAGTGCTTCAGGGGGTATGTCAGCATCTCAGCTCCAGGCACAAGATGGGGCTGTCTGGATCACTGAGACTCTGCCCTGAGCTCTTCTGTGCTGTGTAAGCCAGGGACCAGCCTGCTGCAGTGGGCCTGTGAGAGGAGCACTGCAGCCACCAGTGCACTGAATAACATCGAAGCTATCAGCATCAAAAAACAACCCCAAAAACCTCTCTCAAAAGCAGGTTGCCTTGTCAACCTCCACACAATCCAGTTTGTCTGTCACACGTGCTTTGTGAAAACATCAACCTATTAAACTCAACAGAGTCAACTTCCCACTTACTAAAAAGGGAACAGAACACAGTGAATATATTTTGGTCATGCACGGTACAGTATTTCTTCCCCACTACAGTTATGCTACAAATGCACTTTATGTGAGTAGATCTCGTTAGACAAGCAGGCGTTTGCAAAACATTACAAATGCAGCAGAGTATAATGAGTACACTTCCAGAGAGGATATTCTAGTACCCTCCAGGCCTTGATTGGGCAGCTTGTTTAAACATCAGGTTAAATCCTTTTTAAATGGAGTGCCTTATAGAAGTTTTGCAGTAGTGCACTTAATGACTGCAAAAAAACCTGTCAGGAAAGAGAGCGAAGTCAGTTCTCATTTTCTTCCCCTTTTTCAGCTAACCACTCTAACAAACCTAATTCCCGATTTTTTTTTTCACACACATGAGTTCTGTGTGGACTTAAGAGGCAAATACGTGTTTCCTTCTCCCTCTCACACAGCAAGCATCCCCGCGGTGCTACCCCACCTCCACCGCCTTGGGCAGCCTCTTGTGCCTCCAGACCCAAATCTTATGCCCCCTCCGCCTGGGGATGGGTTTCCCCCAGGCCGCTCAGTGCCCAGCGTTTTCCAGCTGTGCCCAGCGGTTTCCAGCTGCGGCATTCCCGGCAGGTGGCACTCGGGCTCCGCGCCTCCCGGCAGGTGGCACTCGGGCTCCGCGCCTCGGGGCCTCTGCGATCGCGCCCTGCAGCGCCGGGACGGGGCAGAGAGGCTGAAATCCTGGGCTTAAATCGCCCTCAGCAGCATCAGCATCTCTGCCTCGAGAGCTCGGCGGGGGGAGGTCCCAGCCCCAGGGCCGGCAGCACCCTTCCTACAGCCAGGGGAGGCTCGTGGCTCAGCACACATCGCTGCAAACCCTCGTGGAAGCAGAATTTAAAGCACGCTTATATCCTCAGGGGATTCTCTACATCCGAGGAGGATATATATATATATTTATCTATATATATATATATGCAATCTGTAACTCCTACTAGTGCTAACGGGAGTTATGTGTGTAAATCCCCAAATTCCAGCGTACAAAGATGAGAGTGTCCCCATAAGGGTCTGAATTATGCATTTGAATTAAACCCGACTGCTGGGAAACTCATAATGCTGCGGCACTTGTTATAGATTTATACTTACTAGGACTAAGTTTCACCTGAAACAACAGAGCCTGAAGTGTTATTTGTTCCAGCACATTATTTTGTTAGATGTGATAATCAGTTCACAGCAGGGCTGTGAGAGGCTACTCAGCTTGTTGACAATTCTGGGTTCCATCCAGCTTCAAGCAGCTACTGAAACATCTCCAAAGGTCACAGAGGGGACTCCAAAACCCAGCTCTGCAGTAAGACGTGGCCAGGGCATGTCTGACTGTCCCAGTCAACAGGACAACCCTTTCCCAGGGGCAGAGTTGCCTGTTCTGCCAAGTGCTCTCCCAGGCCAAAGCAAAGAATACAGGTGAGACTCAGCAGAGGTGCTGATGTTTCCAACTCTATGTATTTTGCCAGGTGGATGAGATTTTTTTCTTATGAGCTAAATGCCTAAAAACCAGTCTGAGATGGAGGACAAGCTGCAAATCAGTTCTCCTTGACTTACTGGGCTCCTCTGTAGTTTATTTCAGGAATTATGTGACCTAAGGGTATAACTTCCATTAGCATCACCTTTGAATGGGGAAGATGCCTTTCACAGGAGCTTTTGTCCCACATTTATTGTCTCAACCTCAGATCAGATTTAATCCCAGGGTATCTCTTCTCTCAAGGCTGCATGTTTTCCCTCGTGTCTGGAAGGAAGGAAACGCTGTCCTGACCCTCATGTGCCAGCAGCTGGATTTGGTGAGCAGCCACAGTGCTGCAGGAGAGATGCCATGGGGCTGGGGGGTTCCTAATGGGGAAACACATCCAAAGAAGCCACATCTATGGCTTCAGCCTGCCCTAGGTTACCTTCATCACCCTATTATATGGCCCAGCAGCCAAGGGGATGAAAGCATAGAGGACAGCTGTGGAGGACCTGAGGCAGCAGTGCACTCATGGCAGGGAGAGGTCCCCTTTCGAGCTTACATGCCATAGGGATGCAATGCTGCTGGGTCCCAGTAGGAGCTTCAGGACCACTGTGTACAGAGACTGCCACAACCATGGTTGGAAACAACTGCCAAACAGCCCCTTGCCCCCTCCAGTTCTGTCATATTTCCTCCTCCTTCCTGTCTCTTTTTGTATCAGTGCTCAGGCTCTTCATTCCTCTGAGCTACCCCACAGGAGAGCAGCCTTGTGTGCCCTTTAATCCTGCACAGTCCCAAGGTCAGGCTGAAGCAGAGCAGCACGTAATGCCACCCTAGATTTAAATACCAATCACAGAAACCAGGAGTTGCTTTATTCTGAACGAACCCTTAATCTATTAAGTCATTTGGAACAGTGAAGTTAATTATTTTTAAACTCCACTCTCCTACCTTAAGCCTGGGTGTGACTCCAACAAATTCACTTTCAAATCCCATAATGGAATAGAAGTATTGCCTGTCCTCATTAAAAACACCACAAAAGCCACAGCAGCAGCTCTGTGTTCCTTGTGATGATTTGTTTTACTGATAGATCAAACGGCCTGTTGACAATGGTTGACTGCATCCAACAGCCTCTTCTAATAAGATAAAGTTGTACATCTTATTGACTACAAGGCAAATTGGGTTTTTGTCCCTTTAAATTTTTTATTGGCTAAAAAAATGGAGGACTTAGGCCTTTGAAATTCCAGCTTGCCATGACATTACGATGAATTATAATCCTAACCCACTTGTGCTTCCTCAAAGGCTTGACCCATTTGACTGCCTTGCAAGCATGTTATAAAATGCCCTGCACTTACATACATATTTTCAGGAGCTTTTTATTCAAGAACTGTAGCAGACTGAGGAAAGAGGCTGAATGGGCAAGGGATCTTGAGATCCTGGAATTTTGAGGGTCTTGCAATATTTTTTCTCAAGCTCCAAGCTCAGAGCAGACATTTTCAGATAAGGTTCTTAGTTTTTCATTACACAGGAGGTGAAATTTTTAATCCTTTCTGGCTCTGAAGATCTATGTTCCTGAACATCCTGGGGATGGAGCTCACATTGCTGAAACAAAACTAATCCTTTCTACATTAATATTTAGGGTCAGATCTTACAGAAGCTCAAGGCAAATCAAGGAGGTTTTTAAAGGCCAACCACCAAAATCAGGACCCCCAAATCTGCTGTCAGCATCTTTCTTGCAAACCCAAATGTCTCCCTGACTGAACCCAGGCTGTGCAGGCATCTCCAGCTCTGCCTGTGCCTTTGCACATGGGGATCTGTGGCGAGGCAGTGCCTGAGGAGCTCTCAAGTCCTTTGCCTGGCACTGTTTGAAGGGGGAGGCCAGGGAACACCTACAAAAGAGAAAGGGAGAGAGAAGAATTTCTTGTCCCTTCCCTGACACATCTTTGTGGGTAAGAAAGCTGGAGCACCTGACTCTGTCAGTAAAGCTGAACAGTTGAGACAGCAGCAAGAAGGAGCCCTGACTTCTGGTCTCTGGTCTCAGGGCTATTTTTGTCCTGTCACTCTTCCTGCTCTTTTCCTGCTCACCCATAGCTGTGACAAATGGGGGTGGGGGGAAGTTTTGGAAGGAGCTGCCAGAGCACAGGCTTCCACCTACTGCCTCAGTGCATTTCCAAAGGGAGAGACATTTGGGCCCCTCTTGGCCCCACAATTTTTTGCTTCATCAGCTGAGATTTGTCAGGAAAACATATCCCAACTGTGCTGAGTACCAGCTCGTGGGCTGGTGTCTGGCAATCACTCCCAGGAAGTAAGAAGTGTAGCTTTGAACCCTTACAGCAGCTGGAGCATGTCCAGCTCCCTGGACCCACTGCTCCTGGCTACAAGGCACTTCAGAATGAGTGGATCAGTGTCACCATTGCTGTTGGCTATGAATTAGAAGTGTAAAAAACAACCCTTGCTCTGTTATGAAGCAACTGGATGTAGGTTATATCTCCCAGAAATGCTGGATCCAGCACATGTGATCTTCCTAGCATTCACATCTGCATGGAGAGCTCAGAGTGTCCCTGTGCTCCTCCATTTCCTATGTAGGTTGTGTAAATGAGAAAATAATACAAAATATCAGATAGCACGCCACCCTGAAGACATTGCTCTGGACTGAGCATTTTATCCATGTGACCCCTTGCACATTCTCCTCCTCAATCTCTTTGAGTAAGGAGGAACACACACACACACACACACACACACACAGTCCAAAGAGGTGACACGGGAAGCCCTGGATTGGAAACTCAGTTTCCAGTTGCTTTAGGGTGGGCAATTAATGAGCTGCTGCCCAGAAAGGGATGAGGCACCACAACCCAGGGCTGTTTGCCCAGGACAACTGTGGGACTTCGACCTCAGATGAGCCTCTGGCCCCACATGAGGACCAGCCCCCAGCTCTGCACATCTGCTCTGTCAGTGTGGAAACTGGACCTGAAACCCAGCTCTTCAAAGTGGCAATATTTCCATGAATGGTGACCAACTGATGACACCCACAGCTTGGCACTCCTACACCTTATTTTATTTTAAGGTTAGCATCTGAAGCAGTTCAGTAACTCCACCATAGATTTGAGTGGGAGTGTTTGAGCTTAGGAGACTGGTTTGAAAATGTTGACTCAAGTGCATGGGTTATTCCCAGGTAACATCCACTGAGTCACACAGAGGATCAGTTAAAAGCAGCTTGCAGTGCAACAGCTCATGCTATCTTAGTCCTACAGGGATTGAAAGTCCTTTGGTTTCCTGTTTGTTGATCGGGTGCTTTCTCCAGTGCTCAAGTCAGTCAAAGGAAGAAAAAAATTAACAGAGCTTCATAGAAATATTGCATTCTTTCCTAGAGTGGAGGCAAAACAAACAGAAGTTTAAAGTAAGCAATCTCTACCAGCGGATCTTTTCCCCTTTTATTGCATGAATTACAATGCCCTTCAGCCAGCAGAAGGCAGAGAAAGTTCTGCCAGGAAAAAGAGTTATTTGAAAAAGTTTACTTTAAACTTTTGTTTGCTTTGCTGCATGCACACACACACACACACACAAAGAAAAAATAAAAAAGAATAGAGACTCTTTCTTCTTCCACTTCAGTGCTAGGCAGAAAGAAAATGGATTTCTCTTTATCGACTGGTATGTGGTTGGCAGAAGTAAAGGCAAGTTTCCTCATGGTCATGCCTCTGTGCTCAACCATGGCCTGGAAGAACACTGTGAGAAGTAAAGCAGGACTGTCCTGTTCACCAAGGACATGCAGAGCAGTGTAAAAGAACAGCTACGAATATCTCTTATCATTCCACTGAGATAAACAAGCATAAAGCTACCAGAGTCAAACAGCAGAATTTTATTCTAATATAATTCTTCAATGAAACTTTTCCTTCTAAATCTCTGTCCCTTTTGTAATGATGACAAAAATTACACAGTCTCTTTTCATTCTCACACTTGCAAATCTGGAATAACAGGAAAAGAGCTAAAAAAGCTCTTTGTTGGCCAGGACAAAATTCTGACTAAAAAGTTATATATTCTCAAGACAAAACTCATCACCTATTGTGAAAAATGTTCCCATTTCTGACTGGTTCTAATGTTTTCACTTGAAACAGGCTCCTTGATCAGAAGTTAATAAAAGTGTGTTGTGAAATATGCAGAGCATTTTATAAAATGTATAAGAAAAACAGGGTGGTTTCCTGAAGACTTTATAATAGACAGAATAAGAAAAAGAGACAAAGGAAGATAAAAAGAGATTTGTAGTAATGTATAAGCAGGGGGGATAAAGCTGAATAGCAG
This sequence comes from Manacus vitellinus, assembly GCF_001715985.3. Taxonomy (NCBI): domain Eukaryota; kingdom Metazoa; phylum Chordata; class Aves; order Passeriformes; family Pipridae; genus Manacus; species Manacus vitellinus. The sequence continues at coordinate 2,033,407 of NW_021940737.1, read as the reverse complement.
TTGGATTAGTGCAGCATGAGTTTGTTTTTAAAGTACATCCCTTTTCTGCACTTCCACCCTCTCCTGTTTGCCCCACAACCCTGACCTTGCTCCTCCCCGTTTCAAAAGAGCCGCCCCTTCTTATTTCCCTCCTGACCTGCATTCCTCACTGATGGCTGGAACGGGGCGATAAAGGCACCAGCAAACCCGGCTTGCCCGAGATCAGAAGATACGGAGGGTGATGTTAGCAAATTAACTGATTGGTATAAAACAAAAGGGGGGGGAAAAAAAAGTTGTCAGGAAGCCGAGAACTTTTGAACCCGTTTAAACAAATAAGTGGCAGAGGAGCAGCCTTATCTGTGACAGGAACAGCGCCTGCAAGAGCCAAGCCAGAGCTTGGAAGCTACGATCAGATGCAGCCTCTGAGAACAGCCCCTGGTAGGGGAACAGAGCTGCTTAAGAAAGAGGAGTTCCTGCCTTGCAAAAGGCAGGACACGATGGGATGCTCCCTGCTGCTGTTTCTGCCCCTCACAGACATGATCTCCACACCCTCCAGCCTGCAACACCTGTAAGGAGACAACAAAGTCTCTCTGTGCACTCTCTTTGTGATTACATGTCCAAGGGCCCTGTGCTGGTAAAGAAAGGATGCTGTACTGCAAATAATTGCAGTAAGGCTTTGAGACACACACAGGCTCATTTATTTAGTACTACTAACTGGCTTTCCTGCTTCTCCACCAACACTAAGAGGGTTAATGCCTTCCTCCTGGGCTGGCCTCCAGAGATACTGCCCTCTGTGGCTCCAGATGGCTTTCAGAAATCTCCAAAGTTTTGCTGCCCTCATCGGTGACAGATGTGGGAGTTACAGTTGAAATTTGGGGTCCCTAAAGTAAAGCATAAAGAAGTCCCAGGAACGCCCAGAAGCACTCCCAACTGTGCCAGTGGTACAGATCACGGGAAACACGCTCTCACATAGAGCTGAACATGAGGCTTTATTACCAACCACGTCACTTCCCTTCTCCCCCACCACTTTATCTCAGAATTCCAGTGCAGCCTTCCCTTGGAGCCCCCTGCTTGGCTTTTGCTGCTCCCCCAGAGCCCCTCAGCCTGGCACCTCACTGCAGTGGGCACACTGCTTACAGGCCTGGCAGCACCGTCTCCTGAGCTGCATCCCACATGGCACCACCATCCCGAGGGCATAGCCTGCCTCAGCCAGAGCCACAGGCTAATTCTGCCCTGGAATCAGCCCTGTTATTCCAGCACATTTATTTCAGCTGACACCTAAAGTAACCTGAACCAGAACACATCTCAATCACTGCTTTTGTCATGACAGTTGGACACAATTTTTCATCACCTCCGTGCTTGAGAGCTACCTCCAGAGCATGCCTTTGTTCCAAGTTCTGTTCCTCTTTTCCTGATGTAGAAAGAGGAGATCTGTGAGGTGGCTGCAGCCCTGGAGAGGACATTTGCTTTGTTAGGCAGGCTGGAAAACTCACAAGCAGAACCTGACAAGCAAAGCCTCTGAGGTCAGCTGGCACTGGCACCACACAGGGCTTGGAGAACAGATTATTGCTTCATTGTCATTACATACAGCCCTTGACCAGCAGCTCTTGTGCACAGAACTGACATTTGTACCATCCTCCATTAGTATTGCTTCAATTTTGATCTGGGGAGGAGGCCTAAAGTAGCCATGAAACATGGGATCATTTCTGAATGGGCTTGGAGTAGATGGCACATAGTAGGGAGAATCTAACTTTTTGCTCATTCAGTTTGTTAAATAACACTGACTCCTTGAAAGGATGGCTTACTTTAAAGCATGGGTTTATGTAGCTGTTGTACACTACCTATGACCACAGAGCACATTTCTGCTCATCCTTCTCTGCACAGACACACAACACGCACAGAGAAAATATCTCAGAAATGGATGCAGGCTGAGGTTGTCAGATCCAGAAGGATGCTATTCATTTGTAGCTCACAGCCCATGTATTCCATGCACACAATCTTTCTGAAGAAAACAATAATTTTAAAGGAGGAAAAAACCCCAACCAAACAAGGACAAAACCTGACTAAACAAGACCATTCAAGCCATGCAACAGTAAAAGCAGATCTCACAGGCTCACGTGGTTTCATGAAAGCTGTGCCCAGCCACAGGGTCTTTCCCTTTTTCTCTCTTTATCCTGCTATTCCTGCAAGATTATACTGATTCACTAATCTGTTATGCTTTTAGTCTAGAAATGTTGCATACAAATCATTCATTAAAAAGATAACTTACAGGATATAAATGGGAGTTGCTTTAAGATTCAGTTGATTTTTTTTTCCCACTTTTGTTTACCTGCAGGGGAGACATCCTTGCAAATTTACCATTTGATGCTTCTCTCGTTTTCCCAATAATCCATAATCTATTTGTGTTTCCTCCAGACCCCAACCCTCCTCTTCTCCAGCAGCATTTCCCTTTTCTTTTGACAAATTCAGTTATTCAGGTAGGGAAACGTGTGGTTCTCTAGACAACATCACTCAACTATCTTTTTTGCCCCAGAATTTATTTTTTTTCTGTTTTTCCCTCTTTTTGAAAACTCTACATATTAGAATTAGGACACATTCATGCCTTTGTTTTTACCTTTGTATCCTTGTTGCAGCACTGATGTCCCTTACTCCAAATCCAAATGTTGTGCTCCAGTTTTCTCAGCTGTGCTGGGGGTTGGGTGGGGACTGGAAGGCAACTGCAGACAGGGTGTGGATGCACCACAGAGGGAGGGGTTTTGGGTATTTATGTCCTCATCAGGACCTGCCAGAGGACACATATTCCTGCCTCATCTATTTCCAGAGGGAGTGCAGGCACCAGGGAGTGCTTCTGAGAACAAGGAGTCAACCCCCAAAGTCTTTAAGAGTTGTGTTATAGGCACCAAAGCAGAGCTAAGCATCAGAGGGAAGATTATCCTTCACTAAGACATGAACTGTAATTTCAATGAGGATATATTTGGCTTTTATCTGCTTCAATGAGACCCACCTGCCAAGGAGGGGTACAAGCTGCCTCTCCCTTAGCTGGCATCTGCATTGCATGGGTTACAGCTGCTACTATTTTCATTTAGGGCCTAACCCCTTGACAACAGAGCACATGACTTGTGCACAGGATTTGGATGAGTCCTAGCTGGGCATTTGCAATTGGTATTCTGCAGCACTCTCACACAGGGAGGAGCACATTTTCAGTTTGAGGAGTGTGACCTGATCTTTCTAACATAAATGAGCTGCTACCCACATGGTTAAGGTGGGCATTTGTAAGTGGGGTGGAAACCCCCATATGTTAAGTGACAGAGACAAAATCAGCAATGGCTGAGGAGTGGCAAGAAAAACAATTTGAAGTTCACTTTAAAAAGAAGAAAAGGCTCATAAACACGACTGAATGAAAAACAGCCGAACGAATTCCACCACTGATAATGAGTAGGAAGCCCAGTGCTTGGGATCATGTTTATGCAAATCTGTTATTACTGCAAATTGGCATCCTAAGACCCTGATCATACAACACTTGCACATATGCTTAACTTTATGCACATGAGCAGCCTCATTAACGCCAGAGACTTAGTCGTGCATAAAACTGAGCAAATACATGAGTGTTTGTAAGACTGGGATTTAAACACAAGGGAAAGAAAACAAATTTACTGTATCATCAACAATTATTTCTGAAACCCATCAGAAGCCAAGGTGGTGCCAGAAGTCTGCATAGTGCAGAAACATTCAAAGAGAGAGAGGAGTGGGACTTTGAAAATTGCTGCCTTTAACTCAATCCATTAGACAAAATAATGGTGGGCCAGGAAAATATCCCTGCTTAGATTCAAATATAACTGATTTTACAAAATAAACTGCATTGTCTCTTAAAAACATAGTTTTAAAACTTAGTTATTGTAAAGAAGAGCTGTTTATAATCAACTTGGATTTGACTAAATTATTCAGCAGTGTCTCACAAAAGTCTTACAAAATTAATTTAAATGGTGTTAGGTTTATGTGGATTCAGAGCTGACTGCAGCATTTATATAAATAGTTACAATAAATACAAAGGCTTACATTGGAGGGAGGTGCCTATTGCACTGCAGTGAAGACTGATGGTCAGTCCTGGAGTTAATTTTAATTAGAATATTTGGCAATGCTTCAGAAAACAGAAGAGCTCCCTTATGTTAGGAAATTTGATGAAAAGATGCTTTTTCCTTGGTAATCTAACGGAGGAAACACAATAAAATTTGAGTACTTACCAGCAAGACAAGAAAAAACAAAGAGCTGTAAAACAACATCTGTAGAAGTAAAGCTTCTGCCAAATTTAAAGGGATAGTTCGGGAAAAGGAATTCTGGGAAAAGTGCAACCCCGCACTGGGGAGATGTAAAACAAGGCCTCTACAAAACATAGTTGTTATCACAAACAGAATCAGTCAAAACTGATGTTTATGTTTCATGATAATTTCTATGTGCTTTTTAAGCACTTTTTGGTTATACTTCGAAAAAAATGAGTACATTCTCAGCGGTCACTTTTACTGCTACTTTTTGGTGTGTAGGGATCTTTTTCTCATACTTTCTGTCCTTCTCACCCAGCAGCATCGCTGCTGTCAATTTAGCTGTGCAGCCGCAAAGCTGATGTAATTACTGTGCTTTGTGTTAGTCACACCTTGCAGCTCGTTTCGAAGCGGCAGCTCCGGGGCCCCTCGGGTTCTGTGCGTGGCCATGGACCCGACTCCTGGCAAAGCCTGGGTGTGCCAAGGGCTCTTGGTTCTCCACGAGGTTTGTTCGGGAGGGTTGTCATGGAGATGGAGAGCCTGGGAGCGGGGTGTGTGTGGACAGGCTGCCCACAGCCAGGGCGGCGAGGGCTGGGCTGGCAGGGAGCCAGGCAGCTCGTGAAAATGCTTCAGCACGCTGGCACTCGGAGTTTGGGTCGGGTTTAACTGGAGCACGGGTGTTTTGGTGATCAGCTGTTTGCCAGTCTGCATCCATCTTAAAGGCTAGATTTTATATAAAGATAGCACGGGGGTGGGGTGTGACTGGTGAGGGAGCATCTTCACTTCTGTAATCTCACAGCACTGAATGTACGAGCACAAAGTGAAAAGAGTAACACAAGCTGGACCAGGGTCTTGTCCAGGAGCCCTCTTCCCACCACCTCTTATCCCAAAGGAAAGAAGGTTTAAACTTTCTTCATGGGTTAAGTTTTGACTTTTTTGTCTCACCTGTATGGATTTCCAAGAAGAAGGTAGGACTGAGACCGGATGTGGCATCAGTGCCATGGTCTGGGAACCACGGCGGGGTTGGATCAAGAGTTGGACTTGATGGTCTCAGAGGGCTTTTCCAACCTGACTGATTCTATGATTCTATGATTCTGTGATTAACTGAGTGCGATTATGAACTGGCCTTTAATGAACTATCATGATAAAGACATAAAAAATGGTATTATTGGTGAGAAGAGCGATGCTGGAGGTGTAGCAGCTGGAGGAATCAGACCTGAAAATATTTTTTCATTCTGCTTAATGGCAAAATGTGCAACATTGTTTCATGTGGTTGGTCAATAAGATGCACAAGTCTGCAAATTCCTGGCTTCAGAGTACCACCATGACCTGAGTTGAAGGTCTGTGACACCTGGAGAGTGACAAAAAGCCTGAAATAAATTTGCACAGTATTTATCTTGTTTTAAATGCCTACTTGCTTCATTCCAACAGGTAAAGAGCACAGAAGATCTGTTTATCAGCACAGCTCTAGCAGCTTAAACCTCCCAAAGGATGTGATGATAATATTACAGTTTCTTCTAAATACTTCTAAAACTTCTAAACGTTTTAATTCTTTGAGGGAATACTTATTTCAGAATAAACAAGTCCTTACCTTATTTATTATATACTGAAGCCCACCTTGACATGCAACACTGAACACAAATTTCTGTTTGACTGCTTTCATGGAAACAGTTCTTCATCAAGCATTTACTTTCAGAGTGAAACCTTAACATTTTTCTTTTTATCTGTCTGATCTATCACTGATTTGTTTTTTTTTTTTTTTTAATTTTTCCTGTTGGCCCTACTGGACGTGTCACGTGCCTCTTAATACATATAATTACATTAAAAAAATGTTGAACCAGATTTTTATTTTTCAAACCAGTCAACTAGTTATTAGTTGATCTGATAAATAGATTAGATGAATTTGCTTTTGTAAAAACAGTTTGTTCAGCTGATCCTTAGCACTTGGGGTGCAAGTTTGTGTAACAAAATCATAACTCATGCCCGATTATTATTTTTCTGATTTGACATTTCACACCATAGGCTCATAGAACAATTCAGGCTGGAAGGGATCTCAGGGGGTCACCTCACCCACCTTCCTGCTCAAAGCAGGGTCAGGTGTGAGATCAGGTTGCTGAGGGCTTTGTCCAGTCTTAAAAACCTGCAAAGATTTTAACACGACCGCACAAGCTCTCTCTGGGAGATCCTTTCCAACACTTTACTGTCCTCATGGTGAAAAGGTTTCTCCTCATGTCTTGCTGAAACCTCTCTTTTTTCAGTTTATGCCCATTGTCTCTCCTCTCTCTCTTGGCTTTGGGCTCATGTAACCGAGGGGTTGTCACAAATAAACCCTTTAATTTCTTGTCAGTATGTCTGCATGCATTAGGAAGGACAATTGCAATATCCTTCAGGGTCTAAGGCAGTGAATCTAAACAAAATTCTTCTGCTCTTTATGTGCTGTATTAAAAGATGAAAACTCATCCTGTATGTAAGGAAAACAGTGTTTCAGTGACGATCTGACCCAGAGACAGGAGACCAGTTTCCCTATGAAAGATGTTCTTTCATTACAAAGACTATTGTAGCCTAAACATTTTATGATGTATTTTCTTTCCAAGGAACTTTTTTCAATCTCACTGAGCATGCTGAAGTCATTATATGGTTACTAGAGATGCTTTGTCCAGACAGTCTTACTGTAGGTTACAGTTCTGCAGGAGATTAAAAATGATGTATTAGTAGATATCCTTCTAAAAATACTCTTTTAAGTAATATGTATCTTCATCTTCCCAAACCTAGAAGAACATATACAACAGCAAAGGAAATATAGCAAATAATTGAGGGCAAATGATATATAACAATGAGAACTTTTACTGCTGTATTTATTTAAATGAATGGAAATGTCAAAATGTGAAAGCAAAGCACTTTGGTTTATTCACATATTTTACATTCAAAGGACCGGCAGATTTTTAGTTTTTCAGAAAAATAGACTCCTGTTGTGGTTTCAAAAAATTTGACAGAGACATGGAATATACTTAATGAAGCCTGTCACTGCAATGCATACAATGAAAACCTTGTGTATACGGAAAAAAAAAAAGAAAACCAAACAAAATTGACCGTTACTAAAAAAAGAGTTCCTTTTAATATAAATAAAATTCAGCGTGGTGCTTTATTTTAACAGACAACACAGCAGTGGGATTTATTAACAACTACATATTTACAGTGCCTCACTGGTAAAAACATTGGGCTTCGCCTGAGATCCCAGACACTTCCTGAGAAGGCAATGTGGGCAGGAGATTGCTGAGCACTTCACATGAACTGGGTGCTAGGAGGGTGAAATTAAAGCCTGCTTTTAAAATAAATAAGATGCCATAGGTGGAACTGTTGATGCATCATGTTCATGCTCTGATCTGCCAAAGAGCACTTCAAGTGCTCCCTCTGCTTTCAGCAGATCTGTGGATACTCCTAAGGTTGAGTGCAGGATTGTTCCAAACCCAGGAGCCTCAGAGGAAGACAACTGCTTGACTCAAAGGAGCTCTGAGTAGAGAAAGCTGTTGTAACTGCAATTTTACAGGGGCACATTACCTTGAATTTAAATCTGTATTCTTTTGCATGGCTGATTTCTACCACTTTATTTTTAATTTGATCCTACAAAGTCTGGATTTCAAGTATCTCTTTGAAGTGACAAACCTGTGAAAGGATCTTCTTCCCACAGCCTCCAAAATCATAGTGCCAGTTTAGCAGATCTCAGCCTTTTTGGCAATTAAATAAAACAGGAACCAGATCTTTTTCAAAGTATTCACAAAATAATCTTTCACTTATAAAATGGCTGTCCCACCATTCTTGTATCAGATCTGACCTCAGCTCTTTAGATCTAAACAGTTCTTTAGAAGTTATAAAAATAAAGCATTGATTAATATACAAATATATATTTCAGAGTGATAAGAGAATAATATTAAACAAATTCCTTTTTTAATCTACTTTAAATTAAAAGAAATGTTTTCAAAAGTCTAGGCTGAAGCAGATCTTTATCTATTGACTCTTTAATGGAACACATTCCCTGCAGATGGTCACATGCAACTTAATGTAAGAAGCTCATTACTACAAAAGGACAGTGAAACATATTTCCACTAGCAAAGCAATTCCTAAAATCTGCCTTGCCAGTTGGTTTTTGATATTTTGCTTTCAAGAATTGCAGATATTTTTAATATTGTTGAATTGTTGAGCTCCTTTAGAAATTAGCTTCTTTCCCTGGTCTTTATTAATACTTGTTTTGCAATAATCCATTTTTTTTTGTATACTGTTTGTATACAGAATAATATAAATGTTCTGCAGGAATGCACACATATGTACAAAACCAGTCAGTAATTCAGTTAAGAGATATGCCTGCTCACTGGGTCATTTCATGCTTTCACAATACCATATTTTGCCGTAATATCCATAACAACAACATGTGGGTTGCTCCCTTCTTCCACTGAGATGCTTATGGGTGTTTTCCTCCCGTTTATCTCAAGCAGCCGAAGCAGCAAGGAACATTTTTGAACAACCTGTAATACTCTTCCTGAATCTGAAATAAAAATATTGAATTCAAATATGAAATAGGTTTATTGCTAGGTCTAGATGTCTTTAAACTCATTTTGTACTGCTCCTGCCTCCAGATGTTTTAAGGTGGGGCTGGTTTTGACCTTAGGACAGAACAATGAACCCCATCGTCCCGGGGTAAGTGTGGGGACACATTGGAATATCTCATCAGGTTAATGGCACTATAACCAGTTTTACAATTAAAAAACCCCATTTTCCCATGTTTAACACATTAGTTTTAAAGCTGGGAGGAAATATGTGAGCAGGTAAAAACTAGACAGAGGTTCTGTCTCTGCTGGAGACAAAAGCTCAATTTCTGGGCTGGCACCTGACTGTGTAGGTACATGAGACTGCCTGAGTCACTTCCCACAGGGACTGGAACACTCACCTTCCTGGACAGTACACAAAGGAAAATGAAGATGAACATCCCCTGGAATGCATTGAAGATTGTAAAAAGGTAGGCAGTAACCACGGATCCCTGGACCACGTGGAGCACCCCGAAGATCCAGGTGGCCCCGAGGAGGAACAGGAGGGCGAGGGCACCTCGGGCACAGGACCTGGGCAGGAGAGAAACATCGTGAGCAACGGGCAGGGGCAAACCACTTCCCTTCTTCCTCCACTTCGGGTCAGCAATTCGCTGGCAGCTGCAAAGGCCTGAGAAGTGCAAGTGCACGGGCTGCTCTTCAGGGTGTGCTGCAGCACCGTGGCACGGATGGGCTCACGGGATCCCTTCGCAACAGCAAAGGAGTAAAACTGGAGGGCCTTAAAACACTGGCTGCTTTAATCTTCAGATGTGTTCTCTCTGGTGTACTGCAGCACCATATGATTTGATTTAAATCTACTGTTAGTGTAATTCCCCAAGGAAAAACATATGCCTGTTATGAAGCGTTCCCCCCACTTTTCCTCCTCCCCCTTATCTTCCTCAAAAAAATAACCCAGAAAAAATGTACAGTATGCTCTGAGGTCAGTGCATGTGCATGACATCAAAGGATTCCCTGGCTGCCTCTCAGGTTCACTGCAGAGGTGCCAGTTGTAAAACCAGACTTTCTTTCTTTCATTCTTTCTCTTTAAAAAAAAAAAAAAAGAAAAAAATTATTTTTGTTTTTAGAACACAAATACTCTCAAATAGCTCCTGGGTCAGCATATTGATGCTTTAAAATTGTAGGAACTGATTGGCTATGTCTTTTTTTTTTTTGTTCCAAGATGCTGTAGAGCACTGTTCACAGACTTGAGCAAATTACAGCATGTTGTCTTGGAAATGAAGCCACTGATTACTTTCTTATTCATTCTCAGCTCAGTCATTGCAGGACTTCCTTTGAACAGCAGACATTTTTAGCACTGTTCCCCTGAAAATGAATAATTTTCAACTTCATTAGAACCAGGTCACCACACGAAGCTATGAAGGGTGAGGAATAAGAGAAAGTAATCAATCAAACAATTGCTAAATCCTAACTATAAATCTAGTGCAATGCATTGAAACTGCAGGAGTGTTCCTAAGCAACACAAACAGTGAGTTGTTTTCAATGTTCCCTGTAGTACACTTCAGCTTTTCCTCCACAAACGGTTTTCAAGGTCCCTATAAATCAGTTTTAAGGAGAGTGAGTTGATGGAAAAATCATAGCAGCATGCAAAGTAAAATCCTGGAGAGGATCTGCCCCATCCCCCCAACACCACAGGAGCACAGTGTCTCACTGCAGACTTTTCCAAGGAACATGAATGTCTCCAGCCTCTTATCTCTGAATTACTTGTTACTTCCAGGCAAATATTTTGGTCCCATTTCAGGCATAAGTTTTGAGATCTGTTTTGGCTTGTATAGAAGCTATGGAAAGAAAAAAAAAGGACAATTCCTTCTTTAACCTTGCCATCAGCCTTTACCCTCTGGTTGATGTGGGCTGCTGGCATTCCTCATGCACCTCTGACACCCCCCAGTGTTACTGTACAAGGTATAGCTGGATGGGAATCATGATTGCAAAAGGTACTTCCAACTGTATATAAGGGGATAACAGGAAAAAAAAAGATCCTTCTTTTTCTACAAATCTTTCAGGAGATTAAACTGTTATTTTTGAATACTCACTATCACCTCTGCCTGCATTCAAACTTACAGAAGGTAGAATTTGTGTTAAATGGCAAACTTACCTTATATTTTCGTAGCAACTAACTTCTGGCTTTAACATTGCAGTGTGTCGAAACACTTTATAAATAATCACTCCAAAAGCCAACAAATTAACCTGTGGGGAATGAAGAAAGGAACTTTTAGTTCAAACCAGGACGCTTTTGAATGTCAATAACTGTTAAACATTTTAATGAAACAAGTCAGATAAAGTTTCTGTGTCTCTGAAACCTCCAGAATCCAGGGCCAGGAGGGGAAAAAAAGTGTTCTGATCCACTTCCATTAAAAAATATGGGCCCTGCAATAAACATTGATCACGCAGGGATGGAATTCCACCTTATCTCAACTTTATCACTACTAACAGTCTGCAAATGTCCATTGATTTTATTGGTAAATCTCTTTGATTTCCTGCTGAGATTATTTTCCCTAAGCATAGATGTAGGGAAAAGGGAAAGATAGAGAGAAAGGAAGGAAACGGAAGCAAGGTAAAGAAAGGAAAGGAGAGGAAAAGGAAAGAAAAAGGAAAGAAAAAGGGAAGGGAAGGAAAGAAAAAGGAAAGAAAAAGGGAAGGGAAGGTTTAGGAAGGGAAGGTTTGGGAAGGGAAGGTTTGGGAACGTTTGGGAAGGGAAGGGAAAGGGAAAGGGAAAGGGAAGGGAAAGGGAAAGGGAAGGGAAAGGGAAAGGGAAAGGGAAGGAAAGGGAAAGGGAAAGGGAGAAAAATCACCAAACCCTGTCCATCCCATGGGTTTTCTCTATCACGTTGATCTTGACAAATATATGTCTTTTGTTGCTGAATAACATTAATAACATCATACATTCTGGGGTCTTTAGGGTGTGAAAACTTTCAAGTGGCACAAAAAAACTTTGAGGTTTACACAAAGAATTTTTAAAAAACTCTAACTAATTGAGAGGCTTCTTGCTGTGTATTCTCTCTTATTTTTCATGTTTGTTTCATAGATGAATAATTTTGATATTTTTTTTCCCCTGCTGCCTGTATAATGGCATCGCTTTATTTGAGTTTGAAACAGAGAAAAGCAACTAAAAGAAGCAGTTTTGCAAATGATGCTCAATTATAGTTCTGATCCTCTCTTTGCTTGGCTAGGCTTCACTGATCTTTCATTTAAATTTATGCTGCATTCCTTTAAAAATGTGGATGGTTGCTTTCTTGCTTTTTAAAAAAGTATTGTATTTTGCTTTTCAGCATTTAACATCAGAATCTATTTAAAATGTTAGGAAATGAACCAAAACTTCACCGGATGTCATTCAGATAGTATTTGTAAATCCTTGGTTATAATCTCTTGGTTGATTCCTGTGGGCTTCTAGCTGTAGGCTAAATAGAATTAATGCCCTTCCCAACTTGTTTCTCCGGAAAAACTGTATGATTTTTCCCCCTTCTTTTTCTTTAAATAAAAAACAAAACAACAAAACCCCTCACCTCTGAAAAGAAAACAAAAAACTGCTGTATGGACACAGCATCATTGTAAAAGGTATCACTTTCATTTGTTAACACTCGTTAGCTATGTCCTTAGAACATTTTTCTTGTGTCAAGGGGGGAGCATCTGATATTAAAGCAGGCTCTGCTTTAATTAGCTGCATGCTCATACTTTAATACAGCATAATATATTTACAATTTGATAAGACAGGAGATAGAGCTGATTAGCAGTTTAGGGAATTAATCCTTCACTGAATACCTTGTACTAGCGCTGATCATGAGAGCTATTCTGAAGCTCCTTATATTTAAAATTGTAATCTATGATATCTCCTAAACCAGCAATTTTTCAAAGTTAATTATAAGTCAGTCAGCAGTTGTGGGTAATTATATGCAGACTTACTTTTTATCTTATATTTGTTGGTGAATAATATATCAAATAACTCAGTGCACACACTGTAATCTGCATAACCCACCTAATGTACTTATTAAGCTGAAAAAGGTAGCTGGGAATCAAAGTACTACGAGCAAGGAGAACACACACTGCTACTTCTTCAGGAGCTGAGATGGAGCTCACAGCACAAACCAGCGTGGCCCACCTTCCCCTCTGCCAGCCCCTCACCACGACCACTGATGTCAAACTATTGCCAGGAATAGGTTCTGGGAGAAGCTCCTGGGCCAACCCCCCTTATTTTTCAGCCACATGAGCAGCTGCAGAACCAGGCAGGTTTTGCTGAGCAAGGCTGGGGCAGCACTTGGGCTCCATTTCTCTCTGTCCCAGCGGGGCTCCTTTACACAAACACTGTTTGCACTGTCCACTGCACAGGATAATAGGATTTGGCCCTCTGCATTAAAGTAATACCCATTAACCACGATCTTTTCATTCATCAATCCCTTCTAATGGGAATAATCTGTCCATCTCAGGGGAACAGGAGAGGTTAACACGGGCTCCTGGAGCCAGCTGCCAGAGCACAACTGCTGCACCACACGTCTCAGGTAGCCTTGCAGGAGGCAGTGTTACAGGGTAATGAGGGTGAGCTTAACTTCTGAAGCACCAGGTCATTTCCAAGATTTATTAAAGCCTCAAGTCGGTCTTTGCCCCTTTTTGAAGCACTCCATTAATAAAAAAAATACCTATAGCGAAGCGAAAGTGCCTAGACTGCCTTTACGCAATGTTTGGTTTTTTTGGAGTTTTTAGGCAACACAGTATTTTTTCCTCTTTTTCCACTTCCCCCCACCCCTTTTCAACCTTAGCTAGAGGTCTGTGCAACTGCACTTTGTTCTTTGAGGGGGGGACAAAACGTGATGCAAAAAAGTAGTTACAACTGTCCCATCACACAGAGATGCAGCAAAACTTGAGGGAAAACAACAACATGAACTCATGGGTAAATCATCCAGGAGAAAAAAACTAGCTAATGAAAATAATGTGTCAATTTGTTGCCTTTAGAGAAAACTAGTAATCCAAAAGGTACTCTAAACTTAATGTATTCTGCTTCAACCCGATACTCTGCGTGTTCTTTGCCATGAACATACCAGTAGCCTCAACTATTTCTGGGAAATGTAAAGTAAAAAGTTCATATTGTGTGGCTGGGCTGAGTAGGAACACTGAGAAGTTGGACTTGGAAGGACTAAAGGGGAAATATAACTGATATCCCCAAAGAGTCATATGTATTCCAACAAATGTAATGGCAAGTCAAATCACCTAAAATGCCTGGCCAAAGGTACAAGCGCTCGAGACATTTGAATTTGTACTCAAAACTGAGTTTCAAGTGAGCAGAAATTGAAGTAGCAGGCTGTAAAAGTCATCCAAAATACAGAAAAAGACACAAGGAATCCTAGATCCCCAAACCTTCCATCTGGAACAAGCTGAGTGACTTCTGGATGAGAGACACTGAAACATCTAAAAAGGTTTCAGCTGCCACTTGCCGCCAAATATTGTTTTATACTTACTTCGGTTGTAATCGTGTGTTTTCATTTTTATAATTAAAGCACAATCTTCAGATCTCGTTGAATAAACCTTCAATGACATTATAATTAAGGCTGCCTTGAGGTGACAGGCAAGGTGAATGAGAATGAAATGGCAAACATAAGGCGTGCTGTCTCCGGAGAGGGAGCGAGCTGGAGCGGAGCGGGATGTGCAGGGAAGTGTGGAAGGAAGCGAGCTCAGGACAGGCAGGGCCCGGGGCTGGAGAGGGGCCAGCCTGGGGACAGCTGCGGGGACCAGGTAGCTGTGTAATGAGCAGAGTTGCTCTGCAGCTCTGGGCAAACCCCGAGGTGGCCGCAGTTTGATGGAGTGAATAACGATGTTACAGTGCGACGCCGCCAGCCCTCGTGTCTTTGTTTGCGGTGTTATTACACGGCTGAGCAGTCACAGAAACTGCTGCGTGTCCTGAGAGGGCTCCTCGGCAAGCCTAATAGACTAAAGGGGAATTGCATTGATTCCAAGCCCAGAACTGAATTTTTTTTAAATTTTATTTCTTTAATAAACCACTCCAAACTGCTAGTGGGCAATCAGTGCCCTCAGTCCTTACTATTTCACAAAGGAAACCTCTGGCTTTCTCCCTGCCAGCCCAATTCTGTGAAGTGCTGAGCATCCTCAGCTCTACCTCCCTGTAATTCAGTGGGAATCATGTTTCACTCTTCATGCTCAGGTGCACTACAGGACTAATTTTAATAATTAATCTATTCTTTTTTTTTTTTTTTTTTAAGTGGTTAATCAAAGACAAGAGCTGATACAGAAACAGCCTCCACTCACAGCATCTTCAGGGGAATCAAGTCTCCTTAAAGATATTTGTAAAAGTATTTTTAGCTTTCTTAAATTCTAGAAATGTTGTGGTATATTTATGAACAAATGGAAAACTTAAAATGTATTTATGTGAAATAGGCATTGAATAAGGGCAATTATTAGGATCCCATGGAATCAGGATTCTGTAGAATCCTGGGAAACTGCATTTATGTATTGTATAACCCCAGATAGTCTCTAAGGAGACACAAATCTCTATGAACTGGATTTTATTGTACCCCCATGACTGAGTTTAAAGGGAGGACTGCAAGTGTTTGGTACATCTCTCTCAGGGACGTCACCTATGTGAAGGGTCAGAAAGATTTAGGACTTTGGAGTGACTTCTGGCCCCATTAAGCCCATGGTAGAACTCCAGTTAAATAGTAAAACTTCCACTGCCACCAGCATTGTCAAAGCTTTACCAGTACACACCACAGAAAATGACAGTCTCAAGGGATTCACTGTCAACTGGACACTGCTGCAGTTCACTCTGCAGGTTAGCAATGGCATGTGCCATGGGTGCACACTGGGGCACAGAACAGGACAGGGAAATTTTCCCACAGCTGTTTTGGGGACCCCCATGGCACAGTTCCCATGTTCAGAACTGTGACGTTGCTGAGGAAGATCCAGCAGGCACAGAAGGAAGAGCTCAGAGCTACCTGGAGTGGTACAAGCCCCAGGGTCAGATCTGACCCACAGCATCGCTCTGCATAATTTCCTCTTGTAGGAGAGAAAAAGCAACTGAAAATTCAAAGAGATTTCCTAATCACCTTGTCAATAACAAGGAGGCGTTGCCAAAAGAATTAGCTCTGTTCAGTCAATCATACGTATTTTAGGATAGGATGGGAAAAGCTCTGTGTGGAGTTAACCTGCCTCCACCTACAGCTAGGATGGCTCTGGGAATCTGTTTGCAGGTTTGCATCCCTCCCTCTGATCTCCTACTGCCACGGCTACCTGAACAGAGTGATCCTGCACAGGCTCCTGCAGGGAAGGAGAACTGTTGTGGTATATTTATGAACAAATGGAAAACTTAGAATATATTTATGTGAAATAGGCATTGAATAAAGGCAAGTATTAGGATCCCATGGAATCAGGATTCTGTAGAATCCTGCATTTATGTATTGTATAACCCCAGATAGTCTCTAAGGAGACACAAATCTCTATGAGCTGGATTTTATTGTACCCCAACAGTGGGCATGGGTGGACCAGGATGCTGCTGCTCTGGCTTCTGCTCCTGGCAGGCTTGGGGCTGCCACAGCAGAGAGCACTGAGGAACAATCTCATCTGTCATCTAAGAGAATTACAAACTTCTCTGTTGATTGCTAACTGTGTTCTGGAAACCAAGTAATAATATAAAAACGAGCATGTAGCTCCTAAATGTTCCAAGCCGCTGGAGTTCTGCTAATAGCCCATTGCTTAGCAACTGCTATATTTAAAATAGGTCCTTAATTCCAGTGTTAAATGTACGTATTTTACATACTGGAAGGGTAACATAATGTTCTGTCCTCAAGTAAATATGATGTTAGTGCTTCACACTGCATGAAGCTCTCTCTGTGTAGGTACAAAATGATAGTTATTTTTAGTTGAGCACTGAATAGTATGAACTACACAAGATTTAATAAAACATGCAAAACATCTGCCTGCAAATAAAAATATTTGCACTCATGTTGAAGAGCTGTAGTTTCTTTCATAATTAATTACAATTAAATTGTAAGCTACTGAGTGAAGTGATATATCATCATTTTGCCCCTTCAAGATAGCTGACAGCTGTCAAATTTGACAACAAGACATCTTTTTTCCTTCTTTTCCCCTTTCCTATTTCCAAGCAAGACAAAAGAGCACTTGAAAGCTCAGAGGGGAATGGTCCATCTTTCATGGTGGTAGCTCAGTTAGCACCTGGGCACCTGGTGAAAGGAAAGGGATCAGGATGGGGCATTCAAAAAAGATTTGTCCAACACTTTTTTTTTTTTTTTGTTGAAAAATGTCAGTTCATTAGCACTGAAAGACATTTACTGTTTTAGACTGTGCTTTCACCAAGAAAGGCTCCCCGACTAGGACAGCTTTTCTGAATAAAACCAGAAAGGACTCTCCTGAACAATGAAAATCCCTGTGGACAGGGCATTTATAAGGGATGTTGGAGACATGGGCACAATTTTCTGTTCTACTTAATATTCAGACTGGGCTATGACCCTTGGTTTCTCCAGGCTCTCTACAGGTTATTCACTGCTACTGCTGGATCTATTCCATGCCATATAAATAATTAAATATTCACTGGAGCAGGGAGACCTGGATTTCCCTCATCCCCCAGTTTCTCATCCAGGATTATCTAAAGACAGGTTTGTTTTTTTCACACCGGTGTAATTGTTTAATATGAGACTGAGTTTTTTGAGGGTACTTCCAAGACACATTATTTATAGAATGAAAAAGGAATAGGTAATTTCATATATGGTATCCCTGTGTAAAAGATACACCCCAGCCTTTCAAAAGTTATTAAAACATTTCAAATACCAGCCTTTAAAGGCTCTCTAGTGTTACAAAGAAGAGAAGGTATAAGAAAAAGGCAGCTAATTCTAAAGACTCAGACATACTAGTTCTGATTCAGTCTGAGCACTTTACATTCAAACTTCAAAAACGAAACCCCCAAATCATTCCCTTTCCCTTTCTTGGTCTCCATCTCAATAATTGATGAAACCATCTATATGCTGATGTCAGATCTCACAAAAAAGAATGAGAAAATTTCCCCTGCTGCTCTCTTAGGCATATACTTGAATTTTTTACATATATCATATTGAATTTGGCTCTTTCAAAAAATGTCTGAAGTTCAGAGCAGCTGTATCTGTATCAGTCTGTACAATGACCCTCATTATGAGTGTTTGAATTAATGAGCTTGTGATGGTCTGAGTTCTGCCACGGAGAGCAATACATTTCTGTCTTCCTGGCTCTGTGGCTAATGGCTGGGTAAAATGACAACATCCAGTGGGTCATCGTTATTTCAGTCAGGGGAGGATGGAATTAAGCTATTTAACAATACAACAGTTTAAGCTTCAAAATGGAAATGTATGCTATATTAATTGCATAAAATTGGACACAAGCTGGCAGTCAAACAGTCTGGGTTTGTCTCCTGACTGATTTATCTCATTACCATGTCCCCAGTGAATATATCTCCTCAAATGCTTTAAGTATACAACAGCAGTCTTCTCTGGGAGTAGAAAATGTAACAAAAACATTGATGAACCCCCTTTAGGCTATATTATGGGGAAATAGTTTCAATTATGCAGGGTTAGAATGTTATGGTTCTAAGATTTTAATGATTTTGCTTGTTTTAAAAGTTAAAATATAACTAAACGAGTTTATTTCAAACCCTGCCAGGAAATATAAGATTTTCACATAGGATTGCATATGAATACTTCAAAGTTTTCTTTTACATACCTCGAGCTATAGATTTAGACCCAATTAAGTAGTTCCTTTATATTTTTAGAACACTTATAACAAGCTGTAAATAAATAAATAAATAAAAAACTTCCTATGCTTTTCATCAGTGTAAACAGCTTCTCAGACTCATAGATTCCATGTTGTTTCTTATTGGATTGCAAAGCTAAACACGTACTGACCTAAATATTTTTATTTACCCTCAGTTCTGCAGCCAAGGGAAGAAGGGATGAACGAACAGAGTTGTAGCTGAGCTTAGCTATAAACATCAGCCCAGTTAGATCTGGTGGTAGGACTGGGGTCTATCTTGCTCACAGTGTAATTAATTACTAGATTTACTCTTTTCCTTTTCCAAGAAACTTTTGAGAAGGTGCATTTTCTTGTGAGTTGGTAGTGACATAAATCAGGCTGTTTAATGAACTGATTCAAGGTGCATCAAAGACCTCAGACTACACATTCCTCCCTCCTATGGTTTCTTTGCATACACAGAAACCTTTGTTATGCTGCATTTGGAGCCTTATGCAGGATTTTTACCTGGCAAAGAGGAGTGAAATAGTTGTATATTATATTTTAGCACAACTTTCTTCAGTGAATGGAGGAGCTACTGGGAGGGAGGCAGCATCAGGAGCATGACTGAGATGTCAGGTCTGAAAACAAGCTATATTTGCCATTTTGGAGGTGTCAGTAGTTGGCAGAAAGCTGTCCATGCCTTCCACAGTTTGCCAAATCCTCCAGAGGATTTGGCCTTTTGCTTTTTCAGAAATATCCATGATTCTGCTGTGAATGTGGTCCCAAAATCCCATGCTGTGCCTTATTCAAAGACACAAAAACTTCTTTCAGTGACCAAGTGAGATTTCCAAGCAGAGTATTCACGTGCAATTCCTACTGTGAATTTAAATTCACTTCTCTAAGTACCTGTCAGTGATAAATCAAAGGGGCAGTAGAATAGTGGAAGAAAATCTGATTTGAGTGAGAAAATGTCATGTGGATGCAGTCATTACTTAATTACTAAGAAAGTCCTAAAGACATCATCAGTCTATACTAACTATCTAAAGCAAACCTACAGTGTCCTTTCAATGAACAATTTGGGGTAAGCTTATATGTTTATAGCAATTGTGCTTACAGCAAGGCAATGTAAAGAATCACCCAAGAGGATATTAAGCAATAAAAAAAAAACCCCAAGAAACAAAACCCAAAAAAGCCAACCTATTTCAGACTCTTGACGTGGCTTTCCTGAAACAAAAATTCACTGTGGCTCACTATACATGGATCCATTAAAAGTGTGGGCACTGTTTATCTTCCTGGAATTGAAGGGAAGAGAGACATTACCCTGCACTGAGCTGGGGAATGTCTCAGGAAATCTGCACAGCCAGCTGGCATCTGCAGGTGCTCTTCCCTTTCCCCTTGGCATCCACCTGTATTCCCTCACCTGCTGGGTCTGGTTGCTTCACTCCTGGTGACAGAGGACATGCTCGAGGCTCAAGTCTGATGTCCTTTCAATCGACATGAGGGACAACTTAATGTAATTTTCCTTACAACATTACTAAGCTGATTTTTAAAAAAAACACTTTTATTTGGAACACCTAATGTACTTTTCCTTATAACACTACTAAGCTGATTTTTTAAAAAAACACTTTTACTTTGAACACCCTCCGAGGATCTTTCACCCTCATGTGATAAATTTGTTCCTATGTAATGGCACAGGATCAAGTAATTTTTGTGTTATAAACTAATGGCCACAGCCTCTTTTTTCCAAGTATTTCCAGGAACCTTAGAACGGGGGCTTTAGTGGCAGAGGGAAGGAAATAAAAAACCTTAATTCAGGCTCTGGTCTTGGTGATAAACTGCATCCACTGGGTGTGGAAATATGGAAGCTGTGGCTTGGAGATTTTAGCTGATCCTGTCCACTGAGCAGGACAAGCATTTTCTGACTCAGTTATTATTTAGCACAGCAGGTATTGTTGTTGCTGAACAGCACTGTGGTTTGAACTAATCTGTTTCTAACAAAGTTGCAGACTCAGTCTTTAATGCCACTATATAATTCATTATCTCCACTTTATCCACAATGGCATGGGAAATGCAATGGAGACACCTTTAACTGAAGCCACAGAGGGGCTAATGAAAAGGGGGCTATTACTCTTTAATAAAGAAGAATAAAGCCATTGCTAGTCCCTGTAGGAAATTTATTTCCACTAAAAAGGCAGACTGAGGAACAGCAGTGGATATAAAAAAATGTTTAAAACAGCTATTTTCCGAAAAACCTACGGTAAATGGTAGAGTATATTTTTCTCATCTATCTAAGAAATATAACTAGGCATTTATCACAAACAACCCTTTGGAAAAAAACCCCACAGAATTTTCAAAGCATAAATATTCACTAAAAAAATGTGAGATGGTGTTATATTTTGTTGTGATGGCAGTCAGAGGTCAAGCAAATTTTTGTTAGTAATTCTTAGCATATCCAGAAATAGCAAGAGTAACAAATACAAGATGCTTCACTGAAGGATGGGGATGATAAAGTGAGGAAGCCCAAAGACACAGTGGATTTGATTGCACCAGTGTGATGTGACTGACCTCAGACAGGCTGCTTTTTTCAAAATTATATTTTTTATTTTAATTTGGTTTTTTTTTAAGTGGTAACAGTGGTCTGTCAGACCACGTTCAATATTGAAGCTTGGGAAAATGTAAAATCTTAAATTTTCTGAATATTTATTTCTCAATAAGAGAGATGTTCAGTTTGAATAGCCTATATTAAGTCCATGAAATCTATGAGTATATGAGAAAACAGCAGAGTAATGGATTTGCCAGGAAATTTTTCTGCATTCATTGCAGCAGTATTACTAATCCTGAATCAACCTAAATGTACCGAACTGAATAAGTATTAGAGCTGTCCAATAAGATTTGATAAATGCACGATTCCATTAATTTTACCTTTTTTTGTTGAATAAATTATTTGACAAATAATGGTAAAATTCATCAAATAAATTATCTGATGAATGTATTTTTTAAGTAATCGACTGGCTCTAATGAATATGCAGGCAGTTCCTTAATGAAAAGCATTACTCTACTGTTAGCCTGCTTTCATCACTCATATGTCACTTTTTTTTGTATTTTGCAACTGCAATCTGTATATTTTATTCATTTACCCATTCATTTATACAAGAAAGGTTCAAAACAGTATGGTTAATCAATCATTGCAGTTTTTAGAATATTTTTGCTTTACAGTTGATTATTCATTACATTTATTAAAAAGGGCCTGGATTTTCTGAGGACAGCACTCCCAAGAATTATTCTTGGCTTGTATGTTCCGAGTCAAGTGCACAAGAATGCTCTGAAAATTGCAGGGTTCATTTGTAAGCCATTTTTATAGTTGCAAACACTACAATTACCAATTGTTTCAAGAAAACTGGGACTTGAAGCCAAGCCAGACACCTTCAAAGTCTCTGAAAACACTCATTAGGGGAGTAAAACAAGGAACAGGGTAAAGGAGCTCTCTTCTCACTGCACAGCACTGGGATGTTTGGATAAAAGCCATCCAGAGGATTATTTGGATGATGTTCAATTTTGGAAACGCTCCAACCTCAAAGAGCGAGTCGGTATTTTGTCATTACAGAGGTGATCCCAGCAAATGATACTGATGGATTTACACTGTCAAATGGCAAATTGCACCTATTAATGTTACAACATGTCACACCTCTGAGGGCTGGCTCCTCACAGGGATATGCCAATTTATTGTGACAGTGGCAGTGGGTGCAGCAGCAGAGCCTGCACGACTGCAAAGGTGCAAATCGTGTTTTCATGGGTGAGCTGGAACTTGCTGCACCAGTCTCAGCTGAACAGATTTGGTGGGAGAAAGTTGTAGGAGACAGGTATGTTAGAAGGGTTGGCCATGACTGCACTTGGAGTTGCAGTGGTTCTCTTCCAAATTTTCATAACTGCACTGTTAAGAGTCTTTCGCCAACCCTTCCAAACACCATCATTTCTACTGCCAGTGGGATAACTAATATATAACTGTCCCTCAAATAGGTACATAGGTACAAATTGGCCAACAGGGCCAGGGAAGTGATTCTTCCCCTGGACTCAGCACTGGTGAGGCCACCCCTGGAGTGCTGTGTCCAGCTCTGGGCCCTCAGCTCAGGAAGGACATGGAGGGGCTGGAGCAGGTCCAGAGGAGAGCAACAAGGCTGGGGAAGGGACTGGAGCACAAGTGCTGTGAGGAGAGGCTGAGGGAGCTGGGGGGGCTCAGCCTGGAGAAGAGGAGGCTCAGGGGAGACCTCCTCACTCTCTGCAACTCCCTGACAGGAGGGGGGAGCCAGGGGGGGTTGGTCTCTTTTCCCAGGCAACCATCAGCAAGACAAGAGGGCTGGGTCTTCAGCTGTGCCAGGGGAGGTTTAGGTTGGAGATTAGAAAGAATTTCTTTCCAGAGAGGGTGCTCAGCCATTGGAATGGGCTGCCCAGGGAAGTGGGGGATTCTCCATCCCTGGAGGTGTTTAAGGACAGACTGGATGTGGCATCAGTGCCATGGGCTGGGAACCACAGCGGGGTTGGATCAAGGGTTGGACTGGATGATCTCGGAGGTCCCTTCCAACCCAGCTGATTCTGTGATTCTAAGTGGAAGGACTTATGCTGTGTCCACAGAGTTTAAAAGATGAAGTTTCCAAAACACCAGTGGTGCAGAATAAAGCCCTTACATAGGTCTGCTTCCACTCAACAAGCTCTGATACCAGAGGTGGGGACAGCCACATTGAAGTCCTCCACAAGGGGAAGGGGTTTATTATTGACTCACATTACATGCTCATCGAAACTGAAGCCACGTTACCCTGGCAGCAAATAGTTATTTCCATTCTACACATTTCTTATTACAGGGAGATTATTATTGTAACAGTGCATTACAATAGAAAAGAAAGTGTTCTATGGCTTCTTTTTATTCTCCTTTTTTTTTTTCTTTTTTTCTGTACCTTTTATCTCTGAAGTTTATATTTGTCTTTGCCTGAATCAGACATGGGTTGTGCTATGTGTGAATGTTTGTCCCTTAAAGCTTGAGATAAACTCACTTTTCTATTAAAAAGTTTAAATACTTGTTATAAATAATTTCTCCATACTTGTATGCTTTGATCTAATCTACTGCATAGTTTTAAGTAAAATGGTTGTGGTTCTAAAGATTACAAATATTAGGAGGAAGAAATAAGTTGTAGAAATTATCTTCAGCTTGCAGCTTGCTTTATAAAGGTTTAAAATGCCCTTTCTTTGCTAACTCCATCTAAAGAGCTTTTGACCCACTCCTTTTCATGTACAGTCACCAATCTTATAACAATAATAATAATTTTTAGATGGGATCAATAAGGCCGTTGCTTTGCACTTAAGACTTCTAATAGAACCTTAATATTAATAAGCAAACACCTTCAGAAGTAGTGTTTCTGCTTAGGCAATCAGAGGAGAACTTAATTTGTACTCCTGATAAACACTTAAGCTCCCTGTGCTTCATTATTGCTGCAGATTTACAGTGCAAGAGCGTGTTTGAAGCAATGTGCCCTGAGACAGATAACCCATTGGTACAGGACTGGTTCTGTTCTTCATCATTTACATGCTGTCTCAAAGGCATATTACAGTATAATCCAAACCACAAATCTCCTGGGCCCCTACTCACAGAAATGGAGAATACCATTTGGGTACAAGGGCATCTGTCCTGACAATGAGTTTAATATTTTTGTGCAAGAATCAGATTTGTGGTGAGGAGCTCTCCAGAGATTTGGTATCCACACTCTCCAGGCTGTCTTGGAAAACCTGCAAATTCAATGCTATTGGTAAATGAAGCTCAGGATTAAAGGTAAGCTTGAAGCTGCCAGATTTTTCAGCTTTCAATCTGAGGGTTGCAGTGTCCTATCTGGTTATCCCAGAACAAAAATGACATTTTCATTTCAGAGTCCTTAATTAGTATTCGTTTTTCTTCTTTTTCTTTAATTAGCTGTGGGCAGAATGAAAATATAGGAAAAAAGATCAGCTCCTGGAATTAAAAGGACTTCCTGAGTGGCACTACTTTGGAAGGAGTTTAATCTTTGTCATGGTGGTGCCTGTGCAGTCTGCTCAGCAGGACTGGACAATGGAAACAGAATCACCACAGCAATGTGCCATCCACAGAGAAGAGATCTCACACCAACTTCATCTTCCAGCATCAGTGCCTATTTTCATAGGGTTTTCCATATTTTACCTAGACGATTACTTGGATGGAGCGTGGGCAAATTACCCAGCTCCCTGCAGTCTTTGAAAACATTCCTCTTGCATTTCAGGCTTCAGTTTGCTATCACTCCATCAAAACAAGCTGTCTAAACCCCCACCCCCCCCCCCCCAGAGCAGCTGAAGCAGCTTGCCGAAAGCAGGTTGCCTTTCCCCCCGGGTCTAGTGGTGCGTGATTACGAAGAGACAATAATAAAGGTATGCGAATACTGGGAAAACAAGTTTGCACAAAATATTTCTATAACATGCAAAAAGTAGCTGAACAACCACAGGATTCTTTGCTGTCCAGCTACAGCTCTTCTGTGTGGCTTTACTCAGGCAAAGGAGTGAGGGAAAAAGAAGAAACTGCCTGGCTGTTCTCCTCATCCATAGGATGCACTGGCACACAGGCCTGTATCAGCTTCTATCACCTCCCCTTTTCCTTTAATTTTCAGGGATTGCTGGAAGATCTGGAGTGCTCAAAGAACAGCTACAGGCCTCAGATCCCAGCTTGCAGGATTTGCTTCTGCAGCCAGCCAGACTTAGAGCAAAGCCACTGCAGAGCTGCTCTGCCTCTGCGCCGTGTCCCTGAGATCCCCACCGGGCACAGCTCGGCTGGAGCTGTAAACAGGGATACAGATGCACACACTTGGGGCATTTTATGTGCTCTGATAATGCAGTTTTCTTGTGTTAACTGTGCAGGGATACATCACAGTACATAAATCTTCACTTGAAGGTAAATGAGGAACAGGAATGAGAGAAACAACAGAAAAATCCTTGCCCCGCTGCCTCCGTGGAATGAAGAGATAAGGTCCAGGGAGGAAATAGGAAGCTGTAAACTTAAACCTAAGAATCCTAAGAACTTCCTAATAAAGGATGATGCCTCCCCATGATTTTGTTTCACTGTGGTAACCTGCTGGCCATCAGGGCCATCTGAACGCAGAAGCACTGAGCCAAGGGAGGTCACAGTGCTTCACTCCTCTCTAAATTTGTGTGCTCACCAGGAGGGTGAGATGGGGAGGCATCACCTTGCACTTGCACCTGGTAGGCTGTTCCCAGCTGTCCCCAGTCTGCAGTAGGAATCTGGGGGGGGGATTCGACCAGAATTATACCTGATACTTTATCAAGCTTTGAAATGTCTAATGCCTTGAAAGAAAACTGTTTTACTACAAAGCTGTACGTGTTAGGCATTGCCACTTCTTTTTTTTACAAATCCTCACATTCTCACCAAATAGCTTAAAAAGCAACAAAGGGTTATAACTGACTTGACCACAGATGTCACGAAGCCTCACCATTGTACCTTCTCCTTCTGTTATCTCCAGCTATTGCCAGATCACTGTCAACAAAGTCATACACAATAATGCCCCATCACAGCTGGAATGGTTCCTTAAACTTTACAGCACTTAAAAATGCTCCCAAGGCCCCAAAAATGTCTCGATTCAGAATTGAACATATAATACCTGCCAAATTCGCAGGTTTGAAACCACTTCCAATAAGAATTAAAAAGGCCCTCTTCACAGTTGAAATAGGGCTATCAATACTTGACTTGTCTGCCCGTGTGAAATAGTGGGTTCTTTTCTCTGACGTCGCAATTTAGTTCAAAATGGCTTTGATGATGACAGGGTACATGCCAATGATAAAACCACAGAGATGACAGTCTAATCTTACAAAGATGACCGATCACTGATAAGAGATTAAGTCACACAACGTTTGAAAAACCAGATTATCTGTCTGCTAGGATAGTGCCTGTGCAGACCTCCTGCTGAGCCATGCTGAGATGGCAGCAACATACAAAGATGCTTCTCCGTAAAAACCAGAAATGCTTCAGAGAATTTCTCAAGCCATTGGGATAAAAGAAAGAAAGTGAGCAAGAAGAAAACCCCTCTGATATTACACTGAGCTTTTTTTGTCAAACATTCATTTTTCAGACTAGTAAAGTATTTAGATGTACAGCATATAAATAATTTAGAGGCACTATAAAAGGGACTAAATTAGTCAATTCTGCCCTATAATTAGCACTCACAGCTATGCTGGCAATGGGTGGGTGATTATTAAACACCTTTTATTATCGGTTTTATGTACTACAATAAAAAAATTAAAATTATACTTACAAGAATTATTAGACATGCCGGTCCTATAAAACTCCATATAAAGTTATTCTTAGTGCTGAGCCAACATCTGAAAAATTAAACAGCAGAAAATGCCTTGAAACGTGCTATTTTGGTTATCTGGGGCCAAGTAGGATGACTTGGACACAGAAACAGCGACTTACACTTCCGTGGTGCCGTAGTACTTGTATCCCAGTGCAGCTGAAATTCCAACCACCACGGCTGGGCTGACGTAGCCAAAGACATAGAAATTCTTGTGCAGGAAGCCCTTGTTGTAGATGACTCCCACAACTATAAGGTAGAGGTGAATGCCTTCAATGCACATCCATGCAAAAGCAGCTAGAAGGAAATAATGGAGCAATCCAGCAGTAATTGAACAGAAGAGCTGGAAATTCAACCAGAGAAAAGAGAGTCATAATTCTATTAATATGCCTTTGTCAAGATATTATAATAGTACACACACAGCAACTGAGTGACTCTGAAGTGGTGACTTAGCAGCCCATTTGTAATGGTTGACAAGATCTGGGCCTACACCCATGAGCACACTTGGTCATTAGTTTTGTCTGTAGCAACGTGGAAAATAAAGAGACTACATTCAACTTCTAAAACTGGTATATGTCTCCCCAGAAAAACTGTATAAGTGATTTGACAAGGTTTATCCTATAGTTATAGCTGAGTAGTCTACATGCTGATCTATGCAAAGCCCATTTTTAAGATTTTGATAACAGTTACATTGTTATCACCTTGTAATTGCATCGCAAGGAATTATTTCTGAAATAACTTTTGTTATAAAGAGCATTTGTAAAATGATATTTTTCGATCAATCAGTACTGGAATGCTACCTCAGGGATAGCAGCTCATATTTTTTTCAAGTACTTTTAAATCCTATTCAGCCACTTATAGTAGGGGTATTTTGATAATTTATGCATAAGTTTATTTCCTAAAACCAATCTGCGATGCAAAAATCAACAGCTCGGCTTTCTGAAAAGCTCAGACGAAGGCCCTGCTGCTCTAAAAGACCATTTTTTATTTCCTGTTACTGTGCTGGGAAGTTGGGGTCACTGCTGTAGGTAGGAAATATAGGGAGTAGACAGAAGATCACATCTTATACTGTATATTTCCTGTGCAATGCAAAATCAAGACACGAGTGAAAGCTACCCACCTTATTATTGTTCATATTAATTCCAATCAGAAAAATAAGTTCCGCCAGGAAAAGGCTGCAGCAGAGGTTTTTGTGGATTGTCGTTCTAGTGCTTTGAATTTCACTGAAGAACCAGAATGTAAAAATGCACATGGAGAGGCAAATCAACGAAATAATTATTCCTAGCTGAGTGATTCTTGTAAGAATGTTATAATTTGTAACACCCTGGGGGAAAATTATAATATAGTATTTAAAAGAACAGCTTTATACCTTCTCAAGAAAAGACCTCATTCTATAATACAGCTCTTTTATTCTTTTCTACAAAATATTAATCAAAATTGTTTGTAGAGTTTCACTGGAAATGAACACTTTGGATAATCCAAAAAGTACTGGGGTTTGGTGAGACAGATATAATTCTAGGGGAAATTAGTAATAAACTGTATATATTCTGCTCTTGCATTTTCTGATATTTCTTAACAAAACTTTTTATTAACATCAGTATCTCCTAATAAGATTTTCAAAATCAGATCATTTTAGTGAATGACAAATACACTGGCAGTGGGACATATATTAATATGACATGAACATTTTCTAATATAAAAGGACTTATCACAGCAGTGACTTAGATAAGCAAAACTGAATAACTGTCTTACTGAATTTGCAACATGATCAAAACAAGACTCTGAAATAACAATCACTTCAAGCAAATGCTATTCCAGATACACAACGTGAACATTCTCCAAAGAAACACAGGGTATTTTAATAGGGGATGTGAGTATTTTCTGTGTAAGAATACAGTTTCTTTTGCCTCTTGCTATTGTCACAAAGAACATCTGAAATACGTGACTGTACATCAGCAAAAGGAGAGCATTCAGCTGGCCATAAAATGTCTCTAAGTATTTTTTTCTTAAATAAAAGATCAGAGATTATTCACCTCCCAGCCTTTCTTTTCAAAATAACTATATAAGTACCTGCAAAGGTTTTAAATTTGAACTGGAGACTTAGGATGCTATTTAGCAAGCAGGAAACAGCCTCTATCAGCATGAGATTCACAGTGTGAGAGAACTGCCTCAATAGAGTATATTCATGCTAATATTCTGCTTGCTGTCAGTTCTGTTAAAAAGTTGCCTCCTGAGGCAGGACCTAAGCTCCTGCAGATCCCCACTGAGATCCTGGAAATCTGTGGGGCTTCTTAATATAAGAAGGACATAAATTGAGTGGTCATTCTCCCAATTTTGTGCTGGTTGTGAGTTTCACATTTAATAGTCATAAACTTCAAATTGATTATGCTGCTGCAAACTCTCAGGAGAGACTTTAAAGCAGATTTTTAGATGCCAAAGTTAGGCAAATGGGTAGCAAAAGTTTTGTGAGAGAGAAATTCAAGGCCATATGGTTGCTGACCACCAATGAATGGCAGATAAATCCCACAGCAGTCTTAAAGTGGGATTTAAAATGAAAAGCAATGCTCCAAAAATAAGCACAACAGACTGTGTGTTTGGAACAAGATACTTTGCTGCATCACTGCTCTGTAATACTGCAGAAAGGACATAAGGAAATTCAAACACATATGGGAGGAATTTTGTTTGCTCTGTGCACAATAAATTGCGTGTTTGCTGAATAAAACCAAGAGACAACCTAAAGGGGTAAACTACATGGGTTGCACCAAAACAAAAACATAAGGGATGAAAACAGGGAAAAGTATCAGGTAAAACACTAAATTAAAATAGCACTTACAACAGAGCCACCTGAGGACATCAAAACAGCAAAATGAGTCAGATGATTACATTTGCATGAGATATGAGTGGAGTTGGAATGTGTCAGCTCACAGCCTTCTGTAGCCCAGTTGCCATTCATTGTGTCCGCTGAGTAGTTCCAAAATGCACATTTAATGTCTTTATCTGCAGTCTGGAACAGAAACAAGATGTTTTACTGATGGCAAAAGGCAGGATATTTCCCATCAAGAGACCTTACTTATGCTAGCCAGAGCAATTCATTAAAAATTGTTTGTTGCCATTGGAAGGTTGGGAAACAAAAGGCACATTCTGCAAGGCCTGTTCCAAGCAATTAAAACATGGCTGGGGATGGAAACATTTTATCCACGCAGCTAAACCCCCACCAAACATGTAGTCTAATCAGATTACTGAACTCTTCTGGCACTTGCAAAGATGTCAGAATTTTTACCTACAGAAAACATTGTTAAATGTACACTTGCACCTGCTGAACATGGACTAGACTGCAAGGTTACAGTCACATTGCTTGTCCTACTCGTGGTCCATTCCAAACGAGCAGTCCAAAAACTGAGACCTATTCTGTTCATTTTACAAAGTAAGCTGGGATAAAGCCAGGCTCATACCACACCTGTTGTATCACCTGCCATACAACAGTGATGAGCAAGACCATTTGTATTATTTAGTACAGTTAGTGCTCACTAAAGCCAGTCAAAGATAAGGTCCCAACTGTACTATAGGTTTTATAAATATATGTAAATTTATATATGGGTGATTTCTGACTCAGAAGACAAGTAACAAATTTAAAAGCTATGTAAGCAAGGTCAGAACCTTGTCTCTCTGCTCACCTCCCTACAGAGTTGTTTTCTTGGTAAGTTTCTGATAATTCCTTGTGCCATGTAAAGTGATTCTTCACATATTAGTGAAACCAGCAAAAATCTTTATTTGCTGGAAGTAAACCTCTCAGTTCTAAATAAATGTGTTCAGAAATAACAAAGTTTCAAAACCATGGGTTCTGCTATTCCCCTTTAACTGCAGGTTAACTTTTTGTGTTAACTTTGAAGCATTTCTTCCCTTTTTTTGTATACATGCGTAAATATCTGATAAACTTTCAGGAAAAATCCCACCTAAATACAGAACAGTCAAGATCCTGTAATGTTCTCTGACTCAGATATCTACATTTTATCCATACTACAACCCCACAAAGATGATATTGTTGCCCTTGTTTTAGTCCCAGAGCAATTTTCCTCTGTATCATATTTAGTATATATTGTGCTTAGCATGTCACATTTGAGATTAATATTATTAGAGTAATAAATGGCAACCTCACACCAGCAAACAACAGAATCATGTCTCAGTTTATCACACGCTGCAGGTGTGGTTACATCACATAAAATGATTAGCTAATGCTTTGTTTTATTTGAAGCTGACAATAAAAATCAAACAAACAAACAAACCCTTACCTTGGTATACTTTAAGGTAAATGTTATTTTCTCGAGCTCATAGAGCGTGGGTGGGTTTGAGCTAATTGCAACAGCTATAACTGATGAGCTCACTGTCTGTCTCTGCTCTGAAGGGTCTTTTGAGGAGTGGTTTTGAGGTGAAGAAAGCAAGGAACCAATGTTGCTGTACCGCAGAAAGACAACTGCGACCGTGCCTATCAATCAATCAAACACACCATGCTCAGTAGTTTGTGGTTTTTTTTATAGAGGAACAAAATTGAAGACATTAAGGAAACAATAAACAATAGACATTATTGCTGCTGTGGCATAAAACATGCAAAGCAGATGGAATGTGGAATACTTATAAAAATGTTTTAGGGACAATGAAATATAGCTTTATTTAAAACAATTAGAAATAAAACTGCGTGTTGGCACTGGAAATACTGATTGGAGATATGCATATATATTTTTCCTAGAAAAATATATGCTTGCTGCTGTTCTGCAACTGGTTACACATATGGTGTCAGGGCTTACAAACTAAAATGTCTCAGACCTGAGGTAAATACTGGACCTTTCTGAAGCACCTGGCTTGCTTTGACTCCCGTTATAGTGAACCCAGTATGGAAGACAACTAAGGAAAAAGGTATTTTAGGACGCACTGCTGATCTTAAAAAATGTAGTGACTTTCTCCCTGGTATCAAAGTAAACCACAATTTTAGATACTGATAGGTGGTGAGATACAGATTAGATAGAAGATGAAGATTTAAAAAATCCTTTCTGTGTTTATTGTTAGGTGGTTTAATTCCAGAGCTGTTTAAACACATTTATTTATCTTTAGTGCTGACAGTAGTTGTAAGCCCTTTCTGTAGCACTCTGAGGTCCAAGTCAAACCTGGGTCCTGCTGGTTTTGATGCTGAAGATTGCATGTTTTTGCCCCAGTGAGCTACTCTCTAAATGGAAAAGATGCACCAATTTTTGGAGGAGGAGTAGCAGAGAGGGTTGAAGGGGCCACTCCAAAGTCATAGAGCAGATCCATGGCTGAGTGAAGGATAAAGCTCAGGTACCAGTGTGAAAACTCCCTGGATGCTCACTGTGCCACGTGAAATGTTGGAAATATCGGTCTTGAGACAATAAAGGGGCAGGAGAAATGGTGATAAAAACACCTTGTCTCCTTTGTGGTTAAGCAGTGCTGAACCTCAGTCTTGGTAAACTGCACGTTTATTGCTAGAGGGTACAAGTCTATCCAAGGTGTTTATTAACCCCCCTGCTCTCTAACCTTTGTTTCTTACCATTAGGATGAGATTCCTTTCTCTTCTTTGGCGAGATCTTTATGTAATCTCCCCCTGTGTAAACGTGAGGGTGAATGTGTTTCATGTGGTGTGAATCAAAAGCAAAAACCTTGAGTGCTGTAAAAGAAGAAAAATGCAGTACAAATCACAGCTCCATTATGGTCTACCATAATTTACAGTTGGGCTAATAAATGTGTTATTGGATTGCATAATTACTGTGAATTTGAAGAATATATCACTGTGCAAAATATCTCAAGAAAAATGCTATTAGTATAACATGTTTGTTTAAACGTCTGTGTTTTTTTATTTTCATGCATACATTTTGCTCTCATACTTTTTACTCTTTTCATGAAAAATATGGTCTCTTATTTACCTTGCCTTAAATTAGGTACTGGAAAAAAACAATGTAGGTTACTTTGGGAAGAGCTATTGCTTTATTAAAAATGCATTTCTGAAAGCAGCCACAAATCACAATTATAAAAAGCAAAGCATAAAATTCTCCACTGAATACTAACATTTGATAAAAGCCAATTTTTGAAGAGTATATATTTTATAGTTATCTATCCATGCTACCAAATGCACATTGCACCATGAACTAATGATGTGTCTTGTCAGAAAGCAAACAAACAAGCATCACCCCTCAGGACAAAAACTACATTAGAGGCCATTGAGCTCTTTACTTGCTTCATTACAGTGCTGAGTTTCAATCACCCAGGATGGGAACAAAAAAAAAAAGTCAATCAGGCCTTTTCCTTTTTTAAAACAAAACAAAAAAAAACCCAACAACAAACAAATCCAAAACTTGACTGATGGAGGAATATCACTAAGCTAGACCATCTGCATTGCTTATAGCACAGCACACAAAAATAATACGAGCTATTCAATAGACCAGCTGTCAGAAAATGTTTGTCAGGGCATAAGAAATAGTTTTATTTGGCTGGAGTTTTGAAAAGCTCATAGTTCAGGGGCTTGCACCATAAAAAGCAGTGGGGAGAGAGAGACAGACATAATGTTGTAGGTCTTGTCCCAAAATAGTTATGTGTGGCACATGAGACCTGTGGAAAATTTATTCATGCTGAAAGACAATAACAAAAAATGTTAGTGTTTGGGTTCAATTTGGAAATGAGCTCACACACAGTTTACCATTTTAGAACAAAAATAAACTGAAAAAATCATTGACCTTTTAATATGGAAATTCCTCCCCGTTCTCTTTATCAGCTCTTTCTGTCACCTTGGTGACTGATACCCACAGTGCCACCAGAACCTGCACCTGAATCCTCTCCTCCTGACCTTCCCAGCCTCAGCTTCCAAGCAAGGGAGGTGGGGTGAGGAGCAGGGGGCCTTCACAGGCAGCACCTGGCACAGAATCAGACTTAAGTCTGATTCTACAGAGCCTATGCCACAGAAAAAATCCCATTCCCCCTATTTTTTCATCACTCTGTGTAATTTATTTTCAGAAAAGTGAGGGAAGAACAGGTGGTTTGACCTGTCTCAGAACCACGGGAGGAATCTTTCTCATGAACTCATTTTATAAAACAGCAAGCCAGTAAGAGGCACTGAAGGACTGTGCTAAATCTGAAGTAAGAAATCAGATCACATACAGTTTGGGGACATTCAGAAAAATAAAGATGAAAGAGTGGCCATTGACAAAGGAATCAGCAATGCTTTATTAGGATTTTCAACAGTGGCTGGGGTTAGCCTTACTGTGTTCCCAGAGAAGGAATGCTAAAACCATTATTGCCACAGGAAAGCCAGCAGGTACTGGTGGGAAGACACCAGCTCACAGGTAGAAGGTAGTAGAGCAAAATGGTGCAGTTGAGACCAAGCAGTTCTCCTCCTGTGGAATTCCTCTTAAAATGAGAAATTTCTGTTGACAGAAAGCCACTCAAGGTTGAACTCACTAGGTAAAGTCCTTATTCAAAGTTCACTTACAATACCTTCACTGAACTGAGTAAAAAAATCTGTATAGAGCAAGTCCAATTTTCATTCCACTGGTGTTTTTTATGCATATAAGATGCATAGATTAATTCTGTGCTTAGAAAAAGGATCCAGATTCACTGTGAGTGTGGCCATAATGAGAGACTGAAAGAGAATCTGAAAACAACTTCCCACAGACTTCCATTTTTTTCCTGGGCTGTGGACTCAAATGTTCAGCCTTCGAAAATTGTGATACCTACACTGAAAGTCAGGTGTTAGTTATGAAAATCATACAAATTAACACCCGTGCCTTTCACACGACACCATCTCTAATCTTCATAATTGTGCTGAAAAACTCCTCGGCGTAACCCACATCTAAAGTATACCTCGGATTAATTTTCTTTATCTTACCTATGTCACTTGCATTAGCATCTAGCTGTGTTGCCTTTTTGAAGCTCTGTGACACGAGGAGTGTTGCTTGCTCTGCAGTGTGCAGCAGCTTAGTCAGGCTCCTCCTTTGGTTGTCCACAGGAAGAGCTTCCCAGACTGTAAGTTTGTCTTTTTGTAGAAAATTGTTCACAGTGTTGACCAAAACCTGTAAATAAAAGTGTGTTTGAGAAGAGTCAGGCACTACCTGTGGAACAAGGACAAAGCCCACAAAGCCAAGGCCTGACCCACTCACGTTGATGGTGGTGTTAGGAAGAGCTTCGCTGCCGGAGTCACGCGTGGCATCCCACGGGGGGTACGACAGTGCTTCCACGTAGGAAACCACATCCACGGGTGAAAGCGGGCCCAAAGTGCTTTTATTAATTTCCTGCAGCATCTCCAGAGGTGTTTTTAAGTGACTGATCTGCAAAATGCCAGAACTCACATATTAACAAAGCAAGTAAAGTTGTATTTCTGCGGTTGAAAATAGACCCGGTGCAAACGATTGATTTCTGTGAATTATCACACTGGTTTTTAAGGCACTTGTGCATAAACCCCCCACTACTTGAATCAGCAGATTGACCTATAAAGTACTGCCTAGTATAACCCTAACAAGTCATGTGCTATCATTACACTTCTTTTTCCCTACTGCAGCTCAGTTTTATTTATCCTGATGTCCCAAAGTGAATCAGTAAATGTTCTGCAAAAATAATTAAATATCAGCGATACGATCATTCTGTTGACTTTTTTATTACATTTTAACTGAAGAGGTAGGAGCAGATGTGCAGTATTTGTATATTTTTTAGTGCTTTTTTTTTTTTAAGTGCAAATTATAAAGAGGTAGTTGAGTGGACTGTACTGCCTATTTCACCTTCACTGCTTCAGTTTATGAAATGCTAAATGCACTTACATCAAACAACTAGTTTAAAAGCATAGGCAAGAGAGGGTGAGATGAAGATTAAGCTTGCTGGTTTCAGTCTCATGGCTGAATAAGAAAATTCTTACTTCAGAATACTGAAATCTAATAAAAAAACCCCCAACAT
Source organism: Manacus vitellinus (assembly GCF_001715985.3). NCBI lineage: Eukaryota > Metazoa > Chordata > Aves > Passeriformes > Pipridae > Manacus > Manacus vitellinus. Next base: position 1,997,563 of record NW_021940737.1, on the reverse strand, counting down.
CTGATTTTGTATGATCCATAATCTCTGCTGCCAAGCAGATTTAGAGACCTTGCTTTGTCTTTAACTGCAACTGAATAGAACTAGAGCACAGGTTAAAAAACAGGCTAAAAATCTGACAGTTATTTACATGAAATTAAAGTGTTTTGACTTATTTAGTTTAGTGATACACTTAAAAAAAAAGTCACTCTAAGATCCTACTGTGGCATTTACCATGCCTTTGCACCTAAGTGTGATAAGCATATATTATATTTGATATAAGTACTACATTGCAGGCAAACATAGAAAACATGTTAACACAATGTATATATAACACTAGGTTAATAAAAGCTTTTAAATTAATATCTTTCTGAACCCAGTAACTTCAGCAAGCTGCTTAATATCAAATTCAAACATATACAATTGGTTTTAAATTATTTATGCTTGTGCTTCATTTATCCTTTAAAAATAGACACTAATGCAGCTGTAGACTAACGAGTAGTGCTTTAATTAATATATTTTTTAATTTGCATCAGGAATCTCTGTTTCTGTGAAAAAAAAAAGAGCCTGGAGTCTTTGTTTCTACAAGTTCTGTCTCACTTTACACAGTATGCTTTGAGGAGTAAATAAACCAGCACACCAAGATGTTATGGCTCCCTTTTCTATTTAGTCACTTGTTGACATTACTTTTGCAAGCTATCTTGCTGCCTTTCCTTCTGAACAAGCAAATAATTGCACATCAGTAAATGCAGCAGTGTGTAACTTCAGAAATTACAGAAACAGCTGAGTGATTACCACACTTGTGAATTTTTCATGCATCATGATTCACTTTGCTGGAAACAGAACATGCAGATTCCCAGCAAGTTATTATCATGATTTGAACATATAACCCAGTTCAAATAATTTGAAATTATTAAAAAGACTTCTGTAAACATGCTTAAGTTCAATTGTATGCTCCAAGTCCTTGTTAAAAGCTGTTTAAGAACAATTATAATTGAAATAGCAGTTTCAAACAGAAACAATTAAAAGATTTGGAAATTAATCTATAAACCAATGCTACTTACTCTGGTTAAAGTTCTATTAATATGTTCAGTTACACAGTCTTTGAATAACTCACACTTGGCCTTTGGATTTTCTGTAGAAATAAAAAAAAAATTAATTATACATCACAGTCCATGCAATATTCAGTATAATCTAATTGTTAAAGCTCTTGTTTAGCTCATTCCCCAAACCACCTGCATTCCTGAACTTATGCACATAAGACACAGCACCCCATTCTCAAATTTCAATTACAAGGACTTTATTTTGGTCAAAGTTACAGCACTGGATTGGACTGTCCCCTTCCAGGGGACTTGGACAGATGGAGTTAAGAGACAGCTCAAATTTACAGAAAGGGACACAGATCTGACAATTGTGGGGAGGTGACTATTATTTCAAATGGGTTTCATTACACTGTTTAGCAAAAATACATTTACAAAATTATTCTATTCTCAGGAATTGTAGATGCAAAAAAAAGATGCCTCGCCTCTTTTTCATGTCTTGCTGATTAATCTAACTGAAGATAAATAGGCACTGGTGGGTTTCTCAGAAGATGTATCTCTATAATAACACATAAACCTTTATAATATCATGTACCTTGGCAGGAAGTGCCATCATTTGGCTTAAACTGCAATTTTCCTGTGGATGGTTGATAACCTTCCTTACAGGAGCAGCTAAACCCTCCATCCACGTTTTCACATTTTGCATGATCTCCACAGGCAACAGTTCCTCCGTTGCTGCACTCATCTACATCTGCAAATATCATGAGAAATGGAATTTTTTATTAAGTATTTACAGACTAACACCTTGCTGCTTTGTTGATAATAGCACCACACACTACAAGCAGTTTCATAATAAAATTTCATGTAATAAAAAAAGCAGAAGCTAAAAGCGTGCTAATAATGGCAACCCCCCCTGCCAATTATAATACTTACAGATTACAAGGATAAATCATAATTGATCATATTTTTATACCACTACTTTTATTACTATATAATACTACATTGCTCATGTTTTAAAACCATATTAATTCTATCAGAAAAAAAGGTAGTTGGCATGATGCAAATCATCTGAAAACCATTTTTCAGAGATTAGACTAAATAGATTTTCTCAGCTTTATGATTCAGTTAGGAAAAGAAAAAAACCTAAACCTGCAGACTTTTCTTTTAAGTTGCAGCTTTGAAAAGATGCAGCAAAAGATCACTCTATCTCGTTAATCTAAGAATTAAACTCTGTGCCCTTTAAAGTGCTTGGCATGTCTTTTCTTTTTTTTTTTTTTTTTAAATCCATGTTTAAATTACATTTGCCTAAACTGTATTTTGTGCTTCTAAATAGTTTGCTATTAGGCAGACAGGTTCATTAACTGGGTGGGGCACAGTCCAAGAGTAAAACCAATTAATTCCAGTAAGGGAATCCATGAATTGATCAATTTAAGGGAGCTGGGCACTAACTCCCTGGCCAGAATACAGATTATTTTGCATTATTTGGTTGGCTGAGGATAAAGATCAAATAACTCAATGGAGAAAGTAAACTGGGAACAACACCAAATAATTCTGAAGAATGAAGTAATGGACTGTGAAGTGCTGTGCTGGAAAGGAGAAAAAAGTGAACAGCTCTGGGAAACGTATATCTGATGAAAAGAGTTGAAAAATGAAGAAGTGATACATGAGCAGGTTTAAAGTTACAATCTGAGAACTGAACTGAAGGAAAGTAAAGGTGGTGTGGGGAATGGATTAACCAGAGAGGATGACAACCCAAGTTAAGAACTGGTATGACTCTTAATTTTGGGAAGAAATTGGTGAAAAAATGAGAAGTGATTAATGGATCAGTAGAGGAGAAGAGCTGCTTGAATTGATAGGAAGCCTCTGCCCCACCAGATGGGTGTTAGGAATAGTCACACAGAAAGCAGATATGGGGTGGCTGGGAATGCACCATTAGTGTGTAGGAACTAGTTTCACACTCTGCTTTTGATACCAAGGATCTTGGTGGTTTTCAAAAAGGAGTAAAACAAAAAGGAGCAATAATGCTCGTAAAATAAGAGTATTATTGAAAAATGAAAAAATGAAGTGTATGTCTATGGGTATATCTAGGGAATGCAAAAAAATACCTGAAGGATATGTGGGGGCCACCTGCCTGTTTGGACAGCATTTTTTGTAACTTTGGAGAACATTCTTTACTAACGGTTGTGTGGTTTGATGTTTGGTTTTGGTTTTGTTTTTGTTTTAGGGCTTTGTTTCATTGATACAGGGCAACAGTTAAATGCATATAAACTTCTAATAGAGTATCCCAACATTCCTTCTGCTCACAATTCCAGGGCTCTTCCTGGGATTCAAGGTGATGGTTGAGGTCCCACCTCACTTTCACATATCTGTGTTTCCCAACAAGCTGTGTTTTAAGCCTGAGCTCCAGAAGCTGCCATGGAGAAGCCATTCAAACTCCTGCAGGGCCAGGAAGGATTTGTGGGGCTCGAGGTGCATTTGCCCTCCCTGGCACAACCACCACTGCTCTGCAGGGACAGCCAGCAAGGAAGCTGTGTGTTGGAATGGTTTGGTGCCAGCGTGGAATTTTAAAGTATGAGGTTAAATTACGATTATTTGCATCAGGACAATAGTTTTTTTCCATATTTAATGCCCCAAACTGCAAATTTTTCTCTTTAAACCCCCGAGTTTTGCATTATCCATGTTGGTATGGTTTTTGTGACCTCAGTATTCATAATCATGGAACTAACCACGTTATACATGAACCAATCTGACAAATGGGAAGGAAAAAAGTGCGATACAGTGCTACATACAGGATACCTCATAATTAAATGCTGTCATTTAAAGCCACAAGGCTGAAGTTCTTACTCTTGGCATTTAAATAACCTCTCACATCAGTACATTATAAAGCTTTGTTTGAAACAAGTGGGTACCTGTCCGTTCCTCGTTGTGTGACTCTGTGCAAGACAGAGAAACTTTGAATGAATTGAAGTGGCAAAGGTGACAATCACAACAATGCCAGTTTGTATAAGGAGGACACACATCAGCCTCATACCAAAGGTTTCTCTGGCCTTGTCAGCTCCATGGAGGACACGTACATCTTAACAATGCATTCAGCATGTAATGCAGTGTAAAACCACTAGCAATTCATAACAATCCTTGCTAAAACTTACAATAACTTAAAAATAAATGAATAACTATGTGAATGCTTTTCAGAACACCGTTTGCTAAACGTCAGGTTTCTATGGGATTTTACTGATGCAAATGTTTCAAAGTTATGACAATATTTTTTGCTTTTCATAAATCTTTAGTTCAGTAAAAGACTTATCTGTCAGTAGTGGGCAGTCACACGAATTACAATTTTTTTTTTTGTAATTATGTCAGACATTAAATGTAATGGAGATTTTAGAGAGAAGTCAAGATTATCCAAAACAGCAGCTGAAACTCAAGTACCACGGCACATCTCTGGCAGTGGGACAGCTCTTTAAAGTCTGATAGAGACACTCTGTTGAATATATGCAAATAGACTTTCTGCAGTTGAGTTGCCCATATGGAACGAGTCCATATCACGCCTATCTAATTTACTGTTTCCAGAAGAAAAAAAAACAACTCCTGGATGACAAAATTAAAAGGCAGTATGCCTGATCTTGCAAGGTACTAATCAGCTTCGTGTCCCTTTTAAATCAATGAGATTGTCAGGGGCAGCCAACAACTTGTGACAGTTACAAGAATGCAGCTTTTAAGATCCCGCTTTGAAATGCTGTGTGCAGTAGCTGTAAGGCTTTTGTTCCTTTGCATTTTGTAGTTATGCCTTTTTAACCAAACAGGCAATTGGACCACACGCAGACAAACAGCTTGTCAGTGCTTTCAGCAACCCGATTTTAGTGGGGCTTTGGGGCGAGGATCTCAAACGGTCCTCCTTGATCTGCTGTGGGAGCAGGAGTGGGGCTGCCAAAGCTTGCAGGAGCAGTCTTCACAAGCAGCATTCCTGAGGAAAGGTTGAGGACCAGCAGCTTTTTAAACAGAGGAGCATTTGCCACAGCACTGTAAAAAAAAGCCCTGGCCTTTCAGTAAATATTCAAAACAAATCCTGGAGCTGAACTTTGAAGCTTTTATAACAGCTCCAGTCAGAAAAATATCACCAGCACCACTTAGGCTAGTGTGAAAATATATTTATAACCTTTTATTTTATTTCTGTGCTTTGTCACTCCTCATTTACTGCAGCAGGCAAGGAAATTCCAATTAAATTAAAAGTACTGAGAACAGTTATTATGTTCAGTCTTGCCAATTACAGGATTGTACCTACATGGCTTTGATTCTTCACCAGTCAGTCAAGACAGCTTGATGTCTGCATTATACCTTCTGCTTATTAGTAGCTTGCAAGTGACTGAAAAGTCCAGTAGCAAAGGACTGGATGTTCCCTCCCCGCGTCTCCACACTGTGGAAGGCAGAGGCACACACAAAGTAGGAATGAAAAAGGCTGTGAATGGCACGGCTAAAAGCAAAAGGCAGCAGTGTGGCACAATGCCAGATCCCATCCTCTGCAGGGCTCCCTCGTCACAGCAGAGGATGGGATGGAGAATGGGTGCCTTCCCAGTGCTCTCAGAAATACCTGAAGGAAACTAATAGCACGTTCCCGGAACAGGCAGAGTGGTGTGGATGGCACTTTCATTTCACAGAGGGCCATTTTCATGTTTTTACTCTGTTGGCTGGGGTGAAAAAAGCAGGTTTGTATTTCACTTTTTTATCTGCAGCCGAACATTCCATAAAATGTGAAGTCTAAGGGAAAGCATGGCTTTTACACAAATCAAAAAATGGATTTTAATAGCTCTCTTTCGTGACATCAGAAAAATATCATCTTCAGAAATACCACGTCTCTGCATTCTTATTTTTCCCTTCTCCATTTCCTTTCTTCTATTTTCCTCCCTTTCCCCTCCTACCCTCCAGTTCCTCCTCTAGCTGCATGTTTCTTTGTCATCTCTTCACCAACTCTACCTGATAACATGGATGAAAAACTGCCGACCCTCAACTCCAAACTCAGCATTCTGGTTGGATTAAGGGTGAAGTGACACTTCTCAAAGCAGCTGTCCCAAGCTTTCTTTCTGTCTACTGCTTTGAGAGGGATAATCACTTTGTACTTAGAAGCTTATTGTAGTTTCCAGAGAGGGAGAGGAACACAAGTGTGTTCAGATGGGCTTTGAAATGGGCTTTGCACAGACACAGAGATGTACCAGACTTGCACTGCTGGGAAGTCCAGACAGCTTTGATGGCATAAACAAACAGGGTCTATAATGGCATACTCTCCAAAATTCAACCACTGTATTTTTAAAAAGTTACTGCCAGGTATATATATATATATATATTATATATATATACATACATTAAAACAAGATTTAAGACTTTGAAGAATCTGGAAATATATTGGGGCCCTATAAACTTGGGTAGGATGCATATCTGGGAGCTCTGTGCTGTGATTTGTGTTGGATTCCAAATTTTGGATATGAGAAAAAGCAAAATTTTAGGTTTAAACAAAAGCCTTGGGCTGACAGAGACTGGGAAAAAACCTCCAGCTAGAGTCCAGACAAGGATCTATTGATGTCACAGGTTTGGAATGTCCTGCCCAAGCCTGGAGAAACCATGTCCTGATCTCATCAAACCTGTGCAGAAAACCTTTTGTGTTTTATCTCTCCCCTTGTGTTACCTGTTTCCCTCTGTAAAATGTCCTAAGATAAGATGGGTTTTTTACCCCATGAAGTAATTGTTAAGACCCCAAAAATTTGTTAATCTGGGTTTTTCCCTGATGTTATCCTTGTGAACCCCCTCAATTTTAATAGAATGAATATGCAAACCCCCTGTTGAATATGTAGACCCTAAGCCCTTTAAACATGAACTTGTAAGTCCAATAAAGCTTTCCAGCTTCTTGCCTCCCTGGGATCATCTTAGCTTTATTGACCTCTGCAATTTGTACTGGATAGCTTGCACTGTATTTACAGTGACAACTTTGGTGTTTGCTCCAGCTGTGTTTAGTACACCTTGAATTCACAACTCTCAGCAGTTTGTGTGCAAGGCATATCTACTACCTGTAGCTGATCCATTGGGTACAAAATATCCTATTATTGTTTCCATGATAAAGGATAAAGGAGGAAATTAATTGTGGATCATAAGGTTGTCTTTAGGACTCACATCTTGGTAAAGTAATTGGTACACTTGTTTAATCAGAAAAGGTGCCCACAGGTAATTTTTTTATTTCAGTGTGAGTTTGGAAGCTCTTGGTTCCTCCATATGGATTTTCAAAAGGAAGAACAACAGTGCTAAACTAAATCCCAGCAGAGGATAAAAAAAGATCAATCTACTCACTAAAGAAAAGAGAGGTGGAAAAAAAGAAGTTATCACACTAATGGTAAAAAGTTAAAGTGAGACAAAAACAGTCAGAGAAATAACTTGGAGGACAAACTACTGAAGCTGAGGAAAGGTTGTAATGCAAAAATCAAAACCTGGACCAGAAATGGTGAGAATATTTACAGCTCAGTGTGCTAACAGTCTCCATCCAGGCTAATTTAAGAAGGATTCATAGCAGCTGGATAAAGCAGAGCACTTTTAGATGGATGTGAGCAATGGGCAAGAGAGGTCGATTAGATCACTTTCTGGCTTAATATGCAACCATTCTGCTGATATTAAGAGCAGTAAGAAGAGAGGTTGTCAGCACTCACAAGCTCACAGGAGACATACCTAGAAGGAGACACAGTCAGCATAAAGGTGTAAAGGGCAATAGATTTATTTCTCATTCTCTCATTCCCTGAGGACTCTTGCAACATACAGAGAAAATTACCAGGAGTTCGAAAAAAGAGAAATAGTTACAGTTCTTCCATTCAAAGGAAATCCTAAAGGATTGCATAGTTGTTCAGAAATAACATTTTTCCAGAGAACTTTTCCTCCTCTTTAGTCTTGAACATGTTCCATCCAATGCTACAGAAACAGAGGCACAGGAGGTAGGATAACTATTGATCTCGCTGATTGCTTTTGATCAGACTCGAAAAATTACCAAAAATATCCCAATCAAAGTTTCCAAGCAAAAGATATTTGAAGTATAGTGGGTCAAATGTATAGAGAATTTTGCTGCTCCAGAGTGACCTGAATGCAGAATATTTTGTCACTCTGCTTTGTTTCAAGAACATGATCAGCTAGCTCACAGATCAGTGAAACAGTGGCATAAATGGGTGAATTTTTGTATTGTATTAACTCTACATTCATTGTCTAAAACTGTGACATGTGGATTTAAATATATTGCAAGCAGAGTCAAGATGGAAGTGTTACTGAAAACAGCTGCTGTGTTGTCAGTGAGAAGTGTGGGCCTGAACTGGAATATTAAGTCTGTACCAGTGTAAATTATAGGAATTTTATACCCAGACTCCAAACTTCCCAAACATGAAAGCATTTTGCTAGATTTCTATAATTAACAGAAGCAATAAGAGTGACAATGTAAAGGGAGCTGGCAGACAGTAACAACTTACCCACGCAGGAGGTTCCATCATTAGGTACAAAAGTTTCTTGACCATTGCTGGATTTGAAACCAGGCATGCACATGCAGAAATAACTTCCCACCGTGTTTGTGCAGTTGGCATGCTCTCCACAAGGCTGAGTAGCATTTTCACACTCATTATCATCTGTCAAGACATAAATTACAGAGAAATATATTTGCATTTGACGATTGAAGAGAGCGGCGTCGAATAAGCTTAATTTGGCTCTGGTCTTTTATTTGTGTTAAGTTTTGAATGCTGAGCTGGCACTCTTGGTGTTTGTCTATATAGTTTTCCCATTGCCAAGGATGTAATCAGGTGTTCAGCAGCACTCTTCTTGTGTGAATCAACAAATGAGGAAATCAGTGGGATACCGAAGCGAATGGTTTAATTGGATATACGCTTGGAATAGAGGATTGAGACAAGTATATGTTCTGCCATGGTTGTATTTGACAACATTTTTTCCTATCCAAGAATCTACAGGTAGAGAGTCACTCTGAGGATGCACCTGGGAATTTAGAATCATAGAAAGCAGAGCTCAGAAGGATATAAAGAAGCCCCCCCTTCATTCACTAACGTCAAAGCAGAATCAATATATCTAAATGCACATTTTTATGGCCTGTTTTTAAAGACCTTTTGCGGTATTTCTCAGCAGTACCAGACAACAAACTTACAAATTCATCCTACTGACTGACCTGAGTCCTCAAGTATATTGTTTTTACTCAGTTATCACAAAGGCTAAGGTCTTTGTGAAAGACCAAAGAAATGAGGAAGATTCATGGCTTGATCCTTCCCTCTTAGCAATTGCTGTGCAAGTAATCATTTTTGTACCTGCAAACTTACATCACCTATTTTACGTGGCTAATCCCATGCCCCCAGTGGTACAATAGACACAAGTTTGAAGACTATGTCATCTCTGCAGAGCCTCAGCATGTGCTGTCACTGTGAGCACAGGACCCAGAGAGCTTGACCAAAGGTCAAACAAAATCATAAACTCCTGCTCTGAACCACAGAGTTGATCTTCTGCAATGACTCAATAAAACCACTTCCTCTCCAGAAATCTTCCAAGGTCCCTGTTGTCTATTGAATAGTTTTCAGACCAAATTCAAGAAAAGTTTCAAAAGCTTTCTTATCCAGGCACTCTATATATCAAACTGAAACACTCACGGCACTGATAATTCCATTTTCCCAATAGCCCATTTCTCTTAAGGCACCCCAAAACTAAGAAACAAACAAATCAATGAAACTCTCCCAAAGAAGCACTCTGAGTGGAATTCTCTATTTTCTACATCGTGAGAAAGGAAAAGAGTTAAAAGCTCCCTGAAATCTACTGGGATTTTTTTCCTGTTCTCAAGAAAAAGGTACTCATAACATGATGAATGACAGGAAAGAATTCTAACAGGGAGAGAAATAACGATTTATTGCAGAAGAGAAATGATTAAGGAGCATGACAGGGAGAAGAAATATGATTTCAGAAAAGGCACCCGAGGATGAGTTTTAGAAAGGTGCTCCTGCTTCCTGATGGTCAGTGTTCTCACAAGATCTTTACAGAGATAGTGTGCAGATAAGCAAAATGTCACATAAGCCAGGGCAGTGACAAGATTAAAGTACAGTAAGAGGCACAAAGCATTGCAGGAATACATTTCTGGAACATAACTTAGTCACAGCCCCCAGCATAATTCTGGAACAGGACTTTTTTTGAGATTTGGAGTCTGACATGATTTTGAATGTGACTCAGTCGACTCAGACATGCAAATATCAATTCAGAACTGCAGTTTTCCTCGGGGGAATTCGGGTCAACAGTATCAAATGGATTATGCTCATTAAAACTAAAATTGAATGTAATTTAATGAGGAATCCAAGTATAAAAGCACTTTGCCAACACACGTCAACAATATTTATTCTACAGCTTTGGTATTCATGAGAATACAGCAGAGAACATGTATAATTTGGATCTTAAAGAATGCCAAAGTAAAACCAAATTAGCTTAAGTGGAATTATGATAGGGAGGAAAAAGTGTGGTGTTGATCCAAATTCAAAAACAAAGGCATAAGAAATTGAAAAAAATCTGGTGTTGCAGAGACCAGGTCCCAGAACATTTTACAAACCTTGACAACAAGGTCCACTTCTAATATAATTTGTGTGTGTCTGTTTGACTCCCTTGCAACCCAAGTTTGCTCCCAGACCCCAGCATTTAATGACAAAGAAAAGTGGACTACCCTGTTATAGCTGCCAAGTCAACTTGGTCTTGGGAAATATTACATATTCTAGAAAACAACATGTGCTGACTTTGGAAAGCTCAGGGGATAGGAGGCATGGAAGATGAGAAGTAGAAGGACACCAATTATGGCAGGACTTGATTCAAAGTAGAGGAATAACAGGGCTAAGGAGGCTACTTGTGACATGCAAGAACTTTTGGATTTTTTTCCTAGGAGTTCAGCTGTAGTCCTCAATATCCAACAATATTACCCTTTTTTCAGGTGGTCCAAAGGATTTATAAGCAATATTAAAATGACTCATACAGTGGTTATCAATAAATTTACTACAATTATGCCTAAATAACTTCACTGGATGATTGGTGTTTTTGCTCAATATTTATGACGGTTGTAAGGGGTTTAATGGTGACTATATTCCCTTAGCAAGCTTGTTTATTGAGAGAGCCTTTCAGATAATTTGAGAAACCTTTTGAACATTGAAGGAACAGCATTAACTTACACTGCAAACACAGGAATGAATATTTTAAAGAGTTAAGTTCATATGAAGCTTTCTTTTCACTATTCCCATGGTCTAATGTAATACTCAGCAGACCCTGCTGGGGCATAATTTACTGGACCACATCCTGTTTCCATTGAAATTAATGACATAAAAGTCACTGACGTCAGGAGGCTGTGGAAAACTACTGGGTTAATGAGAAAGGCAAGTGAAGAAGAAATTTAAAAAAACAAAAAAGAAAAAAAAGGTAGTTTCATATACAGTCTATCTAAACGTGGTTTTTTTTCCCCCACACAAAATATTATACAAGATCAAAAATGATGGCAAAAATATCATCGAGTTCTCTGTGTAAACAACTCGAATTTTTTATTCAGACAGCACTCCAATGTAAAGCCCAGGGGCTTAAAGTAATTTTCCAAATTTTGCATGATTTATAATATTATTGGATTTGTAATTTAAAGGATGTCAGGAAAAAAATAATGGGATTTATAGATGAAAAAATGTCTTTTTTTTTTAAAACAAAATGTTCTGCCTATTAAGAAAGGATACTTTAAATGACAGCACTCATATAATCCACCTGTTTTGTTGCTACCTAATTTAACTGTGCCATGTGCGTTCACTGGTGCACAGGCACTCATTGAATACTGCAGGCAGTATCTCAGGAATACACATTCCTTTTAATATGTTTTCTTTTTTTTTTTTTCCTCTCCAGTAAATGATGAAAAATTTGGAGACTTTAGAGACAAGATGGTCAAACGACAAAGTTAATTATTATGGCTAAATGGTAATGCTGCATTCAAGTTTGACATAGAAGGCATTTCCTGAATAGCTGCACTGTCTTAAGAAATGCCAGTGGGGATGTGGGGAGCAGGTTTTTGGGATGGTGGGTTTGCATGATTTTTTTTTTTTCGTTTTTTTTTGGTTGGTGTTGGTTTTTTTGTACACGTGGGAACGTGTACCTAAAAATTGGTAGGATGCTTACACGGTATAATTGTAGAATTAAAATCAATTTTCCTTTCTTACCTTAAAAATACAGCTAGTAGTATGTATTTTACTGTACATAAATGCAATTGTGGTTAGATGGAATCGACTGTCAGCTGCATGTCATCTGCCTCTACTGGTCTCTTGAAAATGTATTAAGGATTATCAAAAGCAAGAAAAACGTGAAAGGCTGATATACCCCTTTCAAATTCCATTTTGATTTGAGCTCGTAATTCTGTGTTAAAACACTTGCACACCTGAGAATACCATTGGTTTAGGATTGAGCAGGATTACTAAGAAGCTTGGGCATTGATGGAAGACTTCCCTGGTCACAGAAGACTATAAATTGGATTCAGTGTTTGAACAATCACTCTTTTACACATCAGGTAACATTAATAATCAGGTAATATTAAGTAAAATGTGAATGAATTTTGTTTAGCATTGATACAGTACATTTTTGCATAGAGAGCATTAAGCTATTTTAGATATTTTAAAATATACCAATACAAAATGGAAGAATCATTTGAGGATTTTAGGGTCATGATGCAGTTGGAAGCTACAGGAATCTGATAAGGTTTTAGGCAGAAAAAACCCCCAAACCAACCAAACAGGAAATTTCTTTTGTTGTATTCCATATCCTAATAAAGTACAAGTTTTACCCTCTTGTATATTGTATTTTAATATGGGACGGTTATAAGATTATAACCTACAGTAGGAAAACACCAAGGCAGCTACAGCTACAAAATTACATAACATGTTATTATTGTGACAAGCACGAGAAAATGCTTTGAGTTTTCAATTTTAGATATAAGATTTTTGTAATGCTGTTTGCATATTTTGCATGAAAAATGTCACGAGGAAAAGTCCTATGGTAATGGATTTATCAAAGATCTGTGAAAGATTCTTATTGCACTGGGCATATATCTGTGATAGACTTTTGATGGTATGATGACATATAATATGAAGAATTAGTTTTGGGGTGAAACTTGTCATATTGATTCACAACCACACAGAAGTTTTTCCTCTTTATAAATTTCAAAGTGAATTGTTTCTTCCTCAACTTCAAGTAACAAACAAACAAGGCTGAAACCCCCAAAGTTAAACAGAATGATTTGTGCATTTTCAGCCCTCCCCAGTCCATGCAAAATGAGATTTTGGTAGATGTGAATAGTGAGTAGAGAATATATTTTGGGATCTCTGGCATGGAATGAAATCAATCAGGCAGGCTGATGGTCTTAATTAATTGGCAAACAACCCGATGAGAAAACTAACAACATTGAATTTGGAGGTTGGTCACCTGAGCTTCCCCAAAGCCAAGCAGGAACACACATAGGGGTGTGATTTTCATAATGAAACTTGATGTTACAGTATAAGGACTAGAATCAGCCCTTATATAATTCTATTCAGTGCATTCCCCTCATGACATAAGACAATGCAATTAAAACATTAATGATTAATTTTGGCCTAATCTGGGTCTGTGGAAACCAGGGTTGCCTCTGGGGCAGACCTGTTGAAACAGAAGGCCAGACCCAAAAGAGTTAACTAAGAAATCTGGGCCTGCTAACAAGCTGTGAACATCCAAATCTGTAGTTCTGTTCTACCTATTGGACCAAAACTTAAGAGAATGGTAGAAGAAACACAGAATAGACCTAGAGGTAATAAATTAAGATGCAGTAAGATAAAGTAGACATTTGAATAGAAGAAACAGGCTGGGAGCCAAGGCCTTTTCCAAGCTTCAGTGAGCTGGTTGAGAACAATAGAAGAGAAGGGAGGTCAAGCTGAGGAAGATGAGTTTAAGCCCCCAGACCCATGGAGGAAGGACAGAACTACCCCCAAGATTGAGGGCCAAGAGAAGCACCTCCCCAAGCCCCACCTGAGCTCCACCTATACTCCACCTGTTATTAATATGTATAGACAGATGTAATCGCTTGAATATACATTTAATCATACGCGAAAATTGTATAAAAAAATGCTGATTTTGTGTGAAGCCTTCGAGCAAGGTTTTCCAGCAATAGCTGGCTTGCTCCCAGTGCTGTCAATAAATACTTTTGCTGCTCAAAGACTAAAAGCCTCTGGGCAGTTCTTTATACCGGGTTTTTTGGGTTCACCCTCTGCCAGGATCAGTGGTGGCAGCTCAGGACACAGGAACCTGAAAAGTGGGCAGCAGTGGGTGGGAAGGAAATGCATCCAGAGTGGCTGGGGAATACACTGATCCAACGCATCCGACTGCTCTCCTCTGACAGCAGCCTCTGCTGCCAAAGCTGAGATGGAGCCCCTGGGGGAAAGGAGAACTACCCTTCCCTAGTGCAACCCTCGTGGGAGAACAGTGCTTGAAGTGCCTCACTTAACCCCTCAAAAGCGAGGAAATGAAAGGCTTCCTGTAAAACAAATTCCAGTGCTGCTCACCCTGCTGTGCTGAGCTTGTCTGGAGGTCTCAGAGCAGTGGGTGAGCTCACACACATCACTGCTGTGCTGCAGGACTGTGCATCTCCAGCCATCAAAGGCCGAGTTAGGAACAGCGATACCATTAACAACCTTGCCTCTCCTTTCTTGTGATTTGTTTCCATTAATGGCAATTTAACACAATTTATTTATGATTCTCTAAAGATTCAGCATTTGAGCTTGGTCTAAATCAGCATGAAAGAGCAGGCGCTTAGAATAACCACTTGAGGCTGTAGAACTGGGCTGAAAATCTCATTTAAATATGAATTTCTTTCATAATAGGCCTGATTCATCTTAGTCCTACACCAGGGCAGGGAACCATGCAGTTGCTGCATAGGAAATCGTGCCACTGCAAGCTCTGTCTGGCTAAGATTTCACAATTCCCTGCCCCCTTGCAAGAGCTTTTCACATTGCCTTCTCAGGATGTTTTTATAGCTTGTCAGGAGTTTTTAACTGGTTTGAACTTGGTGGCTCTGCAGCTAGGTAGTCTCCTAAAAGTTGTTAGTACAGCAAACAATTATTTTCTCTCACAGTCTTCATAGGCTATGTGGGTATGCAGAGATGATTTTGGATCAGCAGTTCTTTCATGTCTGGATGAACTAAAGGTCCTCACAAAAGAAAAATCTCTTAGTCCCAGGTTAAGGAACAGGGCAGAACAGTGTAAAAGAAGGAGAAAAGGAAAGTTTCCTACATATTAAAATCACACTCAGGTTGAGTTTCAGAGACTGGACAAGGTTTAGACGGGTTAATATATTATCTAAACTATTTCCCTCATCTCTTGCTGGTGTTTCCAGACATTATAAATTAAACATGAAAAGAATTTATTATTGGGTAAGTCCAGTGATGAAACTCTCATTTGTTTAGCCATACAGAACAACCTGCCTTTTCAACACTTGTGAAATATCAAAAAAAGAAAATCTATAATTTGTGATCACTCATATGAAGAATGGGGTTGTGGTGGGGGATATATCATTGAAAGTACTAGTCCTTGACTGGAAACAAACCATTTACCCAGAGCAGCATCTGTAAGGTGCTCAAATTAGTGAAACAGAAGGAAAAGGGGGAATAAATAATTGAAGGGGGGAATAAATATTGAGTGGCCCTGTCCCAGTTTTTCCCCAGCACTGCCTCCCTGGTACCTCTGGAGAGCAGGGGACTGTGTGCAGTGCAGAGAGAATCAACACTCCCATCACTTCCCCCAAGGAGGCCTTTTTGCTGCTTTCTCCCCAGAACATGGCACTAATTCATCAGCTGAGCACCTGGCCTGATGAGCTGTTAAAATGCAAGGCTGAAGAAGGAGAGAGACTACAGCAGAGTAATGTCAGAGACAGAAAAATGGAAAAAACCCCAACCCGACAAGCTGAAGATGGTCTTCTGGAGTTCCAAGACTGGCTTTGGAGGTGAAAAGTCATGACTGGATGAATTCTTTGGAAAACTGGCAAGTAGATACTGAATAGGATGGGATAGAAAAATAATCCCAGTCGCACACAGCTCCCAGTTGGATCTACTGTGAACTCAAACAACACAACGCTCCCATCCGACAGGATGGGAATGAGTAAGACGTCACCACTCAAATCTAAACATTTAGGTCCCATGCAAGAGATTAGACAGAAGGAAAACACCTTAGCAAACAGTTTGATTAAGAGGGAAGAAAAAACTTCCTGGCAACACTTTCCCAAATCGCAAAACAAACAAAAAAAAGATATTTATTGAGAAAACACAGACAGGAAATGCATCATCACTTTACAGATTATGTATGAAACCCACCATGGTGCCATCATGGTATGGGTAAACAAGATGTGAAGAAGGGTGCAAGTGAGAGACAACACAGCTTGAAGGAGGCAAAGGAACACTGAGCATGATCTGATCAGCTACCCACTGCACACATGCAGCAAAGGCTGTGATAAGAAATAGTGCTGTTCTGTGCCAGGATATGGGCTTGTCATCCTTCAGATAAACAGAATTACACCCTGGGGTCTTGAATGTCACATGGCAGCAGCAGCACTATGTTCCCACAGCCAGGGCTGGAAGCACCCAGATGCACTCGTGCTGCAAAGCACGAAGGGCAGGGTCACATATTTAATGTCAGTGGCACTGGGAGGAGTGAGCCCATTACACAGGGAGCACACAGCGATGCTCACAAATGGGTGAGTACTTGGAGCTCTGTCATGACTCGTAAAATAACTTTTCAGGTACAGAACTAGCTGTTAAAGGCACAGAAACAAGCAGAAGTCAAGAACGAAGATCACATTGCTCTTCCTTTCTTTACCCAATGCTGATCAAATTACAAAAACCTGACCTCAACATTCTGGCAGACACTCTGTGTCAGGTTTACCACTCGAGGATTAGACAGAATGTAATTGAGACACATCATTAGTTTCTTGGTTTGCCTCCTTCAAAAACACAGAATTAATACGAGGTGAAGTGCAGCTGAATGGGGATATGCTGGATTCAAGCTCCTGGCAGTGTGCAGGTGTCAGTGTTTCTCTCAATGCTACCAGCAGAAGGCTTTTAGAAACTTCCCCATTATCAAATTACATAATTCCCAATTCAGCTTTCCTTTTTGCTGCTCACTTGTTTGTTTTCACTGAAAATCACCCTTGAACTGAAAAGTAAGACAGCACATGCACAATTAGAATATTTTTGCTTAAAGGAAAGTAAGTAACACAGCACTTCCCTGCTGAGAGAGGGAAGGTAACTATGCCAGTAGGTAACTATGCTCCCTGCAGAACTGAATGGGCAGCCCAAGTAAGAAGTTCTGTTTTGACACTGCAAATGGAACTGAATTAAAGAAAACCCCAAAACAACCAACAAACAAAACCAGAAATCCAACCAAAATCCAACCAAAACCAAACCAGATTATAGCCAGAAAATATCTGCACTGTAACTTCTTGCAGACTTCCCATTGCATTTTCTGTTTACCATACTGCTGGCATAGAATCAGCACCATCCATAAAAGTAGGTGTATCAGAACATGAGGCTTCATCTAAATAATGCATATTTATTTATGCTGTGTACACATATCCCTCCAATACTCTACTAGACATTGTATAATGGTATTCAGGAAAATAAGACTCAAAGTTTTTCAATTCCCAATGCACCTGGTTCTTGTTATTTCTAACACTAACTTCTCAAAACTCTGTTTGCAGAACTTTCTAAAATACACAGACTCAGTAGGACACATTTTTTTTGCATGTTAAACCAGAACCATAAACACTCTTCTCATAGAGGACATAATTCTCCAGTAGGAGAACCTTTCTTTTGCAAAGAAACTGTACATTTCCATGCACCAGATCTTGTGATCCATCTGACCTGCATCCAACAGATGTTAAATGCATCTTAAGAAAGACAATATAGCCATATCAGGATTACTCTGTCCATATCTAAATCCCAACAGCTACCAGATACATGTCTCCTACAGACATTTACATTTACCAATTTAGTAGCATTTTTGGAAGGGAAAAGAAGAACTGAACTGTACTAAAAGTTTTGCTAAATCATGATTTGAGAGCCTTAGCTCCCAAATAAATAGCTCAAAATAAAGACTTCATGTCTTTATTTGGTCAAGAAGGGCAGATCCATATGTAGAAAGGACAAATGGGCTCATCAGTGTTCAACTAGAAGTCCCTCTTTATGCTTTTGAATCTGCTACCTAAAAATAGGTGGTACATTATGAAGTGCAGCTGCCATTCTATCACATTAGTTTTCAAAGGACAAAGTTTATTGAAGATAATTTCCTGTACATATCTGAAGCAGTATTAAAAAAAAAAAATTCTTGCTTTTGGGATCTGTATACTACGTTCCATTTTGGATTTAAAAAGCAGAATACCATAAAAGATGTGGTAAAATTGCTTTGAGAGAAGTAATAGCTCAAATAACATGGGAGGCCATAAAACAGTGGCTACAGAAGCTTTTTCCATTGTAGAACAGTATTCATTGATTTCTGAAACCACAGGCTAATTATACTCTGAGTGGACAAAGTACCTTAAGGAGTCCAGTCTGGGCATCAGAGATAAAGAGTTCACTTTGTACTTTGGTCAAACCCAAGTTAAAGGACTAAAGGCAGGAGCAGCTTGATGAAATTTGATTGCCAGCACTCTTCAGGAGGTTAGATGAGGTTACCTGATGCTGCTCTGTGAGACACATGGACTTATGTTGCTCTAAGCTAATATTAAGGTTAGTTCATTAGAAGAAGATAGCACAATAGTAAATAGTGGATTTATTTATTTTATTTTTAAAGTCAATACTGTTTCATTCTTGTCAAAAATTACATGTGAACTATCCATCTTCTACAGTGGACCACAGAGCTTCCATGTAGCTTGATGACTGCGCTTTTCATATTAGGCCTATCTGTAAGTTATCCCATTTAAATGCTCTGGAATTCAATAGCTTCACTGCTGGAGAGGAGACTAAATCACAAAAGGAAATAATTTCAATCTATAACTGAGAAAAGCCATTAATTGCTGGAAAATATCCAGTCTCCAAACCTGAAGATATCAAATATGGTCTGGCAAGGAGGAGACAATTAGGCTGAGGAATTCTACCCAGAGGGAAAACATGCCAGCATTACTTCAGCTAGACTAATGACTACAACAATAACCACTGAAGTATTTCCAGCTACTGTCAATGCTGCAAGTATTTAACTCCATGGTGAAAACATCTTAACTACTGACAATGATACTGTCAGAGACTTACCCCAGTGGATCATTCCTGGAAAAAAAAAAAATCACTATAAAATCATACAGGGTTTAGTGTCATATACTCCTCCTCATCCTCCCTCTTTTTTCCTCCTTCTGATGTGAATTAAAGCTAAATGTAATGATGCAAGTGGAACTAGGGGTTATAAAACTCAGGAGAAGTTGGGTCTGTGCTACTGCTCTGCTCAGGTAAAAGGCTGCAGATTTTTGGGCGATAATAATAATTTTCCTGTATAATAACCAAGTATCATCTTAGTGCAATTTTTTAATTTGGAAAGCATCTAGCCCTCCTCCTTTCTGTAGAAATGTCTTCCAAAAACCAGACTGTTCTTAAGGCTACACTTCCTCTTTCATCTCCCCCTCCTGAAACCTGCAGCTTCGAAGTGATGGAAATTGTGGTCTCCTCAGGCCAAATGGTCTTGATAGCTCTTTCTGGACCTTTATTTCTAAGACATACAATCTGGAAAACTTTAGTTTCATGTCAAATGGCAGAATGAGTTAACCTACTCAGGTCCCTCAATGAATTCTGAGAGTGAGGGGAGTACATAGCATCCCAAACCAATCTAAAGTGACTTTTCCCTCACTGACTACACTAACAACTCCCCTGTTCAATAGTTATTACATCCTAGGTTGAAATATTCTGTTTATTCATAATCACTGTTGTCTACACAAATTTGTCATTTTCCAGTGAAGGTTTTTATTCTTAGGTACAGGGGCTAAGGACTTTATTATCCCAAAGATACAAAACGCACTTAGCAGGCAAAAATATAAAAGTTCCATTAAAAACATATCTAGAGTTTGGACAGAAGTAATACTTATAACAGGGAATAAGGTTGAAATGTGGCACAAGTCAGGCCTGAAAACACTTTCAAGTTTGTCTGCCGTAATACAACCTGCCACATAAAGTGTTATTATGTGCATTTTATGCCTGGGAGTACTGACAGGTGGGAGGGTGTAGATATGTTGTATAAATGCTGTGTATCTTTCAGCAACTGGAGATACTAAGATGAGAGAAGCCACAGAAAAGGAGGATTGTCATAAGGTGCTGAATAAAGGCATATAAAACACAACAGATTTCCACAGAGTGCCATGCTGAGGATCTGTCAGAGAGGGAGGCACTGCACAAACTTCCATTAGTGTTGTTTGCTGAGCATCATTCAGCTGCAAAAGTCTCAACTGGAAATGCATAAACTTGCTTCCTGAGAAAAATCACTCAAACCCACAAAAAATAACTTCCCTTCATCTATTGAAATAAACCTCTCAAAGTAAGCCACTAAAACTAAGTTCAGGAAAACACAATCAAGATAAATATTTTGATTATCAAACAGACTGAACTTGTAGAAACATTGGGCAGATTTCCACAGCATTTTAAGTATCCCTGAAATTTGGGCTGTTTATTAGGAAAGTGGAAAAGTGCTGCAAGCTGCAGTAAAGATGGTTACTTTGTTTTTAATCCAGGAAAACTATTACATCACGTATTGTTCATCACAAGAAGTCATTGCCTTTTGTCCTCTGCACCCATCTCTGAACGTGCCAGCACAGGCAGTTCTATAGGATATCCTCAGTTTTGCTCTGAGAGTCCTAGCTCAGTCAGAGCACTGAAAAATGCCAGCTTCTGTTTGTTGGGAAAGGTTCTCTGTGCTTGGATTGGTTGGAAACTTTACATTATAGCAAGCATTAAACATTTCATTTGGAGTAGGTTTACATCTCAAATCTAAGTTCAGACTATGGACACAGAAAAGCAGTGTTTAAAAAGACATTTGTTTTCAAATGGTCAAGATGTTAAATAAGAAAATAACGAATTAGAGCTCAAATTCTTACTCCAGCTGCCTTGGCTCCAGATCAGGCACTGCAAAGTTGACCTCCAGGACCTCCTCCAGAGACCCACTGAAAGATCTGGGATAAGAAACAGCTGGAGCCAGGGAAAAGGGCATGTTGGGGATGGAACAGCATGCCATGCTTTGGAAAGGCTGATATTTTACAGAGGTCTGTTGTTTGGAGGAGGGTTTTACCAGTCCTCAAATCTACCTAGGAATTTGAGTAAAGAAAAGGCATGTCTTTCCTCTTTTCTGGCGACATCCATGTTACATCTGTTAGAGGCAAGTGGCAGAGTCACCCCATGAGTTAAAGCTCAGGAAAGAAGGAAAAATTGTTTTCTAAGCAGGCTCTACTTTTAGGCCATTAAGCTGCAAGATAATGATGGGTTTCTTGAGGAGCAACGAATCTCTTTAGAACTTCATTTTAGCCAAAGGCTGCTCTGTTGTGATATTTTATGTTTAAACATACCCTACTCTGACAAGCCACTGAAGTCTTTAAAGTCTTCTCATCTTTACTGCAGACAGTACTTTGATGTCAGTGCCAGAAAAGGTCAACATAAGAACTTCAGAATTAGACTTGTTTACATCCAACATAAAATACAAATAAATGAATGTGGCAAGGACATCCCAGGCAGATTAAATAAGGCCATGTTTTCCTAGTTCCACTCAAAATGTTTTTGTTTTTGCCAACCATTGTGCAAGCAATATCATCATCAAATCCAATGAAATTCACTTATTGAAGTGCTTTCCCCCTCAAAATATTTCATCAATCAACCAGGAGGGCTCTGTCATAGGATAATTGCAACTTGGCGTACCAACAAAGAGCATCCAAACGTCCTCAGCTTCCTTATCTGTACAATGGGCAGGGATGACAGCCATTTTATTAGCTGAGATATTGTTACCCCCATCAGATAAAACAGTGTGTTTTGTTGCTTTGATGTTTTCTATCACCAGGGCAGAGCTGTCGTGTTCCACTGCGTGTTTAGAGAAGGGCTGTGGTGGCAGCTTGTGTTCCCCCACAACACCCCTGCCTCCCAACACCTCACAGAGCCAGGCAAGGGCTGGACCAATTGCACTTTATCAGAAAGAAATGGGAAGAGTCAACAAAGTTTCCTCTGCAGTTATTTCTGGTCGAGGCAAAATTGTGGAGTCATCTCTTGTTTAAATTCTTTTCCTTGAGGAAGAAAAGATCGCCAGAGTGAATTCCCTCTGAAAGCAGCCAGCTGAGAAGGCACCCAAAAATGATTTCAGCTATTCCTGTTCTACTGTCTGCACAACAGTATTATTAATCCACAGAATATTTAGTGAACTAAAATAACATTTGGGGTAACTGCTTGTATTTAATGATTCTCCACAATAATAACTATTATAGAGATCAGAAATATTGTATCTGGCTTCCACATGCTTGGTTAGATCATGCAGACTTTGAAGGCTAACAAAAAAAAAAAATCTCTCAAGCAGAGCAATATGCAAACCCATTTAATTTTCTATTTAAATTCCTCCTGACAGAGTGGACTTTTCTTGAATTTCAAAAAAGCAAGGCTGTTAACCAAACTGTGAAGGTGGAAAAGTCTGCTTGTCGACACCGGGCTTATCTCGCTGTACTATCACTTGGGCAATAATTATATGAAGTGCTGTAGACATAATTTAATAATTCAACATTTGCCAGCTGCTACTGAAGACTTCCCATCTATACTAAACACGGGGAAGTGCTCTGGGCTCTCCAGTGGACTGCATGACAAACACTGTCCCTATCTTTCGTGGCTCTAGCACAGCACTTTCTGCTGAGGGATGTTATTGGGGTGATAACGGGAACAGCACAATTAGAAGTCATCAGCCCAACAGGAAATCTCATCTTTGGTGGCTGCTCAGCAAGGGGTTGCCCCTGATAACAAAGAGCAAAGTAAGCAAGTGTATACTCTTCTGGCAAATAGTGGCATCTCTGTTGACCTTCACAGTTCTACAGATGCAAAGTGTCTCTAGAGAGTGAAGGCATTTTCATTGATGTCGAATCAGCCTGGACATGACACCTCTCCCTGCTGTGCCTCCCTGTCCCCAGCCCCCAGGTTACTCCCAGATACAAAAGGTTGGTCCCTTCCTTTACACAACAATCTCCTTTCCTGATTTTCCACCTTCATCTGTGCTCCTGAAGCCACCTCCACAACTGGAGGTTGTGAGCTGGATGCACCCTTGAATATGTGACCTTGAGAGACTTACAGATTTCATTTTCATTTAATGACATTCCCATAGACTGTGGGTGGAAGCATGTAGAAACACTTAGCCTGCCTTGGTCTCGGTTCCCCATCTACAAACCCCTTTCGTTTACCTCGTCTGTTTTGATTTAAACAAATCAGGCTCAAACCCCAAAAGGTCACATTTGCTTTGATAGCAATATGAACTCATTTGGCACCTTGATCTTGTTTGGGGTGAGCTTAAACCACATAATGAATCTTAAGAAATGAAACAAACTGAAACTTCCTTTCAAACGCTGCTCTCCGGAATGTTTTTACTTTGAGCGAAGGATGGTGCAAGATTAAGTTGCACAGTGAGAAAGGTACCTTATTTCCCCATTAAAAAGCAGAGTTAAAAAGGAAATTCTGTCGTGGATTCAAGTGGTTGGGAGATTTAACCTTGAATACCCTTTTGATACTGCAGAGAAGTTACACGTTGCTCATACTTGTCTCTAAGCCCTGTGTTGTTGTTTCCCCTGTTGAGCACTGGAAAGGATCTGGAGACACAGAGGGGAGGTCGTCCAGCCCAGTCAGCCCAGCCCTCCTTGCAGGAACCTTCTCAGGCAGATTGAACCCTTACTTAAAACAAAGTTTCTCCTCTCCTATGGAAAAATTTTTATAGTGGAGAATTTAAGGTAAAAATTGCAGACAAAAAGAGGGTTGTAATAGTGCATTTTGAGCAGAATTGTTTGTTATTTTTATGCACCTCAAGGCTATGGTGCTCAGTCTTTAGAAATGCCTCCAGTGTATGAAATGAATGCTTTTACAATATTCAGTATTTTTTTTACTTAAAGCTTTAACTCCTGAAATCACATTAACAACTATAATACTTCAAGCTTATACAAACCAAACCAAACCCCAAGCATCAGACTCCTAGCAACAGAAAGCATCTATTTTAAATAAAAGAAAATCACATATTTTCATGTTTCCACTTTCTCTGTTTGCAGGGTACATGCACACATGAGATCTGATTCACAGATAAATAACTTGGCAAAAGAAGCTTCTGCAAATCCAGTGGTCCTACCACTTCTCTCATGAAATTCTTTGGTTTTCCAGTTTTGCAGACATACCCTGGGCATACCACCTATCAGATCTCTTGAAAATTAATAAAATATTAAGAGTTAAATAATTCTGCCTCCGATTCACTTCTGAAAACCCCCTCACAAGGATTTGACATATGATAAACTAACAATAAAGAAAACAGAGACCAGCAAACAGTCAAGGGAAAGTCAAGGGCAGAGAAATACTCATTTCATTATCTGTCCATATTTCTTCAAACAACAGCTGCTGCCACACTTCAGACTTGCAGGTCTGACTAACACCTACTGACAGACTCAGCTCATACCTGCCTACCTGCTTCAGGGAGAAAATAACTGTGTGATGGTCCCACCTTGCTGTCTGCATTTAAAAACATGGAGGCACTTACCCTTCCTGCTTTTTTTTCCTTCTGCTGCTGCAGCTCATTGCCATGATGCCTGCCTACACCCCAAAACAGACTGTCAGTGGGAACCCCAATGCTGTTTCCACTTCCTTCCCTTTTAATAGCTAGTTCAAGAGAGGGGTAGTAGATTGGCATCAGGAGCATTGGGGCCCAGGAAACTACTCAGCTGCAATTGAAATCCTGTGTGTGTGTCAGGTGCGACGAGTTCTGAGGAAAAAAAAAAATCAGAAACTTCCCCGAACGAGCTGCAATTGCCAGAATCACAGCAGGGCAATGAAAGGGGCCCTTCAATGAACAGAGTGCTCCTTGGCCATTTATAAAGGATTATTCAATTATCTAATAATGAAACCTTTAGATAATGAAATATTTTTTGAAAGGCGGAGGGGGAAAAAAACAGCAACAAGGACTTTGCTTGAGCAGATGTAAAACTGACACATCTGCCTCCCTCGGCACTCCCAAATTGCCTCTTTCAATATGTTTCATTTGTTCTCCTGCCAATTGCTGATCTCTTGTCAATTCACTCTCAAACTTGGAAAAAAATTAAATGGTTTGATGACATATTGGTTTCTGTATTCTATCTTTGAAATGCAAAATATACATTTCAGTGATCTTAGGAATGTCTCACATCTTTGAAATCTTTGCAATTGTAAGATGTTGGACTTGATCTCCATCTGGAACAAAAGAGCACAACTCCACCTAACTAAATTAAGCTAGACAGTTTATCACAGCTGGTGATCTTGTCCATAGTTTTTCCACAGATTAACACAGAACACATCATATACTTACTTAGAAATATGCAGTGTGAAAGGTGTGACTCCCTATAATGCTTTAGGCATGCTTGAAAATACCTATACTAGATGATTGCCTAAAAATGCTTCCCAATATCCTTAAATACTCTAAATGAAACGACAGACCTGTCATCAGAGCAAATCACATAGGGAAAGAAAAATGATACCAGCATTAACTGCATCAGCCACCTGCTCTATAAAGGTTATTAAAATGATGGAAACAGAATGTTGACTATTCCATACATGCAGGCTAGAACCCCCAGCAGGTCCAATATTCTATACTACTAGTTGCAATTTACATGCCTATAATTTATGCTATACTATAATTCATAGGACATTTCTCAAAATGCTGGCTGGAAAAGACTGGCTACTGACTTGCTCTGTGGCCACTTCTTTAATCACATGACAAAAAGATTTTGGCACCAAAAGCACTTTGACAAATTCCTGTGCTGTGCTCCTTGATATGCCCTGGGCTGTCTTGACCCTGCCAGCAGTAAGCAGACCAGTCTCTATTTTTCAGTGGTGCCTCAATTTCACTGGGAACTCTTTCCCAAGGGGTTGGGGTCCTACAAACACCAACAGGAACCTGTGCTATGATCAGTGCAGCTGCAGCCACTTTTCTTCAAACACAGGAAGAAGAAGAAGAGAAAGACAAGGAGGTAGTGGCAATACCCTCTTCATTAGCACTGTTTTAGTATGCAGGAGTTTAGAGGCAGTCCTAACCAAACCTGGAAAGCACCCTAATCACCCAGTACCTGAGCAGAACTGCACCCCATCCTTCCTACTGAAGCTGCTTCAGTTGGCAAGAGCAATTCAATCACCCTGAGCCCACGAGCACATGTCTCCAGCCAGGCAGGTAATGTCTCATGCCATAATCTTGATTTCAGGTTCCTGCCCTAGGGATGCCTAATGTATTTTATCCAAGAATTGTTTAAAGTAAAATAATCTGTCATATAAATGAATGGAAAAAGGCTCATTTTAGGAGCCACCGTCACTGTGGCTGACCAGTATAGATGGAAGTGCTTACATTTAGGCACTCTTGACTGAAAACTGTGGCTTCCTTCTCTTTATGCTAAGTCTACCCATCTGTAAAGCAGACACATTACAGTTTACCTAACTCAGAGAAATGAGATAATACAACTTTGGCAAAAAAAAAAAAAAAGGCTCTATCGCATTGCTTTACTAGACATAAAAAGGTAATATGAATATATGATTTTAAGTCAACATTAGGATGGTGTAGACTCCAGGACATTTCTCATATTGCTTTGGCTGGATGACGTAATTAATTTTCTAACAGGTTCCTTGAAGTGCTTGATATTCCAGAGAGCCAGCCTGTGTTACAAGGTGTACATAGATAATCTGCTGAGAAAAGAAATCATAAATAACCCTTTATCCTGCATGGTTTTGTTCATGAGAGCATTGTTCCAATTGGTGCAATCTTGAGCTATGGATTGGATCTTGGGGTCATATAGCCATGCCAACACCCCTCAAGTTAGTCTGCTTCAAACATTCTTTAATTCCAGAGGACAAAGCTGGTGCAAAATATTTAAGGCTGTCATATTTGGTTTAAAACATCCTTCTATTTTCCTTTCTTTCTTCTTTTATTTTTACATAAGAAAAATGAATCTCATTACAGTATTACCCATAGTTTCCTAAGTGAGTAGGCTGAACAGGGTATTAACTGCATTAGCAGTTAATTTCCAGGGTGGAAGTAACAGCATCTGCCTCTGATTGTCCCAGCACAGGAAGTATGACTTTTGGGAGCTCTCAAAGCGAGAACCCAGCACTGCCAAAACCAGGAATCTCTTGAGCAAATTCACATTACTTATTTTTTCCAGGAGCTGGACTGACATTTTTGTGATATGTACAGAGTGTCCCCACGTTCCTTACAAATCAGCCATCACGTACTTTGGGTAGCATTGTTTTCACAGGATAATCCTTGGTGATGTACAAAATGAAATCTGTTATCTCTTTGATGAATGCCTTTTGAAGACCAAGGATAAGCATGGGTGAGCAACACAAAGACAGAGAAGATTTGCAAGCAGTGACAAGAGTTGACAGGAAGGAAAGCTAGTTTCTTTAGAAATGGCTTCTCAGAGGTTGTCTCCCAATATAATTTAAATGTCTGAATCCACACTTGTGCAGTATATTTAAATTAGTACCAAAGCTTCATTAGATACCATCCCTAGAAATTATTTAAGTGAGATAGATCCCAAGGTCATGCAGATATTGGCCAGAAGATCTTGCTAGACTGGATGCTGAGAGCTGTCTCCCATGACAGTCCTGGATACTAAGCCACTGCTAAATGTCTGTCTTGACACAGATTTATTTTGTGTGTGCTTGAAACTGAACTATGTCACATATTTGGCAGGAAATGTAATCCCTTCACAAAGAGGATTTGATCCTCGGTGTGATCTTGCCATTCTCAGGCAGGAACAGCTCTTGGTAAAGCCAGTGCAAGGTCTGTCCATGTATTTCTGTTTGAGTAAGGGACAAGCCCCAGACATGGGGTTATGAGAGCAAAATCTCCTATCCTCACCAATCTACATGGCCCAAATGGCATGAGAAGAGATGGGCTACAGATTTAAACTGCACAGTGCACACCCATGATGCCTACATCTGAATTTATTCAGAGAAACTGGATTATTTTCAGATTATTTTCTAATTATTTTCCAAAGCCCCAAGTGGTGTGTGACGCAAACAGCACCACAGGAATTACTGTGAAAGAAAGCAAGGCATGGCTCCTGGTTTGAACAGCACCAGACAAACTCACTGAATGAATGACAGCTTAGAGATCCTCCCCTAGAGCTGTCAGCTGCAGAACTCCCCTGTCAAACTGACTCCCAGTTTTAAGACTCTCTTTGACTTCCCCTGCTCCTTTCTTCTGTTCAGACCATGATGGCAGCCCTCCTCCCCCTGCTATCCACCACACCAGGCCTTTCTGTCCCTTCCTTCTGACTGTATCTCCCAAACTGTAGCTGGTCCCATGTCTCCACCACTCCTTGTCTTCTGGTGGCACTGCTCATGTGAGATGTCCCACTGCTGAAAGCTGGAATTTCCTACCCCCTTTGCCTTAAAACTTTAGGTGTGAACACCAGCAACTGCTGATAATACAATATATGCAGGCTGTAGCACAGCATTTGATACAATGGCTCATAAAATCTTATTAGAAAAATAATTCATAATGTCTTGGGTAAGAGTGCTGCCATGTGGATTGAAAACTGGCTGAAGGAATGTAAACAAAGGATAATGGGTCGTGACAAGCAGCACTGCACTGAGCTGTGAAGAGACACCCAGTTGGGTTTCCCCAGGAGCTGATATTAAGCCCAGTTTTATTTTCTGCGTTTATTAATGCTCTGGAAAAAGAGATGAGCATTCTGAGAATGAAATTCGTGGATGATACTAAATTACTATGATGTTGGTAACACCAATGAGGACAGAGATATTGGACAGAGGGAAAGCAGAGAGGTTGGGAATGGTAAGAGTCAGTGACCAGATTTACTTATACAAATATGTGAGGAAGGGTTTTATGTCTCAGCTGATAATAATGGGAGGCCACTGACACACCAGACAAAAGCCATTTAAATCTACTCTGTCAAAGGCTGGAGCAGAGAAATGACAGCAAAACCAGCTAGGAGATAATTATTAATGATAACATTTCCCCCAAAGATCCCACATCTTAATTCTCATTTTCTGGTCTCAATAAATTTCTATGTTTGGGATTTTTCACAAAATACACGAAGTTTCATGCTACAGAGTAGCAGACAACAATTTAATACAAAGCCATCTGTCTTCACAGCAATATATTATGTCTCATTTTTGAGGAGAAATCAGTGGTAAAAATCTCACAATTTTCACTGTATGCCTTGTACCTGTATACTATTAACACAAAGAGAACAGAATTAGTAAAAACTAACACGGAGTCACTAAGCTTTTTCAGGAATTTCACTCTCCACAAGCAACCCAATCAACCCAAATGGAATCTGCTTGGAGGTGTAAAAGTAAAAATAAATTCTGCAGCTGCCTGATAGATCCTGTGTTACAGAATCATAGAATCATCAGAGAACAGTTCAGGTCTGAAGGGACCTTAAAGATCTGGTTCTAACCCCTCAGCTCTGGGCAGGGACACTTCATTAAACCAGGCTGCTCATGAAAAATAAGATTTTTTTTCTGAGCACTATGCTCTGTGTGCTATGGAAACACCTGTGAAGGTATGCCATTGTTCTAATCCATTTTAGTGATACCATGTGCAGAGTGCTTAAATACAGCATACTTTTATTTGTTTCTCATCCATTACAGATGACGAATTGGCTATGGATATAAATTTTGTGAATCAAGGTTTGGAAACTTTTATATAGATTAAATAAATTCAGATAGTTTCAATGTACATAGACAGTATGGTCTATATATATGTGTGTATTTATAAAGAGTGTTTTTCTACTACTTTGTAGCCCAAGGAGCAGAAAAATCTAAATAGACTGTAAGTCTACTCAGACTCTTCAGTTCAAATAAAACTTCGACTCTATATTTCTCAAAATTAAGCCAAGCAAAATGGAAAGGAACAACTCACATAAAAAATACTTCTGAATACTAGCAGCAAACAGAACATTCCACAAGACCTGTAATGTCTGAAACCTGGCTTCCCACCATTTTATGTCTTGGGTTTGTTTGATTTTAGTGGCTGGGGAAATGCAAGGCCAAGGTTAAGTTATTTTCATGGCTCAATCAAAAGCAGAATTACCCTTCCATATGGATTCTTCAGTATATTTGAGTTTTTATTTATTTATTTATTTATTTAATTTTAATGGAAGACAGCAGAGTTCAAAAGGTACTGAGGATCATCACACTTTGATGTCACTCCCACAGTGTGCTGGAATAGAGTTCATTTCTTCATGGTAGCTAGTATGGGGATTTATGTTTTGGATTTGTCCTGAAAACTGTGTTGATAACACAGGGATGTTTCAGTTATTGCTGAGCAAGGCTTGCACAGAGTCAAAGCCTTTTCTGCTTCTCACACCACCCTGGAGGTGCCCAAGAAGTTGTGAGGGGACACAGCTTGGACATCTGACCCTGACTGCCCACAGGGATGTTCTGTGCCACATGGCATCATGCTCAGCATATAAAGCTGGGGCAAGAAGAAGGAAGGGGGAGCATTCAGAGTGATGGCTTTTGTCTTCCCAAGTCACACACAGTGGAGCCTTGCTGTCCTGAGGGTGGCTGAGGACCTGCATGCCCATGTGTAAAGCCTTGCTTTGCTTTGCTTGTGTGCACGGCTTTTGCTTTACTTATAAAACTGTCTTTTGCTTGATCAAATAAGTTTTCTTACTTTTACCCTTCTGATTCTCTTCCCTATCCCACTGAGGAAGGTAAACTAGCAGCTGTGTGGGGCTGAGTTGCTGGCTGGAGTTGAACCATGACACAGAGAAAACCATATCAGGTAGAAGGCTTCATTATTCCCTACTTTCTTTCCTGACTGGTAAAGACTGACATGGAAAACTGGAGAAAAATCAACCTAAGAGTTTGTACATAACACACATGGAGGTATCTTCAGGTTACTTCAAGTCATGACAGAGGACGACTTCATCACAGGAGTGAAAAACCATTTCTACTCCAAGTACAAATCCTGAATGTCTGAGGATCTGATTTCAAACACACCATGGTACAGAGCAGAGTCTGTCAGTGATTGCCATAAGAGAGGAAATGAATCAACCTTTTGAAATACCTACCACTGGTGGTGACTACAACTTTGTCATTTAAGTATTCCCAAAGGGACTACTTAGGGAGCAAGGTTAAAAATTTCCAGGAGGGATTTGGTTGTAGTGGTATCCAAGTAAATACAAATTTTGGTTTTGTACAATGCTATTACTTGCATGATATAAAACAGTAGTGTGTGACTGCTTCATTTTTTTGAGGGAACGTTGCATCTCAAAATTTTTAGGACTGGTAAGGAAAAAACCCTTGGGCCTGAATCCCATTTGCATTTGATGAAAGATGGTATAGTTACTTTGAATTTAGAGAATGTCTTTCAAATATGATAAAAGGTGTTTTGAAGGTTTTATATTATATTACAGTTTTCTCTCTTGTCTCAAGAATTGAACACATCTTTTCTGTAATATATTTCCTTACGCCAAAATTTCTACAGAAGTTAAACCCAAATTTGCCTAGAAAAGTTACGTTGAGCTAGTTTCTGGTAGCAATCTGGCAGCATCTTTGTATCTGCACAGCATTGTGATTATCTCACAAATTCACAATAACTTTAATTCTGAACTACACTATTTTCCATAGAGGCAATATCTTCAGTGCTAGTCTGAATGCTCGGAATGTTAAGTGTCTGGCTCTGGCTGGATTCCCTACATTTTCTGTCCGTGAGCACGTAGCACATGGCTCTTGATTACTACTTTTAAATTGATCTGTGTCTGCTATGAAAATATATTGCTTCATAAAAGTCTTTCGGAGTATCAGCTTCCAAATTAATGATTTTTCTCTCCAGCTCTGACTCTGAGAGCTCACGGTACAGAATCACGGCAGTCCAGCTACTTGAATCAAATTGAAATCCATCCATCTGCAATTCAGATCCAAATTCTTTCAGTGCTCTTGGCTCATCTCTAGGTAAAGAGCAGCTGTTGTCCTGTTAAAGTGACTGTAAATAATTCTAACTTCAAGCTTCAACAGCGAATTCACCCTGCTTCACTGGGGACCACTTAATCCCCAGGATGTTCCTGGGTTTGGCCTCGGGCTGGTGGAAGCGGAATTCTGGTGCCGCAGCCGATGGAGCTGTGCTGCTTTACACCCTCTGCCCTGGCAGAGTCAGTGCCCAGCAGGGCCCTGGTGTGTGCCAACTCTGCAGGGCAGTGTGCCCTCCTGGGCACAGAGGGATGTGGGGACAATATGTTGAGCCAGAAATCCCGATTTGCTCTAATTGCACAGGGCGGTTGCACCCCGACACCGCACGTGAGGAGGTGACAAAGGCCAGGGTTTCTTTTTCTGGCTGTTTTCTCATTTTGCACCCCTGATAAGCCTGTCACTGTGCTTTTTTTAGGGGTTACATGTGTTCTGTAACACAAACAGTACCACACCAGAGAAGGACTTGTTTATAGCAGAGATTCAATAAAGTGTTTAAAGGAAGAATTTTCCGGTAAAAAGAGATGGGCCCTAACCAAGAAGGAAGGTACTTGTTAAAGCAACTATATCAGAATAGCAAATGAATCGTGATGGGATATAGCACTATTTGGAAGGATGTTTTGAATGGAGCTGTCAGCAAGTATTTTAATAGCAAGTCTTCAATTTCTGCTTTATGAGGTTTTTAACCACCAAGAAGAAAACATAAGTAACAAGGAGGGATTTAGGAATTGTTTAGTGTTTGGCTGTTTGAAGGAAGAAAAGAACCCTCCACATGCATTGCAACTAATGAAAATTGCCATTATGGGTTTTTTACTCCATTTGTGGATGTTAAACACTGTAATAATGCAAAGTCCTTATGATTTTCTAAATCTTCTCAATAAGGAGGATATTATCTACTTATTTAATTACTGAATCTCTGATGGCAAGGAGCTGCTACCACCAGCAGCTCCAGCTCATTCACATAGTTCCTCTCCCTAATTAAAGGGTCTTTAGAGTTAAAAATAAAGAAATAAATTAATCAAAAGCCCAAACTGACAACAGATGATAGGAAAATAAAAAGCACTTCAGATTTTCAATTGCTCGGCGTCCGCAACTGGGAGCATTCTTTTGAAACAGCTCAGTCCTCCTTTAGGCACCTAGGATAGAGCCAGACAGTTCAACAGTGCTGAACACATATTTCTTTGGAAAATCCACCCCTAACTGTGGCTTTTTGTCCTACAGCCATTGTGGCTTGCCAGACTCACTCGTAAGTCACCCACCTCCCTGTCGGAGGAATGTCATCAGCATCACTCCTTCTGCAGGAAACTATAATAAAATACCTCACTGTACTCCTCCATGCTCGTGTCATTGCTTACTGCTACAAGAACAGAGGCAGCAGGTCTATTTTTACCACAGTGACAGTGAAAGCAGCACTAGCCCTGCTCCTGGATTTCTCTTGCAGCACTCGAAGCCAGGTGTCCATATTGCAGCACAGACCCCTGACTAGATTGAACATCAAGCTCAAAATGGAATGTTCCTGTCTGCGTGGCATTCCTTGAGGGTAATGTGGCATTGTCAGGTTAAAAGTTTCCTGAATGTTCATCAGTCTAGGGCCAAAATGTGAGTAATAATTCAAGTGCACTTTACAGCCAATAAAAGCTGCAATAGCTTTCTCTGAGAATAGAGAATAAAGCCCAGAGGTTTTTTAGCACATCTCTCCGCTCCAGCAAGAAGCTTTTGGTGGTATTAGCATAGCACCCGTTTCTTCAAGAAGAAATACAAAAAGTTCAGCTAACAGTTCCTTTCTCTGCAGCCTACAGCTGTGTAAATATTATCCCAGCCTCTCCTTTGACATCCGCCTAAACCTCAGACCTCACGTGCAAAATGATACAAACAGAGCTCAACACTTCTGTGACCCTCTGCTGCATCCTGACACGTGAAGGATCGAATATTTTACTTATTTGAGACTAGTGATGCTGCATGATGCATCCCTGAAGCGACCTTGTTTTCTGAAGACAGTTTTTCTATGGTTTCCCAGGTTTTAACCACAGAGCTGAGAATGATTAAAAGCTTTGTGGAATCACAGCACCAAGATTTGCATGACAACATTAAAAAAAAGAAGCCAAATCATAGCTCTGCATCATTTACAACTGCAAATCCTGCATAGTTTCTATTTTGATCTGCCCAGATGAAAAGCTGTGTTAAGTTTTAGAAACTTCTCCTCATCTCTGCTTTCAAGTCACTTTTGAAGGCTATTTGCCTTTCCCATTTTCTCTGTGGTAGCTAAGGAGATGGAACTCTTTCTGTATGCACCAGATATCTCTTACACAATGGGAGAGAAATATTGACATTTTTATATTGCACAGTGGGTCAGATTTATGAATTGATGCATGCTTCATCATAGCTCTAAATAATGGAATATTTTGGATAGGAACAAAGGGTCTGAAACTGTTCATCTGAGTGCCTCCAGCTTCCTCTCCCTTCTGAACTTCTTGCAGCCTGATTTTGGAAAGGGTGGAGCTTCCTCAGGATCAATGCTACCCCCTAAAATGATTTATTAAAGAGAAAAAGTAAGGCACAGCCTTTACTGTAATACATTTTTCCACCTACTCCTTTCCCAGCACCACAAAGAACAAAGCAGGGCTCAGAGCTCCTATTTAGGCCCACAGAGCTTAACTGGACTTCTCTTTCAGTCCATGCCAACAACCTAAAGTTTCTCTGGGGTTTCCTTGGGGCCTCTGATGTTCCAGAGATCAGCGATGAAGACCATCATATGATGCACAGATCACTGCTGCAATAACTCCCTGCCCTCCATGACACTCCTGATGCAAGCTATGAGCCAAGGCTTTGTTGTCCTCAGCCCTTTTGAGCTTTGGGGTTGCTCAAAACCCATTATAACATTAAGAGGGGCAGTGAAGATCGCTGTACTCTGTCCCAGCTGGGGACTGAACACGAGAAGATAGGACAATTGTTGTGGAAGTGGCTCCTCTGCACAGATGGGGCAGGAGAGAAACTGTGGTGGTCTCCTTGTGGAGGCTGAATTCACCTTTTCTCTTAGTCTTCCACTGGTAAATTTCTGCCAATGAAAACCTCGGCCTAATTTAACATTTTTAAAAATTGACATTCAGACACTTTGCCACAAATAAAAAGTAAATATATAAACATGCAAGTCACCATCT